>NW_027472055.1:0-295000 GCF_965638725.1 Aptenodytes patagonicus
CTGTTGCTGGCCATCACCTTCCCTAGGCAGCCCTTCCACAGCCCCACAAGCACTGGCGCTCTGAGCTTCCTAGCCACAGCACAGTGGGGACGTTCCTTCTCGGCACAGCCAGAACCCGCTCCCAAATCCGAAACGTCCAGCCACTGCTCCCACACGAAAGGGGCTAGCACTGAAAGCTGTTGCTGGCCATCACGTTCCCTAGGCAGCCCTTCCACAGCCCCACAAGCTCTGGCGCTCTGAGCTTCCTAGCCACATGACTCTGCGGACGTTCCTTCCCAGCACAGCCAGAGCCCAGCTTCCAAAGCAGAAACGTCCAGCCACTGCTCCCACACGAAAGGGGCTAGCACTGAAAGCTCTTGCTGGCCATCACCTTCCCTAGGCAGCCCTTCCACAGCCCCACAAGCACTGGCGCTGTCAGCTTCCTAGCCACATCACAGTGGGGACATTCCTTCCCAGCACAGCCAGAGCCCAGCTCCCAAATCGGAAACGTCCAGCCACTGCTCCCACACGAAAGGGGTTAGCACTGAAAGCTGTTGCTAGCCATCACCTTCCCTAGGCAGCCCTTCCACAGCCCCACAAGCACTGGCGCTCTGAGCTTCCTAGCCACAGCACAGTGGGGACGTTCCTTCCCAGCACAGCCACAGCCCAGCTCCCAAATCGGAAACGTCCAGCCACTGCTCCCACAAGAAAGGGGCTAGCACTGAAAGCTGTTGCTAGCCATCAGCTGCCATAGGCAGCCCTTCCACAGCCCCACAAGCACTGGCGCTCTGAGCTTCCTAGCCACATCACTCTGCAGACGTTCCTTCTCAGCACAGCCAGAGCCCAGCTCCCAAATCGGAAACTGTCAGAGTTTCCCTTTGTTCAGTGTCGACGACGGAGCGGGAGTTGCGATTCCGGAGTAATGACAGATCTCAATATGAGTATGGTCATTCTCCTTTATTTACACTTATAACAAGGCTTATATAGTTATCTACGATGGACACGCGCTACCTGCAGCTTGCAGATAGGTTACAGCCTTGTGTTCACGCGCATCTATGCTCTAGCAGATTGGCCCGTTCTTTCTGATCATGCGAAATGCCTTCATGGTCTTTATCTTGTTTTTCTCCTTCCAGCTGCACATTCCTTTCTCCGTTGTTTTCTGCTTAAGTGCCTTGTCATGCCAGGTGGTGCAGTGTTTGCTCATTAAAATCAAACTCAGGAATGTCCGTTAGTGAGACTCCCATTCCCACAGGAAACGTCCAGCCACTGCTCCCACACGAAAGGGGCTAGCACTGAAAGTTGTTGCTGGCCATCACCTTCCCTAGGCAGCCCTTCCACAGCCCCACAAGCACTGGCGCTCTCAGCTTCCTAGCCACAGCACAGTGGGGACGTTCCTTCTCAGCACAGCCACAGCCCAGCTCCCAAATCGGAAACGTCCAGCCACTGCTCCCACACGAAAGGGGCTAGCACTGCAAGCTCTTGCTGGCCATCACCTTCCCTAGGCAGCCCTTCCACAGCCCCACAAGCACTGGCGCTCTGAGCTTCCTAGCCACAGCACTCGGCGGACGTTCCTTCCCAGCACAGCCACAGCCCAGCTCCCAAATCAGAAACGTCCAGCCACTGCTCCCACACCAAAGGGGCTAGCACTGAAAGCTGTTGCTGGCCATCACCTTCCCTAGGCAGCCCTTCCACAGCCCCACAAGCACTGGCTCTCTGAGCTTCCTAGCCACAGCACAGTGGGGACGTTCCTTCTCGGCACAGCCACAGCCCCAGCTCCGAAATTCAAAACGTCCAGCCACTGCTCCCACACCAAAGGGGCTAGCACTGAAAGCTGTTGCTGGCCATCACCTTCCCTAGGCAGCCCTTCCACAGCCCCACAAGCACTGGCGCTCTGAGCTTCCTAGCCAAAGCACAGTGGGGACGTTCCTTCTCAGCACAGCCAGAGCCCAGCTCCCAAATCAGGAACGTCCAGCCACTGCTCCCACACGAAAGGGGCTAGCACTGAAAGCTGTTGCTGGCCATCACCTTCCCTAGGCAGCCCTTCCACAGCCCCACAAGCACTGGCGCTCTGAGCTTCCTAGCCACAGCACAGTGGGGACGTTCCTTCTCGGCACAGCCAGAACCCGCTCCCAAATCCGAAACGTCCAGCCACTGCTCCCACACGAAAGGGGCTAGCACTGAAAGCTGTTGCTGGCTGTCACCTTCCCTAGGCAGCCCTTCCACAGCCCCACAAGCTCTGGCGCTCTGAGCTTCCTAGCCACATGACTCTGCGGACGTTCCTTCCCAGCACAGCCAGAGCCCAGCTTCCAAAGCAGAAACGTCCAGCCACTGCTCCCACACGAAAGGGGCTAGCACTGAAAGCTCTTGCTGGCCATCACCTTCCCTAGGCAGCCCTTCCACAGCCCCACAAGCACTGGCGCTCTGAGCTTCCTAGCCACAGCACAGTGGGGACGTTCCTTCTCACCACAGCCACAGCCCAGCTCCCAAATCGGAAACGTCCAGCCACTGCTCCCACACCAAAGGGGCTAGCACTGAAAGCTCTTGCTGGCCATCACCTTCCCTAGGCAGCCCTTCCACAGCCCCACAAGCACTGGCGCTCTGAGCTTCCTAGCCACAGCACAGTGGGGACGTTCCTTCTCGGCACAGCCAGAGCCCAGCTCCGAAACTCGAAATGTCCAGCCACTGCTCCCACACCAAAGGGGCTAGCACTGAAAGCTCTTGCTGGCCATCACCTTCCCTAGGCAGCCCTTCCACAGCCCCACAAGCACTGGCGCTCTGAGCTTCCTAGCCACAGCACAGTGGGGACGTTCCTTCTCGGCACAGCCACAGCCCAGCTCCAAAATTCAAAACGTCCAGCCACTGCTCCCACACCAAAGGGGCTAGCACTGAAAGCTCTTGCTGGCCATCACCTGCCCTAGGCAGCCCTTCCACAGCCCCACAAGCACTGGCGCTCTGAGCTTCCTAGCCACAGCACAGTGGGGACGTTCCTTCTCACCACAGCCAGAGCCCAGCTCCGAAATTCGAAACGTCCAGCCACTGCTCCCACACGACAGGGGCTAGCACTGAAAGCTCTTGCTGGCCATCACCTTCCCTAGGCAGCCCTTCCACAGCCCCACAAGCACTGGCGCTCTGAGCTTCCTAGCCACTGCACAGATGGGACGTTCCTTCTCACCACAGCCAGAGCCCAGCTCCGAAATTCGAAACGTCCAGCCACTGCTCCCACACGACAGGGGCTAGCACTGAAAGCTCTTGCTGGCCATCACCTTCCCTAGGCAGCCCTTCCACAGCCCCACAAGCACTGGCGCTCTGAGCTTCCTAGCCACAGCACAGTGGGGACGTTCCTTCTCGGCACAGCCACAGCCCAGCTCCGAAATTCAAAACGTCTAGCCACTGCTCCCACACCAAAGGGGCTAGCACTGAAAGCTCTTGCTGGCCATCACCTTCCCTAGGCAGCCCTTCCACAGCCCCACAAGCACTGGCGCTCTGAGCTTCCTAGCCACAGCACACTGGGGACGTTCCTTCTCACCACAGCCACAGCCCAGCTCCCAAATCGGAAACGTCCAGCCACTGCTCCCACACCAAAGGGGCTAGCACTGAAAGCTCTTGCTGGCCATCACCTTCCCTAGGCAGCCCTTCCACAGCCCCACAAGCACTGGCGCTCTGAGCTTCCTAGCCACAGCACAGTGGGGACGTTCCTTCTCGGCACAGCCACAGCCCAGCTCCGAAATTCAAAACGTCCAGCCACTGCTCCCACACCAAAGGGGCTAGCACTGAAAGCTCTTGCTGGCCATCACCTTCCCTAGGCAGCCCTTCCAAAAGCCCCACAAGCACTGGCGCTCTGAGCTTCCTAGCCACAGCACAGTGGGGACGTTCCTTCTCGGCACAGCCACAGCCCAGCTCCCAAATCGGAAACGTCCAGCCACTGCTCCCACACCAAAGGGGCTAGCACTGAAAGCTCTTGCTGGCCATCACCTTCCCTAGGCAGCCCTTCCACAGCCCCACAAGCACTGGCGCTCTGAGCTTCCTAGCCACAGCACAGTGGGGACGTTCCTTCGCACCACAGCCACAGCCCAGCTCCAAAATTCAAAACGTCCAGCCACTGCTCCCACACCAAAGGGGCTAGCACTGAAAGCTCTTGCTGGCCATCACCTTCCCTAGGCAGCCCTTCCACAGCCCCACAAGCACTGGCGCTCTGAGCTTCCTAGCCACATCACTCTGCAGACGTTCCTTCTCAGCACAGCCAGAGGCCAGCTCCCAAATCGGAAACTGTCAGAGTTTCCCTTTGTTCAGTGTCGACGACGGAGCGGGAGTTGCGATTCCGGAGTAATGACAGATCTCAATATGAGTATGGTCATTCTCCTTTATTTACACTTATAACAAGGCTTATATAGTTATCTACGATGGACACGCGCTACCTGCAGCTTGCAGATAGGTTACAGCCTTGTGTTCACGCGCATCTATGCTCTAGCAGATTGGCCCGTTCTTTCTGATCATGCGAAATGCCTTCATGGTCTTTATCTTGTTTTTCTCCTTCCAGCTGCACATTCCTTTCTCCGTTGTTTTCTGCTTAAGTGCCTTGTCATGCCAGGTGGTGCAGTGTTTGCTCATTAAAATCAAACTCAGGAATGTCCGTTAGTGAGACTCCCATTCCCACAGGAAACGTCCAGCCACTGCTCCCACACGAAAGGGGCTAGCACTGAAAGTTGTTGCTGGCCATCACCTTCCCTAGGCAGCCCTTCCACAGCCCCACAAGCACTGGCGCTCTCAGCTTCCTAGCCACTGCACAGATGGGACGTTCCTTCTCAGCACAGCCACAGCCCAGCTCCCAAATCGGAAACGTCCAGCCACTGCTCCCACACGAAAGGGGCTAGCACTGCAAGCTCTTGCTGGCCATCACCTTCCCTAGGCAGCCCTTCCACAGCCCCACAAGCACTGGCGCTCTGAGCTTCCTAGCCACAGCACTCGGCGGACGTTCCTTCCCAGCACAGCCACAGCCCAGCTCCCAAATCAGAAACGTCCAGCCACTGCTCCCACACCAAAGGGGCTAGCACTGAAAGCTGTTGCTGGCCATCACCTTCCCTAGGCAGCCCTTCCACAGCCCCACAAGCACTGGCTCTCTGAGCTTCCTAGCCACAGCACAGTGGGGACGTTCCTTCTCGGCACAGCCACAGCCCCAGCTCCGAAATTCAAAACGTCCAGCCACTGCTCCCACACCAAAGGGGCTAGCACTGAAAGCTGTTGCTGGCCATCACCTTCCCTAGGCAGCCCTTCCACAGCCCCACAAGCACTGGCGCTCTGAGCTTCCTAGCCACAGCACAGTGGGGACGTTCCTTCTCAGCACAGCCAGAGCCCAGCTCCCAAATCAGGAACGTCCAGCCACTGCTCCCACACGAAAGGGGCTAGCACTGAAAGCTGTTGCTGGCCATCACCTTCCCTAGGCAGCCCTTCCACAGCCCCACAAGCACTGGCGCTCTGAGCTTCCTAGCCACAGCACAGTGGGGACGTTCCTTCTCGGCACAGCCAGAACCCGCTCCCAAATCCGAAACGTCCAGCCACTGCTCCCACACGAAAGGGGCTAGCACTGAAAGCTGTTGCTGGCCATCACGTTCCCTAGGCAGCCCTTCCACAGCCCCACAAGCTCTGGCGCTCTGAGCTTCCTAGCCACATGACTCTGCGGACGTTCCTTCCCAGCACAGCCAGAGCCCAGCTTCCAAAGCAGAAACGTCCAGCCACTGCTCCCACACGAAAGGGGCTAGCACTGAAAGCTCTTGCTGGCCATCACCTTCCCTAGGCAGCCCTTCCACAGCCCCACAAGCACTGGCGCTGTCAGCTTCCTAGCCACATCACAGTGGGGACATTCCTTCCCAGCACAGCCAGAGCCCAGCTCCCAAATCGGAAACGTCCAGCCACTGCTCCCACACGAAAGGGGTTAGCACTGAAAGCTGTTGCTAGCCATCACCTTCCCTAGGCAGCCCTTCCACAGCCCCACAAGCACTGGCGCTCTGAGCTTCCTAGCCACAGCACAGTGGGGACGTTCCTTCCCAGCACAGCCACAGCCCAGCTCCCAAATCGGAAACGTCCAGCCACTGCTCCCACAAGAAAGGGGCTAGCACTGAAAGCTGTTGCTAGCCATCAGCTGCCATAGGCAGCCCTTCCACAGCCCCACAAGCACTGGCGCTCTGAGCTTCCTAGCCACATCACTCTGCAGACGTTCCTTCTCAGCACAGCCAGAGCCCAGCTCCCAAATCGGAAACTGTCAGAGTTTCCCTTTGTTCAGTGTCGACGACGGAGCGGGAGTTGCGATTCCGGAGTAATGACAGATCTCAATATGAGTATGGTCATTCTCCTTTATTTACACTTATAACAAGGCTTATATAGTTATCTACGATGGACACGCGCTACCTGCAGCTTGCAGATAGGTTACAGCCTTGTGTTCACGCGCATCTATGCTCTAGCAGATTGGCCCGTTCTTTCTGATCATGCGAAATGCCTTCATGGTCTTTATCTTGTTTTTCTCCTTCCAGCTGCACATTCCTTTCTCCGTTGTTTTCTGCTTAAGTGCCTTGTCATGCCAGGTGGTGCAGTGTTTGCTCATTAAAATCAAACTCAGGAATGTCCGTTAGTGAGACTCCCATTCCCACAGGAAACGTCCAGCCACTGCTCCCACACGAAAGGGGCTAGCACTGAAAGTTGTTGCTGGCCATCACCTTCCCTAGGCAGCCCTTCCACAGCCCCACAAGCACTGGCGCTCTCAGCTTCCTAGCCACAGCACAGTGGGGACGTTCCTTCTCAGCACAGCCACAGCCCAGCTCCCAAATCGGAAACGTCCAGCCACTGCTCCCACACGAAAGGGGCTAGCACTGCAAGCTCTTGCTGGCCATCACCTTCCCTAGGCAGCCCTTCCACAGCCCCACAAGCACTGGCGCTCTGAGCTTCCTAGCCACAGCACTCGGCGGACGTTCCTTCCCAGCACAGCCACAGCCCAGCTCCCAAATCAGAAACGTCCAGCCACTGCTCCCACACCAAAGGGGCTAGCACTGAAAGCTGTTGCTGGCCATCACCTTCCCTAGGCAGCCCTTCCACAGCCCCACAAGCACTGGCTCTCTGAGCTTCCTAGCCACAGCACAGTGGGGACGTTCCTTCTCGGCACAGCCACAGCCCCAGCTCCGAAATTCAAAACGTCCAGCCACTGCTCCCACACCAAAGGGGCTAGCACTGAAAGCTGTTGCTGGCCATCACCTTCCCTAGGCAGCCCTTCCACAGCCCCACAAGCACTGGCGCTCTGAGCTTCCTAGCCAAAGCACAGTGGGGACGTTCCTTCTCAGCACAGCCAGAGCCCAGCTCCCAAATCAGGAACGTCCAGCCACTGCTCCCACACGAAAGGGGCTAGCACTGAAAGCTGTTGCTGGCCATCACCTTCCCTAGGCAGCCCTTCCACAGCCCCACAAGCACTGGCGCTCTGAGCTTCCTAGCCACAGCACAGTGGGGACGTTCCTTCTCGGCACAGCCAGAACCCGCTCCCAAATCCGAAACGTCCAGCCACTGCTCCCACACGAAAGGGGCTAGCACTGAAAGCTGTTGCTGGCTGTCACCTTCCCTAGGCAGCCCTTCCACAGCCCCACAAGCTCTGGCGCTCTGAGCTTCCTAGCCACATGACTCTGCGGACGTTCCTTCCCAGCACAGCCAGAGCCCAGCTTCCAAAGCAGAAACGTCCAGCCACTGCTCCCACACGAAAGGGGCTAGCACTGAAAGCTCTTGCTGGCCATCACCTTCCCTAGGCAGCCCTTCCACAGCCCCACAAGCACTGGCGCTCTGAGCTTCCTAGCCACAGCACAGTGGGGACGTTCCTTCTCACCACAGCCACAGCCCAGCTCCCAAATCGGAAACGTCCAGCCACTGCTCCCACACCAAAGGGGCTAGCACTGAAAGCTCTTGCTGGCCATCACCTTCCCTAGGCAGCCCTTCCACAGCCCCACAAGCACTGGCGCTCTGAGCTTCCTAGCCACAGCACAGTGGGGACGTTCCTTCTCGGCACAGCCAGAGCCCAGCTCCGAAACTCGAAATGTCCAGCCACTGCTCCCACACCAAAGGGGCTAGCACTGAAAGCTCTTGCTGGCCATCACCTTCCCTAGGCAGCCCTTCCACAGCCCCACAAGCACTGGCGCTCTGAGCTTCCTAGCCACAGCACAGTGGGGACGTTCCTTCTCGGCACAGCCACAGCCCAGCTCCAAAATTCAAAACGTCCAGCCACTGCTCCCACACCAAAGGGGCTAGCACTGAAAGCTCTTGCTGGCCATCACCTGCCCTAGGCAGCCCTTCCACAGCCCCACAAGCACTGGCGCTCTGAGCTTCCTAGCCACAGCACAGTGGGGACGTTCCTTCTCACCACAGCCAGAGCCCAGCTCCGAAATTCGAAACGTCCAGCCACTGCTCCCACACGACAGGGGCTAGCACTGAAAGCTCTTGCTGGCCATCACCTTCCCTAGGCAGCCCTTCCACAGCCCCACAAGCACTGGCGCTCTGAGCTTCCTAGCCACTGCACAGATGGGACGTTCCTTCTCACCACAGCCAGAGCCCAGCTCCGAAATTCGAAACGTCCAGCCACTGCTCCCACACGACAGGGGCTAGCACTGAAAGCTCTTGCTGGCCATCACCTTCCCTAGGCAGCCCTTCCACAGCCCCACAAGCACTGGCGCTCTGAGCTTCCTAGCCACAGCACACTGGGGACGTTCCTTCTCACCACAGCCACAGCCCAGCTCCCAAATCGGAAACGTCCAGCCACTGCTCCCACACCAAAGGGGCTAGCACTGAAAGCTCTTGCTGGCCATCACCTTCCCTAGGCAGCCCTTCCACAGCCCCACAAGCACTGGCGCTCTGAGCTTCCTAGCCACAGCACAGTGGGGACGTTCCTTCTCGGCACAGCCACAGCCCAGCTCCGAAATTCAAAACGTCCAGCCACTGCTCCCACACCAAAGGGGCTAGCACTGAAAGCTCTTGCTGGCCATCACCTTCCCTAGGCAGCCCTTCCAAAAGCCCCACAAGCACTGGCGCTCTGAGCTTCCTAGCCACAGCACAGTGGGGACGTTCCTTCTCGGCACAGCCACAGCCCAGCTCCCAAATCGGAAACGTCCAGCCACTGCTCCCACACCAAAGGGGCTAGCACTGAAAGCTCTTGCTGGCCATCACCTTCCCTAGGCAGCCCTTCCACAGCCCCACAAGCACTGGCGCTCTGAGCTTCCTAGCCACAGCACAGTGGGGACGTTCCTTCGCACCACAGCCACAGCCCAGCTCCAAAATTCAAAACGTCCAGCCACTGCTCCCACACCAAAGGGGCTAGCACTGAAAGCTCTTGCTGGCCATCACCTTCCCTAGGCAGCCCTTCCACAGCCCCACAAGCACTGGCGCTCTGAGCTTCCTAGCCACATCACTCTGCAGACGTTCCTTCTCAGCACAGCCAGAGGCCAGCTCCCAAATCGGAAACTGTCAGAGTTTCCCTTTGTTCAGTGTCGACGACGGAGCGGGAGTTGCGATTCCGGAGTAATGACAGATCTCAATATGAGTATGGTCATTCTCCTTTATTTACACTTATAACAAGGCTTATATAGTTATCTACGATGGACACGCGCTACCTGCAGCTTGCAGATAGGTTACAGCCTTGTGTTCACGCGCATCTATGCTCTAGCAGATTGGCCCGTTCTTTCTGATCATGCGAAATGCCTTCATGGTCTTTATCTTGTTTTTCTCCTTCCAGCTGCACATTCCTTTCTCCGTTGTCTTCTGCTTAAGTGCCTTGTCATGCCAGGTGGTGCAGTGTTTGCTCATTAAAATCAAACTCAGGAATGTCCGTTAGTGAGACTCCCATTCCAACAGGAAACGTCCAGCCACTGCTCCCACACGAAAGGGGCTAGCACTGAAAGCTGTTGCTGGCCATCACCTTCCCTAGGCAGCCCTTCCACAGCCCCACAAGCACTGGCGCTCTCAGCTTCCTAGACACAGCACAGTGGGGACGTTCCTTCTCAGCACAGCCACAGCCCAGCTCCCAAATCGGAAACGTCCAGCCACTGCTCCCACACGAAAGGGGCTAGCACTGAAAGCTCTTGCTGGCCATCACCTTCCCTATGCAGCCCTTCCACAGCCCCACAAGCACTGGCGCTCTGAGCTTCCTAGCCACAGCACTCGGCGGATGTTCCTTCCCAGCACAGCCACAGCCCAGCTCCCAAATCAGAAACGTCCAGCCACTGCTCCCACACCAAAGGGGCTAGCACTGAAAGCTGTTGCTGGCCATCACCTTCCCTAGGCAGCCCTTCCACAGCCCCACAAGCACTGGCGCTCTGAGCTTCCTAGCCACAGCACAGTGGGGACGTTCCTTCCCAGCACAGCCACAGCCCAGCTCCCAAATTGGAAACGTCCAGCCACTGCTCCCACACCAAAGGGGCTAGCACTGAAAGCTCTTGCTAGCCATCACCTTCCCTAGGCAGCCCTTCCACAGCCCCACAAGCACTGGCGCTGTCAGCTTCCTAGCCACATAACAGTGGGGACATTCCTTCCCAGCACAGCAGAGCCCAGCTCCCAAATCGGAAACGTCCAGCCACTGCTCCCACACGAAAGGGGTTAGCACTGAAAGCTGTTGCTAGCCATCACCTTCCCTAGGCAGCCCTTCCACAGCCCCACAAGCACTGGCGCTCTGAGCTTCCTAGCCACAGCACAGTGGGGACGTTCCTTCCCAGCACAGCCACAGCCCAGCTCCCAAATCGGAAACGTCCAGCCACTGCTCCCACACGAAAGGGGCTAGCACTGAAAGCTCTTGCTGGCCATCACCTTCCCTAGGCAGCCCTTCCACAGCCCCACAAGCACTGGCGCTCTGAGATTCCTAGCCACAGCACAGTGGGGACGTTCCTTCTCGGCACAGCCACAGCCCAGCTCCCAAATCGGAAACGTCCAGCCACTGCTCCCACACCAAAGGGGCTAGCACTGAAAGCTGTTGCTGGCCATCACCTTCCCTAGGCAGCCCTTCCACAGCCCCACAAGCACTGGCGCTCTGAGCTTCCTAGCCACAGCACAGTGGGGACGCTCCTTCTCAGCACAGCCAGAGCCGAGCTCCCAAATCGGAAACATCCAGCCACTGCTCCCACACGAAAGGGGCTAGCACTGAAAGCTCTTGCTGGCCATCACCTTCCCTAGGCAGCCCTTCCACAGCCCCACAAGCACTGGCGCTCTGAGCTTCCTAGCCACAGCACAGTGGGGACGTTCCTTCTCGGCACAGCCACAGCCCAGCTCCGAAATTCAAAACGTCCAGCCACTGCTCCCACACCAAAGGGGCTAGCACTGAAAGCTCTTGCTGGCCATCACCTTCCCTAGGCAGCCCTTCCACAGCCCCACAAGCACTGGCGCTCTGAGCTTCCTAGCCACAGCACAGTGGGGACGTTCCTTCTCGGCACACCCACAGCCCAGCTCCGATATTCAAAACGTCCAGCCACTGCTCCCACACCAAAGGGGCTAGCACTGAAAGCTCTTGCTGGCCATCACCTGCCCTAGGCAGCCCTTCCACAGCCCCACAAGCACTGGCGCTCTGAGCTTCCTAGCCACTGCACAGATGGGACGTTCCTTCTCACCACAGCCAGAGCCCAGCTCCGAAATTCAAAACGTCCAGCCACTGCTCCCACACCAAAGGGGCTAGCACTGAAAGCTCTTGCTGGCCATCACCTTCCCTAGGCAGCCCTTCCACAGCCCCACAAGCACTGGCGCTCTGAGCTTCCTAGCCACAGCACAGTGGGGACGTTCCTTCTCGGCACAGCCACAGCCCAGCTCCGAAATTCAAAACGTCCAGCCACTGCTCCCACACCAAAGGGGCTAGCACTGAAAGCTCTTGCTGGCCATCACCTTCCCTATGCAGCCCTTCCACAGCCCCACAAGCACTGGCGCTCTGAGCTTCCTAGCCACAGCACAGTGGGGACGTTCCTTCCCAGCACAGCCACAGCCCAGCTCCCAAATCAGAAACGTCCAGCCACTGCTCCCACACGAAAGGGGCTAGCACTGAAAGCTGTTGCTGGCCATCACCTTCCCTAGGCAGCCCTTCCACAGCCCCACAAGCACTGGCGCTCTGAGCTTCCTAGCCACAGCACAGTGGGGACGTTCCTTCCCAGCACAGCCACAGCCCAGCTCCCAAATCGGAAACGTCCAGCCACTGCTCCCACACCAAAGGGGCTAGCACTGAAAGCTCTTGCTAGCCATCACCTTCCCTAGGCAGCCCTTCCACAGCCCCACAAGCACTGGCGCTGTCAGCTTCCTAGCCACATCACAGTGGGGACATTCCTTCCCAGCACAGCAGAGCCCAGCTCCCAAATCGGAAACGTCCAGCCACTGCTCCCACACGAAAGGGGTTAGCACTGAAAGCTGTTGCTAGCCATCACCTTCCCTAGGCAGCCCTTCCACAGCCCCACAAGCACTGGCGCTCTGAGCTTCCTAGCCACAGCACAGTGGGGACGTTCCTTCCCAGCACAGCCACAGCCCAGCTCCCAAATCGGAAACGTCCAGCCACTGCTCCCACACCAAAGGGGCTAGCACTGAAAGCTGTTGCTGGCCATCACCTGCCCTAGGCAGCCCTTCCACAGCCCCACAAGCACTGGCGCTCTGAGCTTCCTAGCCACAGCACAGTGGGGACGCTCCTTCTCAGCACAGCCAGAGCCGAGCTCCCAAATCGGAAACATCCAGCCACTGCTCCCACACGAAAGGGGCTAGCACTGAAAGCTCTTGCTGGCCATCACCTTCCCTAGGCAGCCCTTCCGCAGCCCCACAAGCACTGGCGCTCTGAGCTTCCTAGCCACAGCACAGTGGGGACGTTCCTTCTCGGCACACCCACAGCCCAGCTCCGATATTCAAAACGTCCAGCCACTGCTCCCACACCAAAGGGGCTAGCACTGAAAGCTCTTGCTGGCCATCACCTGCCCTAGGCAGCCCTTCCACAGCCCCACAAGCACTGGCGCTCTGAGCTTCCTAGCCACTGCACAGATGGGACGTTCCTTCTCACCACAGCCACAGCCCAGCTCCGAAATTCAAAACGTCCAGCCACTGCTCCCACACCAAAGGGGCTAGCACTGAAAGCTCTTGCTGGCCATCACCTTCCCTAGGCAGCCCTTCCACAGCCCCACAAGCACTGGCGCTCTGAGCTTCCTAGCCACAGCACAGTGGGGACGTTCCTTCTCGGCACAGCCACAGCCCAGCTCCGAAATTCAAAACGTCCAGCCACTGCTCCCACACCAAAGGGGCTAGCACTGAAAGCTCTTGCTGGCCATCACCTTCCCTAGGCAGCCCTTCCACAGCCCCACAAGCACTGGCGCTCTGAGCTTCCTAGCCACAGCACAGTGGGGACGCTCCTTCTCAGCACAGCCAGAGCCGAGCTCCCAAATCGGAAACATCCAGCCACTGCTCCCACACCAAAGGGGCTAGCACTGAAAGCTCTTGCTGGCCATCACCTTCCCTAGGCAGCCCTTCCACAGCCCCACAAGCACTGGCGCTCTGAGCTTCCTAGCCACAGCACAGTGGGGACGTTCCTTCTCGGCACAGCCACAGCCCAGCTCCGAAATTCAAAACGTCCAGCCACTGCTCCCACACCAAAGGGGCTAGCACTGAAAGCTCTTGCTGGCCATCACCTGCCCTAGGCAGCCCTTCCACAGCCCCACAAGCACTGGCGCTCTGAGCTTCCTAGCCACTGCACAGATGGGACGTTCCTTCTCACCACAGCCACAGCCCAGCTCCCAAATCTGAAACATCCAGCCACTGCTCCCACACCAAAGGGGCTAGCACTGAAAGCTCTTGCTGGCCATCACCTTCCCTAGGCAGCCCTTCCACAGCCCCACAAGCACTGGCGCTCTCAGCTTCCTAGACACAGCACAGTGGGGACGTTCCTTCTCAGCACAGCCACAGCCCAGCTCCCAAATCGGAAACGTCCAGCCACTGCTCCCACACCAAAGGGGCTAGCACTGCAAGCTCTTGCTGGCCATCACCTTCCCTAGGCAGCCCTTCCACAGCCCCACAAGCACTGGCGCTCTGAGCTTCCTAGCCACAGCACTCGGCGGACGTTCCTTCCCAGCACAGCCACAGCCCAGCTCCCAAATCAGAAACGTCCAGCCACTGCTCCCACACGAAAGGGGCTAGCACTGAAAGCTCTTGCTGGCCATCACCTTCCCTAGGCAGCCCTTCCACAGCCCCACAAGCACTGGCGCTGTCAGCTTCCTAGCCACATCACAGTGGGGACATTCCTTCCCAGCACAGCAGAGCCCAGCTCCCAAATCGGAAACGTCCAGCCACTGCTCCCACACGAAAGGGGTTAGCACTGAAAGCTGTTGCTAGCCATCACCTTCCCTAGGCAGCCCTTCCACAGCCCCACAAGCACTGGCGCTCTGAGCTTCCTAGCCACAGCACAGTGGGGACGTTCCTTCCCAGCACAGCCACAGCCCAGCTCCCAAATCGGAAACGTCCAGCCACTGCTCCCACACGAAAGGGTCTAGCACTGAAAGCTCTTGCTGGCCATCACCTTCCCTAGGCAGCCCTTCCACAGCCCCACAAGCACTGGCGCTCTGAGATTCCTAGCCACAGCACAGTGGGGACGTTCCTTCTCGGCACAGCCACAGCCCAGCTCCCAAATCGGAAACGTCCAGCCACTGCTCCCACACGAAAGGGGCTAGCACTGAAAGCTGTTGCTGGCCATCACCTTCCCTAGGCAGCCCTTCCACAGCCCCACAAGCACTGGCGCTCTGAGCTTCCTAGCCACAGCACAGTGGGGACGCTCCTTCTCAGCACAGCCAGAGCCGAGCTCCCAAATCGGAAACATCCAGCCACTGCTCCCACACGAAAGGGGCTAGCACTGAAAGCTCTTGCTGGCCATCACCTTCCCTAGGCAGCCCTTCCACAGCCCCACAAGCACTGGCGCTCTGAGCTTCCTAGCCACAGCACAGTGGGGACGTTCCTTCTCGGCACAGCCACAGCCCAGCTCCGAAATTCAAAACGTCCAGCCACTGCTCCCACACCAAAGGGGCTAGCACTGCAAGCTCTTGCTGGCCATCACCTGCCCTAGGCAGCCCTTCCACAGCCCCACAAGCACTGGCGCTCTGAGCTTCCTAGCCACTGCACAGTGGGGACGTTCCTTCTCGGCACAGCCACAGCCCAGCTCCCAAATCGGAAACGTCCAGCCACTGCTCCCACACGAAAGGGGCTAGCACTGAAAGCTCTTGCTGGCCATCACCTTCCCTAGGCAGCCCTTCCACAGCCCCACAAGCACTGGCGCTCTGAGCTTCCTAGCCACAGCACAGTGGGGACGTTCCTTCGCACCACAGCCACAGCCCAGCTCCAAAATTCAAAACGTCCAGCCACTGCTCCCACACCAAAGGGGCCAGCACTGAAAGCTCTTGCTGGCCATCACCTTCCCTAGGCAGCCCTTCCACAGCCCCACAAGCACTGGCGCTCTGAGCTTCCTAGCTACATCACTCTGCAGACGTTCCTTCTCAGCACAGCCAGAGGCCAGCTCCCAAATCGGAAACTGTCAGAGTTTCCCTTTGTTCAGTGTCGACGACGGAGCGGGAGTTGCGATTCCGGAGTAATGACAGATCTCAATATGAGTATGGTCATTCTCCTTTATTTACACTTATAACAAGGCTTATATAGTTATCTACGATGGACACGCGCTACCTGCAGCTTGCAGATAGGTTACAGCCTTGTGTTCACGCGCATCTATGCTCTAGCAGATTGGCCCGTTCTTTCTGATCATGCGAAATGCCTTCATGGTCTTTATCTTGTTTTTCTCCTTCCAGCTGCACATTCCTTTCTCCGTTGTTTTCTGCTTAAGTGCCTTGTCATGCCAGGTGGTGCAGTGTTTGCTCATTAAAATCAAACTCAGGAATGTCCGTTAGTGAGACTCCCATTCCAACAGGAAACGTCCAGCCACTGCTCCCACACGAAAGGGGCTAGCACTGAAAGCTGTTGCTGGCCATCACCTTCCCTAGGCAGCCCTTCCACAGCCCCACAAGCACTGGCGCTCTCAGCTTCCTAGACACAGCACAGTGGGGACGTTCCTTCTCAGCACAGCCACAGCCCAGCTCCCAAATCGGAAACGTCCAGCCACTGCTCCCACACGAAAGGGGCTAGCACTGAAAGCTCTTGCTGGCCATCACCTTCCCTATGCAGCCCTTCCACAGCCCCACAAGCACTGGCGCTCTGAGCTTCCTAGCCACAGCACTCGGCGGACGTTCCTTCCCAGCACAGCCACAGCCCAGCTCCCAAATCAGAAACGTCCAGCCACTGCTCCCACACGAAAGGGGCTAGCACTGAAAGCTGTTGCTGGCCATCACCTTCCCTAGGCAGCCCTTCCACAGCCCCACAAGCACTGGCGCTCTGAGCTTCCTAGCCACAGCACAGTGGGGACGTTCCTTCCCAGCACAGCCACAGCCCAGCTCCCAAATCGGAAACGTCCAGCCACTGCTCCCACACCAAAGGGGCTAGCACTGAAAGCTCTTGCTAGCCATCACCTTCCCTAGGCAGCCCTTCCACAGCCCCACAAGCACTGGTGCTGTCAGCTTCCTAGCCACAGCACACTGGGGACGTTCCTTCCCAGCACAGCAGAGCCCAGCTCCCAAATCGGAAACGTCCAGCCACTGCTCCCACACGAAAGGGGTTAGCACTGAAAGCTGTTGCTAGCCATCACCTTCCCTAGGCAGCCCTTCCACAGCCCCACAAGCACTGGCGCTCTGAGCTTCCTAGCCACAGCACAGTGGGGACGTTCCTTCCCAGCACAGCCACAGCCCAGCTCCCAAATCGGAAACGTCCAGCCACTGCTCCCACACGAAAGGGGCTAGCACTGAAAGCTCTTGCTGGCCATCACCTTCCCTAGGCAGCCCTTCCACAGCCCCACAAGCACTGGCGCTCTGAGATTCCTAGCCACAGCACAGTGGGGACGTTCCTTCTCGGCACAGCCACAGCCCAGCTCCCAAATCGGAAACGTCCAGCCACTGCTCCCACACCAAAGGGGCTAGCACTGAAAGCTGTTGCTGGCCATCACCTTCCCTAGGCAGCCCTTCCACAGCCCCACAAGCACTGGCGCTCTGAGCTTCCTAGCCACAGCACAGTGGGGACGCTCCTTCTCAGCACAGCCAGAGCCGAGCTCCCAAATCGGAAACGTCCAGCCACTGCTCCCACACGAAAGGGGCTAGCACTGAAAGCTCTTGCTGGCCATCACCTTCCCTAGGCAGCCCTTCCACAGCCCCACAAGCACTGGCGCTCTGAGCTTCCTAGCCACAGCACAGTGGGGACGTTCCTTCTCGGCACAGCCACAGCCCAGCTCCGAAATTCAAAACGTCCAGCCACTGCTCCCACAGCAAAGGGGCTAGCACTGAAAGCTCTTGCTGGCCATCACCTTCCCTAGGCAGCCCTTCCACAGCCCCACAAGCACTGGCGCTCTGAGCTTCCTAGCCACAGCACAGTGGGGACGTTCCTTCTCGGCACACCCACAGCCCAGCTCCGATATTCAAAACGTCCAGCCACTGCTCCCACACCAAAGGGGCTAGCACTGAAAGCTCTTGCTGGCCATCACCTTCCCTAGGCAGCCCTTCCACAGCCCCACAAGCACTGGCGCTCTGAGCTTCCTAGCCACTGCACAGATGGGACGTTCCTTCTCACCACAGCCAGAGCCCAGCTCCGAAATTCAAAACGTCCAGCCACTGCTCCCACACCAAAGGGGCTAGCACTGAAAGCTCTTGCTGGCCATCACCTTCCCTAGGCAGCCCTTCCACAGCCCCACAAGCACTGGCGCTCTGAGCTTCCTAGCCACAGCACAGTGGGGACGTTCCTTCTCACCACAGCCAGAGCCCAGCTCCGAAATTCGAAACGTCCAGCCACTGCTCCCACACCAAAGGGGCTAGCACTGAAAGCTGTTGCTGGCCATCACCTTCCCTAGGCAGCCCTTCCACAGCCCCACAAGCACTGGCGCTCTGAGCTTCCTAGCCACAGCACAGTGGGGACGTTCCTTCGCACCACAGCCACAGCCCAGCTCCCAAATCGGAAACGTCCAGCCACTGCTCCCACACCAAAGGGGCTAGCACTGAAAGCTCTTGCTGGCCATCACCTTCCCTAGGCAGCCCTTCCACAGCCCCACAAGCACTGGCGCTGTCAGCTTCCTAGCCACATCACAGTGGGGACGTTCCTTCCCAGCACAGCAGAGCCCAGCTCCCAAATCGGAAACGTCCAGCCACTGCTCCCACACGAAAGGGGTTAGCACTGAAAGCTGTTGCTAGCCATCACCTTCCCTAGGCAGCCCTTCCACAGCCCCACAAGCACTGGCGCTCTGAGCTTCCTAGCCACAGCACAGTGGGGACGTTCCTTCCCAGCACAGCCACAGCCCAGCTCCCAAATCGGAAACGTCCAGCCACTGCTCCCACACCAAAGGGGCTAGCACTGAAAGCTCTTGCTGGCCATCACCTTCCCTAGGCAGCCCTTCCACAGCCCCACAAGCACTGGCGCTCTGAGATTCCTAGCCACAGCACAGTGGGGACGTTCCTTCTCGGCACAGCCACAGCCCAGCTCCCAAATCGGAAACGTCCAGCCACTGCTCCCACACCAAAGGGGCTAGCACTGAAAGCTGTTGCTGGCCATCACCTTCCCTAGGCAGCCCTTCCACAGCCCCACAAGCACTGGCGCTCTGAGCTTCCTAGCCACAGCACAGTGGGGACGCTCCTTCTCAGCACAGCCAGAGCCGAGCTCCCAAATCGGAAACATCCAGCCACTGCTCCCACACGAAGGGGGCTAGCACTGAAAGCTCTTGCTGGCCATCACCTTCCCTAGGCAGCCCTTCCACAGCCCCACAAGCACTGGCGCTCTGAGCTTCCTAGCCACAGCACAGTGGGGACGTTCCTTCTCGGCACAGCCACAGCCCAGCTCCGAAATTCAAAACGTCCAGCCACTGCTCCCACACCAAAGGGGCTAGCACTGAAAGCTCTTGCTGGCCATCACCTTCCCTAGGCAGCCCTTCCACAGCCCCACAAGCACTGGCGCTCTGAGCTTCCTAGCCACAGCACAGTGGGGACGTTCCTTCTCGGCACACCCACAGCCCAGCTCCCAAATTGGAAACGTCCAGCCACTGCTCCCACACCAAAGGGGCTAGCACTGAAAGCTCTTGCTGGCCATCACCTGCCCTAGGCAGCCCTTCCACAGCCCCACAAGCACTGGCGCTCTGAGCTTCCTAGCCACTGCACAGATGGGACGTTCCTTCTCACCACAGCCAGAGCCCAGCTCCGAAATTCAAAACGTCCAGCCACTGCTCCCACACCAAAGGGGCTAGCACTGAAAGCTCTTGCTGGCCATCACCTTCCCTAGGCAGCCCTTCCACAGCCCCACAAGCACTGGCGCTCTGAGCTTCCTAGCCACAGCACAGTGGGGACGTTCCTTCTCGGCACAGCCACAGCCCAGCTCCGAAATTCAAAACGTCCAGCCACTGCTCCCACACCAAAGGGGCTAGCACTGAAAGCTCTTGCTGGCCATCACCTTCCCTAGGCAGCCCTTCCACAGCCCCACAAGCACTGGCGCTCTGAGCTTCCTAGCCACAGCACAGTGGGGACGCTCCTTCTCAGCACAGCCAGAGCCGAGCTCCCAAATCGGAAACATCCAGCCACTGCTCCCACACCAAAGGGGCTAGCACTGAAAGCTCTTGCTGGCCATCACCTTCCCTAGGCAGCCCTTCCACAGCCCCACAAGCACTGGCGCTCTGAGCTTCCTAGCCACAGCACAGTGGGGACGTTCCTTCTCGGCACAGCCACAGCCCAGGTCCTAAATCGGAAACGTCCAGCCACTGCTCCCACACCAAAGGGGCTAGCACTGAAAGCTCTTGCTGGCCATCACCTGCCCTAGGCAGCCCTTCCACAGCCCCACAAGCACTGGCGCTCTGAGCTTCCTAGCCACAGCACAGTGGGGACGTTCCTTCTCGGCACAGCCACAGACCAGCTCCCAAATCGGAAACGTCCAGCCACTGCTCCCACACCAAAGGGGCTAGCACTGAAAGCTCTTGCTGGCCATCACCTTCCCTAGGCAGCCCTTCCACAGCCCCACAAGCACTGGCGCTCTGAGCTTCCTAGCCACAGCACACTGGGGACGTTCCTTCTCAGCACAGCCACAGCCCAGCTCCCAAATCGGAAACGTCCAGCCACTGCTCCCACACCAAAGGGGCTAGCACTGCAAGCTCTTGCTGGCCATCACCTTCCCTAGGCAGCCCTTCCACAGCCCCACAAGCACTGGCGCTCTGAGCTTCCTAGCCACAGCACTCGGCGGACGTTCCTTCCCAGCACAGCCACAGCCCAGCTCCCAAATCAGAAACGTCCAGCCACTGCTCCCACACGAAAGGGGCTAGCACTGAAAGCTCTTGCTGGCCATCACCTTCCCTAGGCAGCCCTTCCACAGCCCCACAAGCACTGGCGCTCTGAGCTTCCTAGCCACAGCACAGTGGGGACGTTCCTTCCCAGCACAGCCACAGCCCAGCTCCCAAATCAGAAACGTCCAGCCACTGCTCCCACACCAAAGGGGCTAGCACTGAAAGCTCTTGCTAGCCATCACCTTCCCTAGGCAGCCCTTCCACAGCCCCACAAGCACTGGCGCTGTCAGCTTCCTAGCCACATCACAGTGGGGACATTCCTTCCCAGCACAGCAGAGCCCAGCTCCCAAATCGGAAACGTCCAGCCACTGCTCCCACACGAAAGGGGTTAGCACTGAAAGCTGTTGCTAGCCATCACCTTCCCTAGGCAGCCCTTCCACAGCCCCACAAGCACTGGCGCTCTGAGCTTCCTAGCCACAGCACAGTGGGGACGTTCCTTCCCAGCACAGCCACAGCCCAGCTCCCAAATCGGAAACGTCCAGCCACTGCTCCCACACCAAAGGGGCTAGCACTGAAAGCTCTTGCTGGCCATCACCTTCCCTAGGCAGCCCTTCCACAGCCCCACAAGCACTGGCGCTCTGAGATTCCTAGCCACAGCACAGTGGGGACGTTCCTTCTCGGCACAGCCACAGCCGAGCTCCCAAATCGGAAACGTCCAGCCACTGCTCCCACACCAAAGGGGCTAGCACTGAAAGCTGTTGCTGGCCATCACCTTCCCTAGGCAGCCCTTCCACAGCCCCACAAGCACTGGCGCTCTGAGCTTCCTAGCCACAGCACAGTGGGGACGCTCCTTCTCAGCACAGCCAGAGCCGAGCTCCCAAATCGGAAACATCCAGCCACTGCTCCCACACGAAAGGGGCTAGCACTGAAAGCTCTTGCTGGCCATCACCTTCCCTAGGCAGCCCTTCCACAGCCCCACAAGCACTGGCGCTCTGAGCTTCCTAGCCACAGCACAGTGGGGACGTTCCTTCTCGGCACAGCCACAGCCCAGCTCCGAAATTCAAAACGTCCAGCCACTGCTCCCACACCAAAGGGGCTAGCACTGAAAGCTCTTGCTGGCCATCACCTTCCCTAGGCAGCCCTTCCACAGCCCCACAAGCACTGGCGCTCTGAGCTTCCTAGCCACAGCACAGTGGGGACGTTCCTTCTCGGCACACCCACAGCCCAGCTCCGATATTCAAAACGTCCAGCCACTGCTCCCACACCAAAGGGGCTAGCACTGAAAGCTCTTGCTGGCCATCACCTGCCCTAGGCAGCCCTTCCACAGCCCCACAAGCACTGGCGCTCTGAGCTTCCTAGCCACTGCACAGATGGGACGTTCCTTCTCACCACAGCCAGAGCCCAGCTCCGAAATTCGAAACGTCCAGCCACTGCTCCCACACCAAAGGGGCTAGCACTGAAAGCTCTTGCTGGCCATCACCTTCCCTAGGCAGCCCTTCCACAGCCCCACAAGCACTGGCGCTCTGAGCTTCCTAGCCACAGCACTCGGCGGACGTTCCTTCCCAGCACAGCCACAGCCCAGCTCCCAAATCAGAAACGTCCAGCCACTGCTCCCACAGCAAAGGGGCTAGCACTGAAAGCTCTTGCTGGCCATCACCTTCCCTAGGCAGCCCTTCCACAGCCCCACAAGCACTGGCGCTCTGAGCTTCCTAGCCACTGCACAGATGGGACGTTCCTTCTCACCACAGCCAGAGCCCAGCTCCGAAATTCAAAACGTCCAGCCACTGCTCCCACACCAAAGGGGCTAGCACTGAAAGCTCTTGCTGGCCATCACCTTCCCTAGGCAGCCCTTCCACAGCCCCACAAGCACTGGCGCTCTGAGCTTCCTAGCCACAGCACAGTGGGGACGTTCCTTCTCGGCACAGCCACAGCCCAGCTCCGAAATTCAAAACGTCCAGCCACTGCTCCCACACCAAAGGGGCTAGCACTGAAAGCTCTTGCTGGCCATCACCTTCCCTAGGCAGCCCTTCCACAGCCCCACAAGCACTGGCGCTCTGAGCTTCCTAGCCACAGCACAGTGGGGACGCTCCTTCTCAGCACAGCCAGAGCCGAGCTCCCAAATCGGAAACATCCAGCCACTGCTCCCACACCAAAGGGGCTAGCACTGAAAGCTCTTGCTGGCCATCACCTTCCCTAGGCAGCCCTTCCACAGCCCCACAAGCACTGGCGCTCTGAGCTTCCTAGCCACAGCACAGTGGGGACGTTCCTTCTCGGCACAGCCACAGCCCAGCTCCGAAATTCAAAACGTCCAGCCACTGCTCCCACACCAAAGGGGCTAGCACTGAAAGCTCTTGCTGGCCATCACCTGCCCTAGGCAGCCCTTCCACAGCCCCACAAGCACTGGCGCTCTGAGCTTCCTAGCCACAGCACAGTGGGGACGTTCCTTCTCGGCACAGCCACAGCCCAGCTCCGAAATTCAAAACGTCCAGCCACTGCTCCCACACCAAAGGGGCTAGCACTGAAAGCTCTTGCTGGCCATCACCTTCCCTAGGCAGCCCTTCCACAGCCCCACAAGCACTGGCGCTCTGAGCTTCCTAGCCACAGCACAGTGGGGACGTTCCTTCTCGGCACAGCCACAGCCCAGCTCCGAAATTCAAAACGTCCAGCCACTGCTCCCACACCAAAGGGGCTAGCACTGAAAGCTCTTGCTGGCCATCACCTGCCCTAGGCAGCCCTTCCACAGCCCCACAAGCACTGGCGCTCTGAGCTTCCTAGCCACAGCACAGTGGGGACGTTCCTTCTCGGCACAGCCACAGACCAGCTCCCAAATCGGAAACGTCCAGCCACTGCTCCCACACCAAAGGGGCTAGCACTGAAAGCTCTTGCTGGCCATCACCTTCCCTAGGCAGCCCTTCCACAGCCCCACAAGCACTGGCGCTCTGAGCTTCCTAGCCACAGCACAGTGGGGACGTTCCTTCTCAGCACAGCCACAGCCCAGCTCCCAAATCGGAAACGTCCAGCCACTGCTCCCACACCAAAGGGGCTAGCACTGCAAGCTCTTGCTGGCCATCACCTTCCCTAGGCAGCCCTTCCACAGCCCCACAAGCACTGGCGCTCTGAGCTTCCTAGCCACAGCACTCGGCGGACGTTCCTTCCCAGCACAGCCACAGCCCAGCTCCCAAATCAGAAACGTCCAGCCACTGCTCCCACACGAAAGGGGCTAGCACTGAAAGCTCTTGCTGGCCATCACCTTCCCTAGGCAGCCCTTCCACAGCCCCACAAGCACTGGCGCTCTGAGCTTCCTAGCCACAGCACAGTGGGGACGTTCCTTCTCGGCACAGCCACAGCCCAGCTCCCAAATCGGAAACGTCCAGCCACTGCTCCCACACCAAAGGGGCTAGCACTGAAAGCTCTTGCTAGCCATCACCTTCCCTAGGCAGCCCTTCCACAGCCCCACAAGCACTGGCGCTGTCAGCTTCCTAGCCACATCACAGTGGGGACATTCCTTCCCAGCACAGCAGAGCCCAGCTCCCAAATCGGAAACGTCCAGCCACTGCTCCCACACGAAAGGGGTTAGCACTGAAAGCTGTTGCTAGCCATCACCTTCCCTAGGCAGCCCTTCCACAGCCCCACAAGCACTGGCGCTCTGAGCTTCCTAGCCACAGCACAGTGGGGACGTTCCTTCTCGGCACAGCCACAGCCCAGCTCCCAAATCGGAAACGTCCAGCCACTGCTCCCACACCAAAGGGGCTAGCACTGCAAGCTCTTGCTGGCCATCACCTTCCCTAGGCAGCCCTTCCACAGCCCCACAAGCACTGGCGCTCTGAGCTTCCTAGCCACAGCACTCGGCGGACGTTCCTTCCCAGCACAGCCACAGCCCAGCTCCCAAATCAGAAACGTCCAGCCACTGCTCCCACACGAAAGGGGCTAGCACTGAAAGCTCTTGCTGGCCATCACCTTCCCTAGGCAGCCCTTCCACAGCCCCACAAGCACTGGCGCTCTGAGCTTCCTAGCCACAGCACAGTGGGGACGTTCCTTCCCAGCACAGCCACAGCCCAGCTCCCAAATCGGAAACGTCCAGCCACTGCTCCCACACCAAAGGGGCTAGCACTGAAAGCTCTTGCTAGCCATCACCTTCCCTAGGCAGCCCTTCCACAGCCCCACAAGCACTGGCGCTGTCAGCTTCCTAGCCACATCACAGTGGGGACATTCCTTCCCAGCACAGCAGAGCCCAGCTCCCAAATCGGAAACGTCCAGCCACTGCTCCCACACGAAAGGGGTTAGCACTGAAAGCTGTTGCTAGCCATCACCTTCCCTAGGCAGCCCTTCCACAGCCCCACAAGCACTGGCGCTCTGAGCTTCCTAGCCACAGCACAGTGGGGACGTTCCTTCTCGGCACAGCCACAGCCCAGCTCCCAAATCGGAAACGTCCAGCCACTGCTCCCACACCAAAGGGGCTAGCACTGAAAGCTGTTGCTGGCCATCACCTTCCCTAGGCAGCCCTTCCACAGCCCCACAAGCACTGGCGCTCTGAGATTCCTAGCCACATCACAGTGGGGACATTCCTTCCCAGCACAGCAGAGCCCAGCTCCCAAATCGGAAACGTCCAGCCACTGCTCCCACACGAAAGGGGTTAGCACTGAAAGCTGTTGCTAGCCATCACCTTCCCTAGGCAGCCCTTCCACAGCCCCACAAGCACTGGCGCTCTGAGCTTCCTAGCCACAGCACAGTGGGGACGTTCCTTCCCAGCACAGCCACAGCCCAGCTCCCAAATCGGAAACGTCCAGCCACTGCTCCCACACGAAAGGGGCTAGCACTGAAAGCTCTTGCTGGCCATCACCTTCCCTAGGCAGCCCTTCCACAGCCCCACAAGCACTGGCGCTCTGAGATTCCTAGCCACAGCACAGTGGGGACGTTCCTTCTCGGCACAGCCACAGCCCAGCTCCCAAATCGGAAACGTCCAGCCACTGCTCCCACACCAAAGGGGCTAGCACTGAAAGCTGTTGCTGGCCATCACCTTCCCTAGGCAGCCCTTCCACAGCCCCACAAGCACTGGCGCTCTGAGCTTCCTAGCCACAGCACAGTGGGGACGCTCCTTCTCAGCACAGCCAGAGCCGAGCTCCCAAATCGGAAACATCCAGCCACTGCTCCCACATGAAAGGGGCTAGCACTGAAAGCTCTTGCTGGCCATCACCTTCCCTAGGCAGCCCTTCCACAGCCCCACAAGCACTGGCGCTCTGAGCTTCCTAGCCACAGCACAGTGGGGACGTTCCTTCTCGGCACAGCCACAGCCCAGCTCCGAAATTCAAAACGTCCAGCCACTGCTCCCACACCAAAGGGGCTAGCACTGAAAGCTCTTGCTGGCCATCACCTTCCCTAGGCAGCCCTTCCACAGCCCCACAAGCACTGGCGCTCTGAGCTTCCTAGCCACAGCACAGTGGGGACGTTCCTTCTCGGCACACCCACAGCCCAGCTCCGAAATTCAAAACGTCCAGCCACTGCTCCCACACCAAAGGGGCTAGCACTGAAAGCTCTTGCTGGCCATCACCTGCCCTAGGCAGCCCTTCCACAGCCCCACAAGCACTGGCGCTCTGAGCTTCCTAGCCACAGCACAGTGGGGACGTTCCTTCTCGGCACACCCACAGCCCAGCTCCGAAATTCGAAACGTCCAGCCACTGCTCCCACACCAAAGGGGCTAGCACTGAAAGCTCTTGCTAGCCATCACCTTCCCTAGGCAGCCCTTCCACAGCCCCACAAGCACTGGCGCTCTGAGCTTCCTAGCCACAGCACAGTGGGGACGTTCCTTCTCGGCACAGCCACAGCCCAGCTCCGAAATTCAAAACGTCCAGCCACTGCTCCCACACCAAAGGGGCTAGCACTGAAAGCTCTTGCTGGCCATCACCTGCCCTAGGCAGCCCTTCCACAGCCCCACAAGCACTGGCGCTCTGAGCTTCCTAGCCACTGCACAGATGGGACGTTCCTTCTCACCACAGCCAGAGCCCAGCTCCGAAATTCAAAACGTCCAGCCACTGCTCCCACACCAAAGGGGCTAGCACTGAAAGCTCTTGCTGGCCATCACCTTCCCTAGGCAGCCCTTCCACAGCCCCACAAGCACTGGCGCTCTGAGCTTCCTAGCCACAGCACAGTGGGGACGTTCCTTCTCGGCACAGCCACAGCCCAGCTCCGAAATTCAAAACGTCCAGCCACTGCTCCCACACCAAAGGGGCTAGCACTGAAAGCTCTTGCTGGCCATCACCTTCCCTAGGCAGCCCTTCCACAGCCCCACAAGCACTGGCGCTCTGAGCTTCCTAGCCACAGCACAGTGGGGACGCTCCTTCTCAGCACAGCCAGAGCCGAGCTCCCAAATCGGAAACATCCAGCCACTGCTCCCACACCAAAGGGGCTAGCACTGAAAGCTCTTGCTGGCCCTCACCTTCCCTAGGCAGCCCTTCCACAGCCCCACAAGCACTGGCGCTCTGAGCTTCCTAGCCACAGCACAGTGGGGACGTTCCTTCTCGGCACAGCCACAGCCCAGCTCCGAAATTCAAAACGTCCAGCCACTGCTCCCACACCAAAGGGGCTAGCACTGAAAGCTCTTGCTGGCCATCACCTTCCCTAGGCAGCCCTTCCACAGCCCCACAAGCACTGGCGCTCTGAGCTTCCTAGCCACTGCACAGATGGGACGTTCCTTCTCACCACAGCTACAGCCCAGCTCCCAAATCTGAAACATCCAGCCACTGCTCCCACACCAAAGGGGCTAGCACTGAAAGCTCTTGCTGGCCATCACCTTCCCTAGGCAGCCCTTCCACAGCCCCACAAGCACTGGCGCTCTGAGCTTCCTAGGCACAGCACAGTGGGGACGTTCCTTCTCAGCACAGCCAGTGCCCAGCTCCGAAACTCGAAACGTCCAGCCACTGCTCCCACACCAAAGGGGCTAGCACTGAAAGCTCTTGCTGGCCATCACCTGCCCTAGGCAGCCCTTCCACAGCCCCACAAGCACTGGCGCTCTGAGCTTCCTAGCCACAGCACAGTGGGGACGTTCCTTCTCGGCACAGCCACAGCCCAGCTCCGAAATTCGAAACGTCCAGCCACTGCTCCCACACCAAAGGGGCTAGCACTGAAAGCTCTTGCTGGCCATCACCTGCCCTAGGCAGCCCTTCCACAGCCCCACAAGCACTGGCGCTCTGAGCTTCCTAGCCACAGCACAGTGGGGACGTTCCTTCTCACCACAGCCAGAGCCCAGCTCCGAAATTCGAAACGTCCAGCCACTGCTCCCACACCAAAGGGGCTAGCACTGAAAGCTCTTGCTGGCCATCACCTTCCCTAGGCAGCCCTTCCACAGCCCCACAAGCACTGGCGCTCTGAGCTTCCTAGCCACAGCACAGTGGGGACGTTCCTTCTCGGCACAGCCACAGCCCAGCTCCGAAATTCAAAACGTCCAGCCACTGCTCCCACACCAAAGGGGCTAGCACTGAAAGCTCTTGCTGGCCATCACCTGCCCTAGGCAGCCCTTCCACAGCCCCACAAGCACTGGCGCTCTGAGCTTCCTAGCCACTGCACAGATGGGACGTTCCTTCTCACCACAGCCAGAGCCCAGCTCCGAAATTCGAAACGTCCAGCCACTGCTCCCACACCAAAGGGGCTAGCACTGAAAGCTCTTGCTGGCCATCACCTTCCCTAGGCAGCCCTTCCACAGCCCCACAAGCACTGGCGCTCTGAGCTTCCTAGCCACAGCTCAGTGGGGACGTTCCTTCTCACCACAGCCAGAGCCCAGCTCCGAAATTCGAAACGTCCAGCCACTGCTCCCACACCAAAGGGGCTAGCACTGAAAGCTCTTGCTGGCCATCACCTTCCCTAAGGCAGCCCTTCCACAGCCCCACAAGCACTGGCGCTCTGATCTTCCTAGCCACAGCACAGTGGGGACGTTCCTTCTCGGCACAGCCACAGCCCAGCCCCGAAATTCAAAACGTCCAGCCACTGCTCCCACACCAAAGGGGCTAGCACTGAAAGCTCTTGCTGGCCATCACCTGCCCTAGGCAGCCCTTCCACAGCCCCACAAGCACTGGCGCTCTGAGCTTCCTAGCCACTGCACAGATGGGACGTTCCTTCTCACCACAGCCAGAGCCCAGCTCCGAAATTCGAAACGTCCAGCCACTGCTCCCACACGACAGGGGCTAGCACTGAAAGCTCTTGCTGGCCATCACCTTCCCTAGGCAGCCCTTCCACAGCCCCACAAGCACTGGCGCTCTGAGCTTCCTAGCCACAGCACACTGGGGACGTTCCTTCTCGGCACAGCCACAGCCCAGCTCCGAAATTCGAAACGTCCAGCCACTGCTCCCACACCAAAGGGGCTAGCACTGAAAGCTCTTGCTGGCCATCACCTTCCCTAGGCAGCCCTTCCACAGCCCCACAAGCACTGGCGCTCTGAGCTTCCTAGCCACAGCACAGTGGGGACGTTCCTTCTCGGCACAGCCAGAGCCCAGCTCCGAAATTCAAAACGTCCAGCCACTGCTCCCACACCAAAGGGGCTAGCACTGAAAGCTCTTGCTGGCCATCACCTTCCCTAGGCAGCCCTTCCACAGCCCCACAAGCACGGGCGCTCTGAGATTCCTAGGCACAGCACAGTGGGCACGTTCCTTCTCAGCACAGCCAGAGCCCAGCTCCGAAATTCGAAACGTCCAGCCACTGCTCCCACACCAAAGGGGCTAGCACTGAAAGCTCTTGCTGGCCATCACCTTCCCTAGGCAGCCCTTCCACAGCCCCACAAGCACTGGCGCTCTGAGCTTCCTAGCCACAGCACAGTGGGCACGTTCCTTCTCAGCACAGCCACAGCCCAGCTCCGAAATTCGAAACGTCCAGCCACTGCTCCCACACCAAAGGGGCTAGCACTGAAAGCTCTTGCTGGCCATCACCTTCCCTATGCAGCCCTTCCACAGCCCCACAAGCACAGGCGCTCTGAGCTTCCTAGCCACAGCACACTGGGGACGTTCCTTCTCAGCACAGCCACAGCCCAGCTACGAAATTCGAAACGTCCAGCCACTGCTCCCACACCAAAGGGGCTAGCACTGAAAGCTCTTGCTGGCCATCACCTTCCCTAGGCAGCCCTTCCACAGCCCCACAAGCACTGGCGCTCTGAGCTTCCTAGCCACAGCACAGATGGGACGTTCCTTCTCACCACAGCCAGAGCCCAGCTCCGAAATTCAAAACGTCCAGCCACTGCTCCCACACCAAAGGGGCTAGCACTGAAAGCTCTTGCTGGCCATCACCTTCCCTAGGCAGCCCTTCCACAGCCCCACAAGCACTGGCGCTCTGAGCTTCCTAGCCACAGCACACTGGGGACGTTCCTTCTCAGCACAGCCACAGCCCAGCTACGAAATTCGAAACGTCCAGCCACTGCTCCCACACCAAAGGGGCTAGCACTGAAAGCTCTTGCTGGCCATCACCTTCCCTAGGCAGCCCTTCCACAGCCCCACAAGCACGGGCGCTCTGAGATTCCTAGGCACAGCACAGTGGGCACGTTCCTTCTCAGCACAGCCACAGCCCAGCTCCGAAATTCGAAACGTCCAGCCACTGCTCCCACACCAAAGGGGCTAGCACTGAAAGCTCTTGCTGGCCATCACCTTCCCTAGGCAGCCCTTCCACAGCCCCACAAGCACTGGCGCTCTGAGCTTCCTAGCCACAGCACAGTGGGGATGTTCCTTCTCACCACAGCCAGAGCCCAGCTCCGAAATTCAAAACGTCCAGCCACTGCTCCCACACCAAAGGGGCTAGCACTGAAAGCTCTTGCTGGCCATCACCTTCCCTAGGCAGCCCTTCCACAGCCCCACAAGCACTGGCGCTCTGAGCTTCCTAGCCACAGCACACTGGGGACGTTCCTTCGCACCACAGCCACAGCCCAGCTCCGAAATTCAAAACGTCCAGCCACTGCTCCCACACCAAAGGGGCTAGCACTGAAAGCTCTTGCTGGCCATCACCTTCCCTAGGCAGCCCTTCCACAGCCCCACAAGCACGGGCGCTCTGAGCTTCCTAGCCACAGCACAGTGGGGACGTTCCTTCTCAGCGCAGCCACAGCCCAGCTCCCAAATCGGAAACGTCCAGCCACTGCTCCCACACCAAAGGGGCTAGCACTGAAAGCTCTTGCTGGCCATCACCTTCCCTAGGCAGCCCTTCCACAGCCCCACAAGCACAGGCGCTCTGAGCTTCCTAGCCACAGCACAGTGGGGACGTTCCTTCTCAGCACAGCCACAGCCCAGCTCCGAAATTCGAAACGTCCAGCCACTGCTCCCACACCAAAGGGGCTAGCACTGAAAGCTCTTGCTGGCCATCACCTTCCCTAGGCAGCCCTTCCACAGCCCCACAAGCACGGGCGCTCTGAGATTCCTAGGCACAGCACAGTGGGGACGTTCCTTCTCAGCGCAGCCACAGCCCAGCTCCGAAATTCGAAACGTCCAGCCACTGCTCCCACACCAAAGGGGCTAGCACTGAAAGCTCTTGCTGGCCATCACCTTCCCTAGGCAGCCCTTCCACAGCCCCACAAGCACTGGCGCTCTGAGCTTCCTAGCCACAGCACAGTGGGGACGTTCCTTCTCGGCACAGCCAGTGCCCAGCTCCGAAATTCGAAACGTCCAGCCACTGCTCCCACACCAAAGGGGCTAGCACTGAAAGCTCTTGCTGGCCATCACCTTCCCTAGGCAGCCCTTCCACAGCCCCACAAGCACTGGCGCTCTGAGCTTCCTAGCCACAGCACACTGGGGACGTTCCTTCTCAGCACAGCCAGTGCCCAGCTCCGAAATTCGAAACGTCCAGCCACTGCTCCCACACCAAAGGGGCTAGCACTGAAAGCTCTTGCTGGCCATCACCTTCCCTAGGCAGCCCTTCCACAGCCCCACAAGCACTGGCGCTCTGAGCTTCCTAGCCACAGCACAGTGGGGACGTTCCTTCTCAGCACAGCCACAGCCCAGCTCCGAAATTCGAAACGTCCAGCCACTGCTCCCACACCAAAGGGGCTAGCACTGAAAGCTCTTGCTGGCCATCACCTTCCCTAGGCAGCCCTTCCACAGCCCCACAAGCACTGGCGCTCTGAGCTTCCTAGCCACAGCACAGTGGGGACGTTCCTTCTCACCACATCCAGAGCCCAGCTCCGAAATTCAAAACGTCCAGCCACTGCTCCCACACCAAAGGGGCTAGCACTGAAAGCTCTTGCTGGCCATCACCTTCCCTAGGCAGCCCTTCCACAGCCCCACAAGCACGGGCGCTCTGAGCTTCCTAGCCACAGCACAGTGGGGACGTTCCTTCTCGGCACAGCCACAGCCCAGCTCCGAAATTCGAAACGTCCAGCCACTGCTCCCACACCAAAGGGGCTAGCACTGAAAGCTCTTGCTGGCCATCACCTTCCCTAGGCAGCCCTTCCACAGCCCCACAAGCACAGGCGCTCTGAGCTTCCTAGCCACAGCACAGTGGGGACGTTCCTTCTCAGCACAGCCACAGCCCAGCTCCGAAATTCGAAACGTCCAGCCACTGCTCCCACACCAAAGGGGCTAGCACTGAAAGCTCTTGCTGGCCATCACCTTCCCTAGGCAGCCCTTCCACAGCCCCACAAGCACGGGCGCTCTGAGATTCCTAGGCACAGCACAGTGGGGACGTTCCTTCTCAGCGCAGCCACAGCCCAGCTCCGAAATTCGAAACGTCCAGCCACTGCTCCCACACCAAAGGGGCTAGCACTGAAAGCTCTTGCTGGCCATCACCTTCCCTAGGCAGCCCTTCCACAGCCCCACAAGCACTGGCGCTCTGAGCTTCCTAGCCACAGCACAGTGGGGACGTTCCTTCTCGGCACAGCCAGTGCCCAGCTCCGAAATTCGAAACGTCCAGCCACTGCTCCCACACCAAAGGGGCTAGCACTGAAAGCTCTTGCTGGCCATCACCTTCCCTAGGCAGCCCTTCCACAGCCCCACAAGCACTGGCGCTCTGAGCTTCCTAGCCACAGCACACTGGGGACGTTCCTTCTCAGCACAGCCAGTGCCCAGCTCCGAAATTCGAAACGTCCAGCCACTGCTCCCACACCAAAGGGGCTAGCACTGAAAGCTCTTGCTGGCCATCACCTTCCCTAGGCAGCCCTTCCACAGCCCCACAAGCACTGGCGCTCTGAGCTTCCTAGCCACAGCACAGTGGGGACGTTCCTTCTCAGCACAGCCACAGCCCAGCTCCGAAATTCGAAACGTCCAGCCACTGCTCCCACACCAAAGGGGCTAGCACTGAAAGCTCTTGCTGGCCATCACCTTCCCTAGGCAGCCCTTCCACAGCCCCACAAGCACTGGCGCTCTGAGCTTCCTAGCCACAGCACAGTGGGGACGTTCCTTCTCACCACATCCAGAGCCCAGCTCCGAAATTCAAAACGTCCAGCCACTGCTCCCACACCAAAGGGGCTAGCACTGAAAGCTCTTGCTGGCCATCACCTTCCCTAGGCAGCCCTTCCACAGCCCCACAAGCACGGGCGCTCTGAGCTTCCTAGCCACAGCACAGTGGGGACGTTCCTTCTCGGCACAGCCACAGCCCAGCTCCGAAATTCGAAACGTCCAGCCACTGCTCCCACACCAAAGGGGCTAGCACTGAAAGCTCTTGCTGGCCATCACCTTCCCTAGGCAGCCCTTCCACAGCCCCACAAGCACGGGCGCTCTGAGCTTCCTAGGCACAGCACACTGGGAACGTTCCTTCTCAGCACAGCCACAGCCCAGCTCCGAAATTCGAAACGTCCAGCCACTGCTCCCACACCAAAGGGGCTAGCACTGAAAGCTCTTGCTGGCCATCACCTTCCCTAGGCAGCCCTTCCACAGCCCCACAAGCACGGGCGCTCTGAGCTTCCTAGCCACAGCACAGTGGGGACGTTCCTTCTCGGCACAGCCACAGCCCAGCTCCGAAATTCGAAACGTCCAGCCACTGCTCCCACACCAAAGGGGCTAGCACTGAAAGCTCTTGCTGGCCATCACCTTCCCTAGGCAGCCCTTCCACAGCCCCACAAGCACTGGCGCTCTGAGCTTCCTAGCCACAGCACAGTGGGCACGTTCCTTCTCAGCACAGCCACAGCCCAGCTCCGAAATTCGAAACGTCCAGCCACTGCTCCCACACCAAAGGGGCTAGCACTGAAAGCTCTTGCTGGCCATCACCTTCCCTAGGCAGCCCTTCCACAGCCCCACAAGCACTGGCGCTCTGAGCTTCCTAGCCACAGCACACTGGGGACGTTCCTTCTCAGCACAGCCAGAGCCCAGCTACGAAATTCGAAACGTCCAGCCACTGCTCCCACACCAAAGGGGCTAGCACTGAAAGCTCTTGCTGGCCATCACCTTCCCTAGGCAGCCCTTCCACAGCCCCACAAGCACTGGCGCTCTGAGCTTCCGAGCCACAGCACACTGGGGACGTTCCTTCGCACCACAGCCACAGCCCAGCTCCGAAATTCGAAACGTCCAGCCACTGCTCCCACACCAAAGGGGCTAGCACTGAAAGCTCTTGCTGGCCATCACCTTCCCTAGGCAGCCCTTCCACAGCCCCACAAGCACGGGCGCTCTGAGATTCCTAGGCACAGCACAGTGGGCACGTTCCTTCTCAGCACAGCCACAGCCCAGCTCCGAAATTCGAAACGTCCAGCCACTGCTCCCACACCAAAGGGGCTAGCACTGAAAGCTCTTGCTGGCCATCACCTTCCCTAGGCAGCCCTTCCACAGCCCCACAAGCACTGGCGCTCTGAGCTTCCTAGCCACAGCACAGTGGGGATGTTCCTTCTCACCACAGCCAGAGCCCAGCTCCGAAATTCAAAACGTCCAGCCACTGCTCCCACACCAAAGGGGCTAGCACTGAAAGCTCTTGCTGGCCATCACCTTCCCTAGGCAGCCCTTCCACAGCCCCACAAGCACTGGCGCTCTGAGCTTCCTAGCCACAGCACAGTGGGCACGTTCCTTCTCAGCACAGCCACAGCCCAGCTCCGAAATTCAAAACGTCCAGCCACTGCTCCCACACCAAAGGGGCTAGCACTGAAAGCTCTTGCTGGCCATCACCTTCCCTAGGCAGCCCTTCCACAGCCCCACAAGCACAGGCGCTCTGAGCTTCCTAGGCACAGCACAGTGGGGACGTTCCTTCTCAGCACAGCCACAGCCCAGCTCCGAAATTCGAAACGTCCAGCCACTGCTCCCACACCAAAGGGGCTAGCACTGAAAGCTCTTGCTGGCCATCACCTTCCCTAGGCAGCCCTTCCACAGCCCCACAAGCACGGGCGCTCTGAGATTCCTAGGCACAGCACAGTGGGGACGTTCCTTCTCAGCGCAGCCACAGCCCAGCTCCGAAATTCGAAACGTCCAGCCACTGCTCCCAAACGAAAGGGGCTAGCACTGAAAGCTCTTGCTGGCCATCACCTTCCCTAGGCAGCCCTTCCACAGCCCCACAAGCACTGGCGCTCTGAGCTTCCTAGCCACAGCACAGTGGGGACGTTCCTTCTCGGCACAGCCAGTGCCCAGCTCCGAAATTCAAAACGTCCAGCCACTGCTCCCACACCAAAGGGGCTAGCACTGAAAGCTCTTGCTGGCCATCACCTTCCCTAGGCAGCCCTTCCACAGCCCCACAAGCACTGGCGCTCTGAGCTTCCTAGCCACAGCACAGTGGGGACGTTCCTTCTCGGCACAGCCAGTGCCCAGCTCCGAAATTCGAAACGTCCAGCCACTGCTCCCACACCAAAGGGGCTAGCACTGAAAGCTCTTGCTGGCCATCACCTTCCCTAGGCAGCCCTTCCACAGCCCCACAAGCACTGGCGCTCTGAGCTTCCTAGCCACAGCACAGTGGGGACGTTCCTTCTCACCACATCCAGAGCCCAGCTCCGAAATTCAAAACGTCCAGCCACTGCTCCCACACCAAAGGGGCTAGCACTGAAAGCTCTTGCTGGCCATCACCTTCCCTAGGCAGCCCTTCCACAGCCCCACAAGCACGGGCGCTCTGAGATTCCTAGGCACAGCACAGTGGGCACGTTCCTTCTCAGCACAGCCACAGCCCAGCTCCGAAATTCGAAACGTCCAGCCACTGCTCCCACACCAAAGGGGCTAGCACTGAAAGCTCTTGCTGGCCATCACCTTCCCTAGGCAGCCCTTCCACAGCCCCACAAGCACGGGCGCTCTGAGATTCCTAGGCACAGCACAGTGGGGACGTTCCTTCTCACCACAGCCACAGCCCAGCTCCGAAATTCGAAACGTCCAGCCACTGCTCCCACACCAAAGGGGCTAGCACTGAAAGCTCTTGCTGGCCATCACCTTCCCTAGGCAGCCCTTCCACAGCCCCACAAGCACTGGCGCTCTGAGCTTCCTAGCCACAGCACAGTGGGGACGTTCCTTCGCACCACAGCCACAGCCCAGCTCCGAAATTCAAAACGTCCAGCCACTGCTCCCACACCAAAGGGGCTAGCACTGAAAGCTCTTGCTGGCCATCACCTTCCCTAGGCAGCCCTTCCACAGCCCCACAAGCACTGGCGCTCTGAGCTTCCTAGCCACAGCACACTGGGGACGTTCCTTCTCGGCACAGCCAGTGCCCAGCTCCGAAATTCGAAACGTCCAGCCACTGCTCCCACACCAAAGGGGCTAGCACTGAAAGCTCTTGCTGGCCATCACCTTCCCTAGGCAGCCCTTCCACAGCCCCACAAGCACTGGCGCTCTGAGCTTCCTAGCCACAGCACAGTGGGCACGTTCCTTCTCAGCACAGCCACAGCCCAGCTCCGAAATTCGAAACGTCCAGCCACTGCTCCCACACCAAAGGGGCTAGCACTGAAAGCTCTTGCTGGCCATCACCTTCCCTAGGCAGCCCTTCCACAGCCCCACAAGCACTGGCGCTCTGAGATTCCTAGGCACAGCACAGTGGGCACGTTCCTTCTCAGCACAGCCACAGCCCAGCTCCGAAATTCGAAACGTCCAGCCACTGCTCCCACACCAAAGGGGCTAGCACTGAAAGCTCTTGCTGGCCATCACCTTCCCTAGGCAGCCCTTCCACAGCCCCACAAGCACTGGCGCTCTGAGCTTCCTAGCCACAGCACAGTGGGGATGTTCCTTCTCACCACAGCCAGAGCCCAGCTCCGAAATTCAAAACGTCCAGCCACTGCTCCCACACCAAAGGGGCTAGCACTGAAAGCTCTTGCTGGCCATCACCTTCCCTAGGCAGCCCTTCCACAGCCCCACAAGCACTGGCGCTCTGAGCTTCCTAGCCACAGCACAGTGGGCACGTTCCTTCTCAGCACAGCCACAGCCCAGCTCCGAAATTCAAAACGTCCAGCCACTGCTCCCACACCAAAGGGGCTAGCACTGAAAGCTCTTGCTGGCCATCACCTTCCCTAGGCAGCCCTTCCACAGCCCCACAAGCACTGGCGCTCTGAGCTTCCTAGCCACAGCACACTGGGGACGTTCCTTCGCACCACAGCCAGAGCCCAGCTCCGAAATTCGAAACGTCCAGCCACTGCTCCCACACGACAGGGGCTAGCACTGAAAGCTCTTGCTGGCCATCACCTTCCCTAGGCAGCCCTTCCACAGCCCCACAAGCACTGGCGCTCTGAGCTTCCTAGCCACACCACAGTGGGCACGTTCCTTCTCAGCACAGCCACAGCCCAGCTCCGAAATTCAAAACGTCCAGCCACTGCTCCCACACCAAAGGGGCTAGCACTGAAAGCTCTTGCTGGCCATCACCTTCCCTAGGCAGCCCTTCCACAGCCCCACAAGCACTGGCGCTCTGAGCTTCCTAGCCACAGCACAGTGGGGACGTTCCTTCTCGGCACAGCCAGTGCCCAGCTCCGAAATTCGAAACGTCCAGCCACTGCTCCCACACCAAAGGGGCTAGCACTGAAAGCTCTTGCTGGCCATCACCTTCCCTAGGCAGCCCTTCCACAGCCCCACAAGCACTGGCGCTCTGAGCTTCCTAGCCACAGCACACTGGGGACGTTCCTTCGCACCACAGCCACAGCCCAGCTCCGAAATTCGAAACGTCCAGCCACTGCTCCCACACCAAAGGCGCTAGCACTGAAAGCTCTTGCTGGCCATCACCTTCCCTAGGCAGCCCTTCCACAGCCCCACAAGCACGGGCGCTCTGAGATTCCTAGGCACAGCACAGTGGGCACGTTCCTTCTCAGCACAGCCACAGCCCAGCTCCGAAATTCGAAACGTCCAGCCACTGCTCCCACACCAAAGGGGCTAGCACTGAAAGCTCTTGCTGGCCATCACCTTCCCTAGGCAGCCCTTCCACAGCCCCACAAGCACTGGCGCTCTGAGCTTCCTAGCCACAGCACAGTGGGGATGTTCCTTCTCACCACAGCCAGAGCCCAGCTCCGAAATTCAAAACGTCCAGCCACTGCTCCCACACCAAAGGGGCTAGCACTGAAAGCTCTTGCTGGCCATCACCTTCCCTAGGCAGCCCTTCCACAGACCCACAAGCACTGGCGCTCTGAGCTTCCTAGCCACAGCACAGTGGGGACGTTCCTTCTCAGCACAGCCACAGCCCAGCTCCGAAATTCAAAACGTCCAGCCACTGCTCCCACACCAAAGGGGCTAGCACTGAAAGCTCTTGCTGGCCATCACCTTCCCTAGGCAGCCCTTCCACAGCCCCACAAGCACAGGCGCTCTGAGCTTCCTAGGCACAGCACAGTGGGGACGTTCCTTCTCAGCACAGCCACAGCCCAGCTCCGAAATTCGAAACGTCCAGCCACTGCTCCCACACCAAAGGGGCTAGCACTGAAAGCTCTTGCTGGCCATCACCTTCCCTAGGCAGCCCTTCCACAGCCCCACAAGCACGGGCGCTCTGAGATTCCTAGGCACAGCACAGTGGGGACGTTCCTTCTCAGCGCAGCCACAGCCCAGCTCCGAAATTCGAAACGTCCAGCCACTGCTCCCAAACGAAAGGGGCTAGCACTGAAAGCTCTTGCTGGCCATCACCTTCCCTAGGCAGCCCTTCCACAGCCCCACAAGCACTGGCGCTCTGAGCTTCCTAGCCACAGCACAGTGGGGACGTTCCTTCTCACCACAGCCAGAGCCCAGCTCCGAAATTCGAAACGTCCAGCCACTGCTCCCACACCAAAGGGGCTAGCACTGAAAGCTCTTGCTGGCCATCACCTTCCCTAGGCAGCCCTTCCACAGCCCCACAAGCACTGGCGCTCTGAGCTTCCTAGCCACAGCACACTGGGGACGTTCCTTCTCGGCACAGCCAGTGCCCAGCTCCGAAATTCGAAACGTCCAGCCACTGCTCCCACACCAAAGGGGCTAGCACTGAAAGCTCTTGCTGGCCATCACCTTCCCTAGGCAGCCCTTCCACAGCCCCACAAGCACTGGCGCTCTGAGCTTCCTAGCCACAGCACAGTGGGGACGTTCCTTCTCACCACAGCCACAGCCCAGCTCCGAAATTCGAAACGTCCAGCCACTGCTCCCACACCAAAGGGGCTAGCACTGAAAGCTCTTGCTGGCCATCACCTTCCCTAGGCAGCCCTTCCACAGCCCCACAAGCACGGGCGCTCTGAGATTCCTAGGCACAGCACAGTGGGGACGTTCCTTCTCAGCACAGCCACAGCCCAGCTCCGAAATTCGAAACGTCCAGCCACTGCTCCCACACCAAAGGGGCTAGCACTGAAAGCTCTTGCTGGCCATCACCTTCCCTAGGCAGCCCTTCCACAGCCCCACAAGCACGGGCGCTCTGAGATTCCTAGGCACAGCACAGTGGGGACGTTCCTTCTCACCACAGCCACAGCCCAGCTCCGAAATTCGAAACGTCCAGCCACTGCTCCCACACCAAAGGGGCTAGCACTGAAAGCTCTTGCTGGCCATCACCTTCCCTAGGCAGCCCTTCCACAGCCCCACAAGCACTGGCGCTCTGAGCTTCCTAGCCACAGCACAGTGGGGACGTTCCTTCTCGGCACAGCCACAGCCCAGCTCCGAAATTCGAAACGTCCAGCCACTGCTCCCACACCAAAGGGGCCAGCACTGAAAGCTCTTGCTGGCCATCACCTTCCCTAGGCAGCCCTTCCACAGCCCCACAAGCACTGGCGCTCTGAGCTTCCTAGCCACAGCACACTGGGGACGTTCCTTCTCGGCACAGCCAGTGCCCAGCTCCGAAATTCGAAACGTCCAGCCACTGCTCCCACACCAAAGGGGCTAGCACTGAAAGCTCTTGCTGGCCATCACCTTCCCTAGGCAGCCCTTCCACAGCCCCACAAGCACTGGCGCTCTGAGCTTCCTAGCCACAGCACAGTGGGGACGTTCCTTCTCACCACAGCCACAGCCCAGCTCCGAAATTCGAAACGTCCAGCCACTGCTCCCACACCAAAGGGGCTAGCACTGAAAGCTCTTGCTGGCCATCACCTTCCCTAGGCAGCCCTTCCACAGCCCCACAAGCACTGGCGCTCTGAGCTTCCTAGCCACAGCACAGTGGGGATGTTCCTTCTCACCACAGCCAGAGCCCAGCTCCGAAATTCAAAACGTCCAGCCACTGCTCCCACACCAAAGGGGCTAGCACTGAAAGCTCTTGCTGGCCATCACCTTCCCTAGGCAGCCCTTCCACAGCCCCACAAGCACTGGCGCTCTGAGCTTCCTAGCCACAGCACAGTGGGCACGTTCCTTCTCAGCACAGCCACAGCCCAGCTCCGAAATTCGAAACGTCCAGCCACTGCTCCCACACCAAAGGGGCTAGCACTGAAAGCTCTTGCTGGCCATCACCTTCCCTAGGCAGCCCTTCCACAGCCCCACAAGCACAGGCGCTCTGAGCTTCCTAGCCACAGCACACTGGGGACGTTCCTTCTCACCACAGCCAGAGCCCAGCTACGAAATTCGAAACGTCCAGCCACTGCTCCCACACCAAAGGGGCTAGCACTGAAAGCTCTTGCTGGCCATCACCTTCCCTAGGCAGCCCTTCCACAGCCCCACAAGCACTGGCGCTCTGAGCTTCCTAGCCACAGCACAGTGGGGACGTTCCTTCTCAGCACAGCCACAGCCCAGCTCCGAAATTCAAAACGTCCAGCCACTGCTCCCACACCAAAGGGGCTAGCACTGAAAGCTCTTGCTGGCCATCACCTTCCCTAGGCAGCCCTTCCACAGCCCCACAAGCACTGGCGCTCTGAGCTTCCTAGCCACAGCACACTGGGGACGTTCCTTCTCAGCACAGCCACAGCCCAGCTCCGAAATTCGAAACGTCCAGCCACTGCTCCCACACCAAAGGGGCTAGCACTGAAAGCTCTTGCTGGCCATCACCTTCCCTAGGCAGCCCTTCCACAGCCCCACAAGCACTGGCGCTCTGAGCTTCCGAGCCACAGCACAGTGGGGACGTTCCTTCTCAGCACAGCCACAGCCCAGCTCCGAAATTCAAAACGTCCAGCCACTGCTCCCACACCAAAGGGGCTAGCACTGAAAGCTCTTGCTGGCCATCACCTTCCCTAGGCAGCCCTTCCACAGCCCCACAAGCACTGGCGCTCTGAGCTTCCTAGCCACAGCACACTGGGGACGTTCCTTCTCGGCACAGCCACAGCCCAGCTCCGAAATTCGAAACGTCCAGCCACTGCTCCCACACCAAAGGGGCTAGCACTGAAAGCTCTTGCTGGCCATCACCTTCCCTAGGCAGCCCTTCCACAGCCCCACAAGCACTGGCGCTCTGAGCTTCCTAGCCACAGCACAGTGGGGACGTTCCTTCTCGGCACACCCACAGCCCAGCTCCGATATTCAAAACGTCCAGCCACTGCTCCCACACCAAAGGGGCTAGCACTGAAAGCTCTTGCTGGCCATCACCTTCCCTAGGCAGCCCTTCCACAGCCCCACAAGCACGGGCGCTCTGAGATTCCTAGGCACAGCACAGTGGGCACGTTCCTTCTCAGCACAGCCACAGCCTAGCTCCGAAATTCGAAACGTCCAGCCACTGCTCCCACACCAAAGGGGCTAGCACTGAAAGCTCTTGCTGGCCATCACCTTCCCTAGGCAGCCCTTCCACAGCCCCACAAGCACTGGCGCTCTGAGCTTCCTAGCCACAGCACAGTGGGGATGTTCCTTCTCACCACAGCCAGAGCCCAGCTCCGAAATTCAAAACGTCCAGCCACTGCTCCCACACCAAAGGGGCTAGCACTGAAAGCTCTTGCTGGCCATCACCTTCCCTAGGCAGCCCTTCCACAGCCCCACAAGCACTGGCGCTCTGAGCTTCCTAGCCACAGCACAGTGGGCACGTTCCTTCTCAGAACAGCCACAGCCCAGCTCCGAAATTCAAAACGTCCAGCCACTGCTCCCACACCAAAGGGGCTAGCACTGAAAGCTCTTGCTGGCCATCACCTTCCCTAGGCAGCCCTTCCACAGCCCCACAAGCACAGGCGCTCTGAGCTTCCTAGCCACAGCACAGTGGGCACGTTCCTTCTCAGCACAGCCACAGCCCAGCTCCGAAATTCGAAACGTCCAGCCACTGCTCCCACACCAAAGGGGCTAGCACTGAAAGCTCTTGCTGGCCATCACCTTCCCTAGGCAGCCCTTCCACAGCCCCACAAGCACGGGCGCTCTGAGATTCCTAGGCACAGCACAGTGGGGACGTTCCTTCTCAGCGCAGCCACAGCCCAGCTCCGAAATTCGAAACGTCCAGCCACTGCTCCCACACCAAAGGGGCTAGCACTGAAAGCTCTTGCTGGCCATCACCTTCCCTAGGCAGCCCTTCCACAGCCCCACAAGCACTGGCGCTCTGAGCTTCCTAGCCACAGCACAGTGGGGACGTTCCTTCTCACCACAGCCAGAGCCCAGCTCCGAAATTCGAAACGTCCAGCCACTGCTCCCACACCAAAGGGGCTAGCACTGAAAGCTCTTGCTGGCCATCACCTTCCCTAGGCAGCCCTTCCACAGCCCCACAAGCACTGGCGCTCTGAGCTTCCTAGCCACAGCACAGTGGGGACGTTCCTTCTCAGCACAGCCACAGCCCAGCTACGAAATTCGAAACGTCCAGCCACTGCTCCCACACCAAAGGGGCTAGCACTGAAAGCTCTTGCTGGCCATCACCTTCCCTAGGCAGCCCTTCCACAGCCCCACAAGCACTGGCGCTCTGAGCTTCCTAGCCACAGCACACTGGGGACGTTCCTTCGCACCACAGCCAGAGCCCAGCTCCGAAATTCGAAACGTCCAGCCACTGCTCCCACACCAAAGGGGCCAGCACTGAAAGCTCTTGCTGGCCATCACCTTCCCTAGGCAGCCCTTCCACAGCCCCACAAGCACTGGCGCTCTGAGCTTCCTAGCCACAGCACACTGGGGACGTTCCTTCTCGGCACAGCCAGTGCCCAGCTCCGAAATTCGAAACGTCCAGCCACTGCTCCCACACCAAAGGGGCTAGCACTGAAAGCTCTTGCTGGCCATCACCTTCCCTAGGCAGCCCTTCCACAGCCCCACAAGCACTGGCGCTCTGAGCTTCCTAGCCACAGCACAGTGGGGACGTTCCTTCTCACCACAGCCACAGCCCAGCTCCGAAATTCGAAACGTCCAGCCACTGCTCCCACACCAAAGGGGCTAGCACTGAAAGCTCTTGCTGGCCATCACCTTCCCTAGGCAGCCCTTCCACAGCCCCACAAGCACGGGCGCTCTGAGATTCCTAGGCACAGCACAGTGGGCACGTTCCTTCTCAGCACAGCCACAGCCCAGCTCCGAAATTCGAAACGTCCAGCCACTGCTCCCACACCAAAGGGGCTAGCACTGAAAGCTCTTGCTGGCCATCACCTTCCCTAGGCAGCCCTTCCACAGCCCCACAAGCACTGGCGCTCTGAGCTTCCTAGCCACAGCACAGTGGGGATGTTCCTTCTCACCACAGCCAGAGCCCAGCTCCGAAATTCGAAACGTCCAGCCACTGCTCCCACACCAAAGGGGCTAGCACTGAAAGCTCTTGCTGGCCATCACCTTCCCTAGGCAGCCCTTCCACAGCCCCACAAGCACTGGCGCTCTGAGCTTCCTAGCCACAACACAGTGGGCACGTTCCTTCTCAGCACAGCCACAGCCCAGCTCCGAAATTCAAAACGTCCAGCCACTGCTCCCACACCAAAGGGGCTAGCACTGAAAGCTCTTGCTGGCCATCACCTTCCCTAGGCAGCCCTTCCACAGCCCCACAAGCACTGGCGCTCTGAGCTTCCTAGCCACAGCACACTGGGGACGTTCCTTCTCAGCACAGCCACAGCCCAGCTACGAAATTCGAAACGTCCAGCCACTGCTCCCACACCAAAGGGGCTAGCACTGAAAGCTCTTGCTGGCCATCACCTTCCCTAGGCAGCCCTTCCACAGCCCCACAAGCACTGGCGCTCTGAGCTTCCTAGCCACAGCACAGTGGGCACGTTCCTTCTCAGCACAGCCACAGCCCAGCTCCGAAATTCAAAACGTCCAGCCACTGCTCCCACACCAAAGGGGCTAGCACTGAAAGCTCTTGCTGGCCATCACCTTCCCTAGGCAGCCCTTCCACAGCCCCACAAGCACTGGCGCTCTGAGCTTCCTAGCCACAGCACACTGGGGACGTTCCTTCTCACCACAGCCACAGCCCAGCTCCCAAAGCGGAAACGTCCAGCCACTGCTCCCACACCAAAGGGGCCAGCACTGAAAGCTCTTGCTGGCCATCACCTTCCCTAGGCAGCCCTTCCACAGCCCCACAAGCACTGGCGCTCTGAGCTTCCGAGCCACAGCACAGTGGGGACGTTCCTTCGCACCACAGCCAGAGCCCAGCTCCGAAATTCAAAACGTCCAGCCACTGCTCCCACACCAAAGGGGCTAGCACTGAAAGCTCTTGCTGGCCATCACCTTCCCTAGGCAGCCCTTCCACAGCCCCACAAGCACGGGCGCTCTGAGATTCCTAGGCACAGCACAGTGGGCACGTTCCTTCTCAGCACAGCCACAGCCCAGCTCCGAAATTCGAAACGTCCAGCCACTGCTCCCACACCAAAGGGGCTAGCACTGAAAGCTCTTGCTGGCCATCACCTTCCCTAGGCAGCCCTTCCACAGCCCCACAAGCACTGGCGCTCTGAGCTTCCTAGCCACAGCACAGTGGGGACGTTCCTTCTCGGCACAGCCACAGCCCAGCTCCGAAGTTCAAAACGTCCAGCCACTGCTCCCACACCAAAGGGGCTAGCACTGAAAGCTCTTGCTGGCCATCACCTTCCCTAGGCAGCCCTTCCACAGCCCCACAAGCACTGGCGCTCTGAGCTTCCTAGCCACAGCACAGTGGGGACGTTCCTTCTCACCACAGCCACAGCCCAGCTCCGAAATTCGAAACGTCCAGCCACTGCTCCCACACCAAAGGGGCTAGCACTGAAAGCTCTTGCTGGCCATCACCTTCCCTAGGCAGCCCTTCCACAGCCCCACAAGCACGGGCGCTCTGAGATTCCTAGGCACAGCACAGTGGGGACGTTCCTTCTCAGCACAGCCACAGCCCAGCTCCGAAATTCAAAACGTCCAGCCACTGCTCCCACACCAAAGGGGCTAGCACTGAAAGCTCTTGCTGGCCATCACCTTCCCTAGGCAGCCCTTCCACAGCCCCACAAGCACTGGCGCTCTGAGCTTCCTAGCCACAGCACAGTGGGGATGTTCCTTCTCACCACAGCCAGAGCCCAGCTCCGAAATTCAAAACGTCCAGCCACTGCTCCCACACCAAAGGGGCTAGCACTGAAAGCTCTTGCTGGCCATCACCTTCCCTAGGCAGCCCTTCCACAGCCCCACAAGCACTGGCGCTCTGAGCTTCCTAGCCACAGCACAGTGGGCACGTTCCTTCTCAGCACAGCCACAGCCCAGCTCCGAAATTCAAAACGTCCAGCCACTGCTCCCACACCAAAGGGGCTAGCACTGAAAGCTCTTGCTGGCCATCACCTTCCCTAGGCAGCCCTTCCACAGCCCCACAAGCACAGGCGCTCTGAGCTTCCTAGGCACAGCACAGTGGGGACGTTCCTTCTCAGCACAGCCACAGCCCAGCTCCGAAATTCAAAACGTCCAGCCACTGCTCCCACACCAAAGGGGCTAGCACTGAAAGCTCTTGCTGGCCATCACCTTCCCTAGGCAGCCCTTCCACAGCCCCACAAGCACGGGCGCTCTGAGATTCCTAGGCACAGCACAGTGGGGACGTTCCTTCTCAGCGCAGCCACAGCCCAGCTCCGAAATTCGAAACGTCCAGCCACTGCTCCCACACCAAAGGGGCTAGCACTGAAAGCTCTTGCTGGCCATCACCTTCCCTATGCAGCCCTTCCACAGCCCCACAAGCACTGGCGCTCTGAGCTTCCTAGCCACAGCACAGTGGGGACGTTCCTTCTCGGCACAGCCAGTGCCCAGCTCCGAAATTCGAAACGTCCAGCCACTGCTCCCACACCAAAGGGGCTAGCACTGAAAGCTCTTGCTGGCCATCACCTTCCCTAGGCAGCCCTTCCACAGCCCCACAAGCACTGGCGCTCTGAGCTTCCTAGCCACAGCACAGTGGGGACGTTCCTTCGCACCACAGCCACAGCCCAGCTCCGAAATTCAAAACGTCCAGCCACTGCTCCCACACCAAAGGGGCCAGCACTGAAAGCTCTTGCTGGCCATCACCTTCCCTAGGCAGCCCTTCCACAGCCCCACAAGCACAGGCGCTCTGAGCTTCCTAGCCACAGCACAGTGGGGACGTTCCTTCTCGGCACAGCCACAGCCCAGCTCCGAAATTCAAAACGTCCAGCCACTGCTCCCACACCAAAGGGGCTAGCACTGAAAGCTCTTGCTGGCCATCACCTTCCCTAGGCAGCCCTTCCACAGCCCCACAAGCACTGGCGCTCTGAGCTTCCTAGCCACAGCACAGTGGGGACGTTCCTTCTCACCACAGCCACAGCCCAGCTCCGAAATTCGAAACGTCCAGCCACTGCTCCCACACCAAAGGGGCTAGCACTGAAAGCTCTTGCTGGCCATCACCTTCCCTAGGCAGCCCTTCCACAGCCCCACAAGCACTGGCGCTCTGAGCTTCCTAGCCACAGCACAGTGGGGACGTTCCTTCTCACCACAGCCACAGCCCAGCTCCGCAATCGGAAACGTCCAGCCACTGCTCCCACACCAAAGGGGCTAGCACTGAAAGCTCTTGCTGGCCATCATCTTCCCTAGGCAGCCCTTCCACAGCCCCACAAGCACTGGCGCTCTGAGCTTCCTAGCCACAGCACAGTGGGGACGTTCCTTCTCGGCACAGCCACAGCCCAGCTCCGAAATTCAAAACGTCCAGCCACTGCTCCCACACCAAAGGGGCTAGCACTGAAAGCTCTTGCTGGCCATCACCTTCCCTAGGCAGCCCTTCCACAGCCCCAAAGCACTGGCGCTCTGAGCTTCCTAGCCACAGCACAGTGGGGACGTTCCTTCTCACCACAGCCACAGCCCAGCTCCGAAATTCGAAACGTCCAGCCACTGCTCCCACACCAAAGGGGCTAGCACTGAAAGCTCTTGCTGGCCATCACCTTCCCTAGGCAGCCCTTCCACAGCCCCACAAGCACTGGCTCTCTGAGCTTCCTAGCCACAGCACAGTGGGGACGTTCCTTCTCACCACAGCCACAGCCCAGCTCCGAAATTCAAAACGTCCAGCCACTGCTCCCACACCAAAGGGGCTAGCACTGAAAGCTCTTGCTGGCCATCACCTTCCCTAGGCAGCCCTTCCACAGCCCCACAAGCACTGGCGCTCTGAGCTTCCTAGCCACAGCACAGTGGGGACGTTCCTTCTCACCACAGCCACAGCCCAGCTCCGAAATTCGAAACGTCCAGCCACTGCTCCCACACCAAAGGGGCTAGCACTGAAAGCTCTTGCTGGCCATCACCTTCCCTAGGCAGCCCTTCCACAGCCCCACAAGCACTGGCGCTCTGAGCTTCCTAGCCACAGCACAGTGGGGACGTTCCTTCTCACCACAGCCACAGCCCAGCTCCGCAATCGGAAACGTCCAGCCACTGCTCCCACACCAAAGGGGCTAGCACTGAAAGCTCTTGCTGGCCATCATCTTCCCTAGGCAGCCCTTCCACAGCCCCACAAGCACTGGCGCTCTGAGCTTCCTAGCCACAGCACAGTGGGGACGTTCCTTCTCACCACAGCCACAGCCCAGCTCCGAAATTCAAAACGTCCAGCCACTGCTCCCACACCAAAGGGGCTAGCACTGAAAGCTCTTGCTGGCCATCACCTTCCCTAGGCAGCCCTTCCACAGCCCCACAAGCACTGGCGCTCTGAGCTTCCTAGCCACAGCACAGTGGGGACGTTCCTTCTCGGCACAGCCAGTGCCCAGCTCCGAAATTCGAAACGTCCAGCCACTGCTCCCACACCAAAGGGGCTAGCACTGAAAGCTCTTGCTGGCCATCACCTTCCCTAGGCAGCCCTTCCACAGCCCCACAAGCACTGGCGCTCTGAGCTTCCTAGCCACAGCACAGTGGGGACGCTCCTTCTCACCACAGCCACAGCCCAGCTCCGAAATTCAAAACGTCCAGCCACTGCTCCCACACCAAAGGGGCTAGCACTGAAAGCTCTTGCTGGCCATCACCTTCCCTAGGCAGCCCTTCCACAGCCCCACAAGCACTGGCTCTCTGAGCTTCCTAGCCACAGCACAGTGGGGACGTTCCTTCTCACCACAGCCACAGCCCAGCTCCGAAATTCGAAACGTCCAGCCACTGCTCCCACACCAAAGGGGCTAGCACTGAAACCTCTTGCTGGCCATCACCTTCCCTAGGCAGCCCTTCCACAGCCCCACAAGCACTGGCGCTCTGAGCTTCCTAGCCACAGCACAGTGGGGACGTTCCTTCTCACCACAGCCACAGCCCAGCTCCGCAATCGGAAACGTCCAGCCACTGCTCCCACACCAAAGGGGCTAGCACTGAAAGCTGTTGCTGGCCATCATCTTCCCTAGGCAGCCCTTCCACAGCCCCACAAGCACTGGCGCTCTGAGCTTCCTAGCCACAGCACAGTGGGGACGTTCCTTCTCACCACAGCCACAGCCCAGCTCCGAAATTCAAAACGTCCAGCCACTGCTCCCACACCAAAGGGGCTAGCACTGAAAGCTCTTGCTGGCCATCACCTTCCCTAGGCAGCCCTTCCACAGCCCCACAAGCACTGGCGCTCTGAGCTTCCTAGCCACAGCACAGTGGGGACGTTCCTTCTCGGCACAGCCAGAGCCCAGCTCCGAAATTCGAAACGTCCAGCCACTGCTCCCACACCAAAGGGGCCAGCACTGAAAGCTCTTGCTGGCCATCACCTTCCCTAGGCAGCCCTTCCACAGCCCCACAAGCACTGGCGCTCTGAGCTTCCTAGCCACAGCACACTGGGGACGTTCCTTCGCACCACAGCCAGAGCCCAGCTCCGAAATTCGAAACGTCCAGCCACTGCTCCCACACCAAAGGGGCCAGCACTGAAAGCTCTTGCTGGCCATCACCTTCCCTAGGCAGCCCTTCCACAGCCCCACAAGCACTGGCGCTCTGAGCTTCCTAGCCACAGCACAGTGGGGACGTTCCTTCTCACCACAGCCACAGCCCAGCTCCGAAATTCAAAACGTCCAGCCACTGCTCCCACACCAAAGGGGCTAGCACTGAAAGCTCTTGCTGGCCATCACCTTCCCTAGGCAGCCCTTCCACAGCCCCACAAGCACTGGCGCTCTGAGCTTCCTAGCCACAGCACAGTGGGGACGTTCCTTCTCACCACAGCCAGAGCCCAGCTCCGAAATTCGAAACGTCCAGCCACTGCTCCCACACCAAAGGGGCTAGCACTGAAAGCTCTTGCTGGCCATCACCTTCCCTAGGCAGCCCTTCCACAGCCCCACAAGCACTGGCGCTCTGAGCTTCCTAGCCACAGCACACTGGGGACGTTCCTTCTCACCACAGCCACAGCCCAGCTCCGAAATTCAAAACGTCCAGCCACTGCTCCCACACCAAAGGGGCTAGCACTGAAAGCTGTTGCTGGCCATCACCTTCCCTAGGCAGCCCTTCCACAGCCCCACAAGCACTGGCGCTCTGAGCTTCCTAGCCACAGCACAGTGGGGACGTTCCTTCTCGGCACAGCCAGAGCCCAGCTCCGAAATTCGAAACGTCCAGCCACTGCTCCCACACCAAAGGGGCCAGCACTGAAAGCTCTTGCTGGCCATCACCTTCCCTAGGCAGCCCTTCCACAGCCCCACAAGCACTGGCGCTCTGAGCTTCCTAGCCACAGCACAGTGGGGACGTTCCTTCTCACCACAGCCAGAGCCCAGCTCCGAAATTCAAAACGTCCAGCCACTGCTCCCACACCAAAGGGGCTAGCACTGAAAGCTCTTGCTGGCCATCACCTTCCCTAGGCAGCCCTTCCACAGCCCCACAAGCACTGGCGCTCTGAGCTTCCTAGCCACAGCACAGTGGGGACGTTCCTTCTCGGCACAGCCACAGCCCAGCTCCGAAATTCAAAACGTCCAGCCACTGCTCCCACACCAAAGGGGCTAGCACTGAAAGCTCTTGCTGGCCATCACCTTCCCTAGGCAGCCCTTCCACAGCCCCACAAGCACTGGCGCTCTGAGCTTCCTAGCCACAGCACAGTGGGGACGCTCCTTCTAACCACAGCCACAGCCCAGCTCCGAAATTCAAAACGTCCAGCCACTGCTCCCACAGCAAAGGGGCTAGCACTGAAAGCTCTTGCTGGCCATCACCTTCCCTAGGCAGCCCTTCCACAGCCCCACAAGCACTGGCTCTCTGAGCTTCCTAGCCACAGCACACTGGGGACGTTCCTTCGCACCACAGCCACAGCCCAGCTCCGAAATTCAAAACGTCCAGCCACTGCTCCCACACCAAAGGGGCTAGCACTGAAAGCTGTTGCTGGCCATCACCTTCCCTAGGCAGCCCTTCCACAGCCCCACAAGCACTGGCGCTCTGAGCTTCCTAGCCACAGCACAGTGGGGACGTTCCTTCTCACCACAGCCACAGCCCAGCTCCGAAATTCGAAACGTCCAGCCACTGCTCCCACACCAAAGGGGCTAGCACTGAAAGCTCTTGCTGGCCATCACCTTCCCTAGGCAGCCCTTCCACAGCCCCACAAGCACTGGCGCTCTGAGCTTCCTAGCCACAGCACAGTGGGGACGCTCCTTCTAACCACAGCCACAGCCCAGCTCCGAAATTCAAAACGTCCAGCCACTGCTCCCACACCAAAGGGGCCAGCACTGAAAGCTCTTGCTGGCCATCACCTTCCCTAGGCAGCCCTTCCACAGCCCCACAAGCACTGGCGCTCTGAGCTTCCTAGCCACAGCACAGTGGGGACGTTCCTTCTCACCACAGCCAGAGCCCAGCTCCCAAATCGGAAATGTCCAGCCACTGCTCCCACACCAAAGGGGCTAGCACTGAAAGCTCTTGCTGGCCATCACCTTCCCTAGGCAGCCCTTCCACAGCCCAACAAGCACTGGCGCTCTGAGCTTCCTAGCCACAGCACAGTGGGGACGTTCCTTCTCGGCACAGCCACAGCCCAGCTCCGAAATTCAAAACGTCCAGCCACTGCTCCCACACCAAAGGGGCCAGCACTGAAAGCTCTTGCTGGCCATCACCTTCCCTAGGCAGCCCTTCCACAGCCCCACAAGCACTGGCGCTCTGAGCTTCCTAGCCACAGCACAGTGGGGACGTTCCTTCTCGGCACAGCCACAGCCCCAGCTCCGAAATTCAAAACGTCCAGCCACTGCTCCCACACCAAAGGGGCTAGCACTGAAAGCTCTTGCTGGCCATCACCTTCCCTAGGCAGCCCTTCCACAGCCCCACAAGCACTGGCGCTCTGAGCTTCCTAGCCACAGCACAGTGGGGACGTTCCTTCTCACCACAGCCAGACCCAGCTCCGAAATTCAAAACGTCCAGCCACTGCTCCCACACCAAAGGGGCTAGCACTGAAAGCTCTTGCTGGCCATCACCTTCCCTAGGCAGCCCTTCCACAGCCCCACAAGCACGGGCGCTCTGAGATTCCTAGCCACAGCACAGTGGGGACGTTCCTTCTCGGCACAGCCAGAGCCCAGCTCTGAAATTCAAAACGTCCAGCCACTGCTCCCACACCAAAGGGGCTAGCACTGAAAGCTCTTGCTGGCCATCACCTTCCCTAGGCAGCCCTTCCACAGACCCACAAGCACTGGCGCTCTGAGCTTCCTAGCCACAGCACAGTGGGGACGTTCCTTCTCACCACAGCCACAGCCCAGCTCCCAAATCGGAAACGTCCAGCCACTGCTCCCACACCAAAGGGGCTAGCACTGAAAGCTCTTGCTGGCCATCACCTTCCCTAGGCAGCCCTTCCACAGCCCCACAAGCACTGGCGCTCTGAGCTTCCTAGCCACAGCACAGTGGGTACGTTCCTTCTCACCACAGCCACAGCCCAGCTCCAAAATTCGAAACGTCCAGCCACTGCTCCCACACCAAAGGGGCTAGCACTGAAAGCTCTTGCTGGCCATCACCTTCCCTAGGCAGCCCTTCCACAGCCCCACAAGCACTGGCTCTCTGAGCTTCCTAGCCACAGCACAGTGGGGACGTTCCTTCTCACCACAGCCACAGCCCAGCTCCGAAATTCAAAACGTCCAGCCACTGCTCCCACACCAAAGGGGCTAGCACTGAAAGCTCTTGCTGGCCATCACCTTCCCTAGGCAGCCCTTCCACAGCCCCACAAGCACGGGCGCTCTGAGATTCCTAGGCACAGCACAGTGGGGACGTTCCTTCTCACCACAGCCACAGCCCAGCTCCGAAATTCGAAACGTCCAGCCACTGCTCCCACACCAAAGGGGCTAGCACTGAAAGCTCTTGCTGGCCATCACCTTCCCTAGGCAGCCCTTCCACAGCCCCACAAGCACTGGCGCTCTGAGCTTCCTAGCCACAGCACAGTGGGGACGTTCCTTCTCACCACAGCCAGAGCCCAGCTCCGAAATTCGAAACGTCCAGCCACTGCTCCCACACCAAAGGGGCTAGCACTGAAAGCTCTTGCTGGCCATCACCTTCCCTAGGCAGCCCTTCCACAGCCCCACAAGCACTGGCGCTCTGAGCTTCCTAGCCACAGCACAGTGGGGACGTTCCTTCTCACCACAGCCACAGCCCAGCTCCGAAATTCAAAACGTCCAGCCACTGCTCCCACACCAAAGGGGCTAGCACTGAAAGCTCTTGCTGGCCATCACCTTCCCTAGGCAGCCCTTCCACAGCCCCACAAGCACTGGCGCTCTGAGCTTCCTAGCCACAGCACACTGGGGACGTTCCTTCTCACCACAGCCACAGCCCAGCTCCCAAATCGGAAACGTCCAGCCACTGCTCCCACACCAAAGGGGCTAGCACTGAAAGCTCTTGCTGGCCATCACCTTCCCTAGGCAGCCCTTCCACAGCCCCACAAGCACGGGCGCTCTGAGCTTCCTAGCCACAGCACAGTGGGGACGTTCCTTCTCGGCACAGCCAGAGCCCAGCTCCGAAATTCAAAACGTCCAGCCACTGCTCCCACACCAAAGGGGCTAGCACTGAAAGCTCTTGCTGGCCATCACCTTCCCTAGGCAGCCCTTCCACAGCCCCACAAGCACTGGCGCTCTGAGCTTCCTAGCCACAGCACAGTGGGGACGTTCCTTCTCACCACAGCCAGAGCCCAGCTCCGAAATTCAAAACGTCCAGCCACTGCTCCCACACCAAAGGGGCTAGCACTGAAAGCTCTTGCTGGCCATCACCTTCCCTAGGCAGCCCTTCCACAGCCCCACAAGCACGGGCGCTCTGAGCTTCCTAGCCACAGCACAGTGGGGACGTTCCTTCTCGGCACAGCCAGAGCCCAGCTCCGAAATTCAAAACGTCCAGCCACTGCTCCCACACCAAAGGGGCTAGCACTGAAAGCTGTTCCTGGCCATCACCTTCCCTAGGCAGCCCTTCCACAGCCCCACAAGCACTGGCGCTCTGAGCTTCCTAGCCACAGCACAGTGGGGACGTTCCTTCTCACCACAGCCACAGCCCAGCTCCCAAAGCGGAAACGTCCAGCCACTGCTCCCACACCAAAGGGGCTAGCACTGAAAGCTCTTGCTGGCCATCACCTTCCCTAGGCAGCCCTTCCACAGCCCCACAAGCACTGGCGCTCTGAGCTTCCTAGCCACAGCACAGTGGGGACGTTCCTTCTCGGCACAGCCACAGCCCAGCTCCGAAGTTCAAAACGTCCAGCCACTGCTCCCACACCAAAGGGGCTAGCACTGAAAGCTCTTGCTGGCCATCACCTTCCCTAGGCAGCCCTTCCACAGCCCCACAAGCACTGGCGCTCTGAGCTTCCTAGCCACAGCACACTGGGGACGTTCCTTCGCACCACAGCCCACCTCCGAAATTCAAAACGTCCAGCCACTGCTCCCACACCAAAGGGGCCAGCACTGAAAGCTCTTGCTGGCCATCACCTTCCCTAGGCAGCCCTTCCACAGCCCCACAAGCACTGGCGCTCTGAGCTTCCTAGCCACAGCACAGTGGGGACGTTCGTTCTCGGCACAGCCAGAGCCCAGCTCCGAAATTCGAAACGTCCAGCCACTGCTCCCACACCAAAGGGGCTAGCACTGAAAGCTGTTGCTGGCCATCACCTTCCCTAGGCAGCCCTTCCACAGCCCCACATGCACTGGCGCTCTGAGCTTCCTAGCCACAGCACAGTGGGGACGTTCCTTCTCGGCACAGCCACAGCCCAGCTCCGAAATTCGAAACGTCCAGCCACTGCTCCCACACCAAAGGGGCTAGCACTGAAAGCTCTTGCTGGCCATCACCTTCCCTAGGCAGCCCTTCCACAGACCCACAAGCACTGGCGCTCTGAGCTTCCTAGCCACAGCACAGTGGGGACGTTCCTTCTCACCACAGCCACAGCCCAGCTCCCAAATCGGAAACGTCCAGCCACTGCTCCCACACCAAAGGGGCTAGCACTGAAAGCTCTTGCTGGCCATCACCTTCCCTAGGCAGCCCTTCCACAGCCCCACAAGCACTGGCGCTCTGAGCTTCCTAGCCACAGCACACTGGGGACGTTCCTTCTCACCACAGCCAGAGCCCAGCTCCGAAATTCGAAACGTCCAGCCACTGCTCCCACACCAAAGGGGCTAGCACTGAAAGCTCTTGCTGGCCATCACCTTCCCTAGGCAGCCCTTCCACAGCCCCACAAGCACGGGCGCTCTGAGCTTCCTAGCCACAGCACAGTGGGGACGTTCCTTCTCACCACAGCCACAGCCCAGCTCCGAAATTCAAAACGTCCAGCCACTGCTCCCACACCAAAGGGGCTAGCACTGAAAGCTCTTGCTGGCCATCACCTTCCCTAGGCAGCCCTTCCACAGCCCCACAAGCACGGGCGCTCTGAGATTCCTAGGCACAGCACAGTGGGCACGTTCCTTCTCAGCACAGCCACAGCCCAGCTCCGAAATTCGAAACGTCCAGCCACTGCTCCCACACCAAAGGGGCTAGCACTGAAAGCTCTTGCTGGCCATCACCTTCCCTAGGCAGCCCTTCCACAGCCCCACAAGCACTGGCGCTCTGAGCTTCCTAGCCACAGCACAGTGGGGTCGTTCCTTCTCACCACAGCCAGAGCCCAGCTCCGAAATTCGAAACGTCCAGCCACTGCTCCCACACCAAAGGGGCTAGCACTGAAAGCTCTTGCTGGCCATCACCTTCCCTAGGCAGCCCTTCCACAGCCCCACAAGCACTGGCGCTCTGAGCTTCCTAGCCACAGCACAGTGGGGACGTTCCTTCTCACCACAGCCACAGCCCAGCTCCCAAATCGGAAACGTCCAGCCACTGCTCCCACACCAAAGGGGCTAGCACTGAAAGCTCTTGCTGGCCATCACCTTCCCTAGGCAGCCCTTCCACAGCCCCACAAGCACGGGCGCTCTGAGCTTCCTAACCACAGCACAGTGGGGTCGTTCCTTCTCACCACAGCCAGAGCCCAGCTCCGAAATTCGAAACGTCCAGCCACTGCTCCCACACCAAAGGGGCTAGCACTGAAAGCTCTTGCTGGCCATCACCTTCCCTAGGCAGCCCTTCCACAGCCCCACAAGCACGGGCGCTCTGAGCTTCCTAACCACAGCACAGTGGGGACGTTCCTTCTCGGCACAGCCAGAGCCCAGCTCCGAAATTCGAAACGTCCAGCCACTGCTCCCACACCAAAGGGGCTAGCACTGAAAGCTCTTGCTGGCCATCACCTTCCCTAGGCAGCCCTTCCACAGCCCCACAAGCACTGGCGCTCTGAGCTTCCTAGCCACAGCACAGTGGGGACGTTCCTTCTCACCACAGCCAGAGCCCAGCTCCGAAATTCGAAACGTCCAGCCACTGCTCCCACACCAAAGGGGCTAGCACTGAAAGCTCTTGCTGGCCATCACCTTCCCTAGGCAGCCCTTCCACAGCCCCACAAGCACTGGCGCTCTGAGCTTCCTAGCCACAGCACAGTGGGGACGTTCCTTCTCACCACAGCCAGACCCAGCTCCGAAATTCAAAACGTCCAGCCACTGCTCCCACACCAAAGGGGCTAGCACTGAAAGCTCTTGCTGGCCATCACCTTCCCTAGGCAGCCCTTCCACAGCCCCACAAGCACGGGCGCTCTGAGATTCCTAGCCACAGCACAGTGGGGACGTTCCTTCTCGGCACAGCCACAGCCCAGCTCCGAAGTTCAAAACGTCCAGCCACTGCTCCCACACCAAAGGGGCTAGCACTGAAAGCTCTTGCTGGCCATCACCTTCCCTAGGCAGCCCTTCCACAGCCCCACAAGCACTGGCGCTCTGAGCTTCCTAGCCACAGCACACTGGGGACGTTCCTTCGCACCACAGCCCACCTCCGAAATTCAAAACGTCCAGCCACTGCTCCCACACCAAAGGGGCCAGCACTGAAAGCTCTTGCTGGCCATCACCTTCCCTAGGCAGCCCTTCCACAGCCCCACAAGCACTGGCGCTCTGAGCTTCCTAGCCACAGCACAGTGGGGACGTTCGTTCTCGGCACAGCCAGAGCCCAGCTCCGAAATTCGAAACGTCCAGCCACTGCTCCCACACCAAAGGGGCTAGCACTGAAAGCTGTTGCTGGCCATCACCTTCCCTAGGCAGCCCTTCCACAGCCCCACATGCACTGGCGCTCTGAGCTTCCTAGCCACAGCACAGTGGGGACGTTCCTTCTCGGCACAGCCACAGCCCAGCTCCGAAATTCGAAACGTCCAGCCACTGCTCCCACACCAAAGGGGCTAGCACTGAAAGCTCTTGCTGGCCATCACCTTCCCTAGGCAGCCCTTCCACAGACCCACAAGCACTGGCGCTCTGAGCTTCCTAGCCACAGCACAGTGGGGACGTTCCTTCTCACCACAGCCACAGCCCAGCTCCCAAATCGGAAACGTCCAGCCACTGCTCCCACACCAAAGGGGCTAGCACTGAAAGCTCTTGCTGGCCATCACCTTCCCTAGGCAGCCCTTCCACAGCCCCACAAGCACTGGCGCTCTGAGCTTCCTAGCCACAGCACACTGGGGACGTTCCTTCTCACCACAGCCAGAGCCCAGCTCCGAAATTCGAAACGTCCAGCCACTGCTCCCACACCAAAGGGGCTAGCACTGAAAGCTCTTGCTGGCCATCACCTTCCCTAGGCAGCCCTTCCACAGCCCCACAAGCACTGGCTCTCTGAGCTTCCTAGCCACAGCACAGTGGGGACGTTCCTTCTCACCACAGCCACAGCCCAGCTCCGAAATTCAAAACGTCCAGCCACTGCTCCCACACCAAAGGGGCTAGCACTGAAAGCTCTTGCTGGCCATCACCTTCCCTAGGCAGCCCTTCCACAGCCCCACAAGCACGGGCGCTCTGAGATTCCTAGGCACAGCACAGTGGGCACGTTCCTTCTCAGCACAGCCACAGCCCAGCTCCGAAATTCGAAACGTCCAGCCACTGCTCCCACACCAAAGGGGCTAGCACTGAAAGCTCTTGCTGGCCATCACCTTCCCTAGGCAGCCCTTCCACAGCCCCACAAGCACTGGCGCTCTGAGCTTCCTAGCCACAGCACAGTGGGGTCGTTCCTTCTCACCACAGCCAGAGCCCAGCTCCGAAATTCGAAACGTCCAGCCACTGCTCCCACACCAAAGGGGCTAGCACTGAAAGCTCTTGCTGGCCATCACCTTCCCTAGGCAGCCCTTCCACAGCCCCACAAGCACTGGCGCTCTGAGCTTCCTAGCCACAGCACAGTGGGGACGTTCCTTCTCACCACAGCCACAGCCCAGCTCCCAAATCGGAAACGTCCAGCCACTGCTCCCACACCAAAGGGGCTAGCACTGAAAGCTCTTGCTGGCCATCACCTTCCCTAGGCAGCCCTTCCACAGCCCCACAAGCACGGGCGCTCTGAGCTTCCTAACCACAGCACAGTGGGGTCGTTCCTTCTCACCACAGCCAGAGCCCAGCTCCGAAATTCGAAACGTCCAGCCACTGCTCCCACACCAAAGGGGCTAGCACTGAAAGCTCTTGCTGGCCATCACCTTCCCTAGGCAGCCCTTCCACAGCCCCACAAGCACGGGCGCTCTGAGCTTCCTAACCACAGCACAGTGGGGACGTTCCTTCTCGGCACAGCCAGAGCCCAGCTCCGAAATTCAAAACGTCCAGCCACTGCTCCCACACCAAAGGGGCTAGCACTGAAAGCTCTTGCTGGCCATCACCTTCCCTAGGCAGCCCTTCCACAGCCCCACAAGCACTGGCGCTCTGAGCTTCCTAGCCACAGCACAGTGGGGACGTTCCTTCTCACCACAGCCAGAGCCCAGCTCCGAAATTCGAAACGTCCAGCCACTGCTCCCACACCAAAGGGGCTAGCACTGAAAGCTCTTGCTGGCCATCACCTTCCCTAGGCAGCCCTTCCACAGCCCCACAAGCACTGGCGCTCTGAGCTTCCTAGCCACAGCACAGTGGGGACGTTCCTTCTCACCACAGCCAGACCCAGCTCCGAAATTCAAAACGTCCAGCCACTGCTCCCACACCAAAGGGGCTAGCACTGAAAGCTCTTGCTGGCCATCACCTTCCCTAGGCAGCCCTTCCACAGCCCCACAAGCACGGGCGCTCTGAGATTCCTAGCCACAGCACAGTGGGGACGTTCCTTCTCGGCACAGCCAGAGCCCAGCTCTGAAATTCAAAACGTCCAGCCACTGCTCCCACACCAAAGGGGCTAGCACTGAAAGCTCTTGCTGGCCATCACCTTCCCTAGGCAGCCCTTCCACAGACCCACAAGCACTGGCGCTCTGAGCTTCCTAGCCACAGCACAGTGGGGACGTTCCTTCTCACCACAGCCACAGCCCAGCTCCCAAATCGGAAACGTCCAGCCACTGCTCCCACACCAAAGGGGCTAGCACTGAAAGCTCTTGCTGGCCATCACCTTCCCTAGGCAGCCCTTCCACAGCCCCACAAGCACTGGCGCTCTGAGCTTCCTAGCCACAGCACAGTGGGTACGTTCCTTCTCACCACAGCCACAGCCCAGCTCCAAAATTCGAAACGTCCAGCCACTGCTCCCACACCAAAGGGGCTAGCACTGAAAGCTCTTGCTGGCCATCACCTTCCCTAGGCAGCCCTTCCACAGCCCCACAAGCACTGGCGCTCTGAGCTTCCTAGCCACAGCACAGTGGGGATGTTCCTTCTCACCACAGCCAGAGCCCAGCTCCGAAATTCGAAACGTCCAGCCACTGCTCCCACACCAAAGGGGCTAGCACTGAAAGCTCTTGCTGGCCATCACCTTCCCTAGGCAGCCCTTCCACAGCCCCACAAGCACGGGCGCTCTGAGATTCCTAGCCACAGCACAGTGGGCACGTTCCTTCTCAGCACAGCCACAGCCCAGCTCCGAAATTCGAAACGTCCAGCCACTGCTCCCACACCAAAGGGGCTAGCACTGAAAGCTCTTGCTGGCCATCACCTTCCCTAGGCAGCCCTTCCACAGCCCCACAAGCACTGGCGCTCTGAGCTTCCTAGCCACAGCACAGTGGGGACGTTCCTTCTCACCACAGCCACAGCCCAGCTCCAAAATTCGAAACGTCCAGCCACTGCTCCCACACCAAAGGGGCTAGCACTGAAAGCTCTTGCTGGCCATCACCTTCCCTAGGCAGCCCTTCCACAGCCCCACAAGCACTGGCGCTCTGAGCTTCCTAGCCACAGCACAGTGGGGACGTTCCTTCTCACCACAGCCACAGCCCAGCTCCGAAATTCAAAACGTCCAGCCACTGCTCCCACACCAAAGGGGCTAGCACTGAAAGCTCTTGCTGGCCATCACCTTCCCTAGGCAGCCCTTCCACAGCCCCACAAGCACTGGCGCTCTGAGCTTCCTAGCCACAGCACACTGGGGACGTTCCTTCTCACCACAGCCACAGCCCAGCTCCCAAATCGGAAACGTCCAGCCACTGCTCCCACACCAAAGGGGCTAGCACTGAAAGCTCTTGCTGGCCATCACCTTCCCTAGGCAGCCCTTCCACAGCCCCACAAGCACGGGCGCTCTGAGCTTCCTAGCCACAGCACAGTGGGGACGTTCCTTCTCGGCACAGCCAGAGCCCAGCTCCGAAATTCAAAACGTCCAGCCACTGCTCCCACACCAAAGGGGCTAGCACTGAAAGCTCTTGCTGGCCATCACCTTCCCTAGGCAGCCCTTCCACAGCCCCACAAGCACTGGCGCTCTGAGCTTCCTAGCCACAGCACAGTGGGGACGTTCCTTCTCACCACAGCCAGAGCCCAGCTCCGAAATTCAAAACGTCCAGCCACTGCTCCCACACCAAAGGGGCTAGCACTGAAAGCTCTTGCTGGCCATCACCTTCCCTAGGCAGCCCTTCCACAGCCCCACAAGCACGGGCGCTCTGAGATTCCTAGCCACAGCACAGTGGGGACGTTCCTTCTCGGCACAGCCAGAGCCCAGCTCCGAAATTCAAAACGTCCAGCCACTGCTCCCACACCAAAGGGGCTAGCACTGAAAGCTGTTCCTGGCCATCACCTTCCCTAGGCAGCCCTTCCACAGCCCCACAAGCACTGGCGCTCTGAGCTTCCTAGCCACAGCACAGTGGGGACGTTCCTTCTCACCACAGCCACAGCCCAGCTCCGAAATTCGAAACGTCCAGCCACTGCTCCCACACCAAAGGGGCTAGCACTGAAAGCTCTTGCTGGCCATCACCTTCCCTAGGCAGCCCTTCCACAGCCCCACAAGCACTGGCGCTCTGAGCTTCCTAGCCACAGCACAGTGGGGACGTTCCTTCTCGGCACAGCCACAGCCCAGCTCCGAAGTTCAAAACGTCCAGCCACTGCTCCCACACCAAAGGGGCTAGCACTGAAAGCTCTTGCTGGCCATCACCTTCCCTAGGCAGCCCTTCCACAGCCCCACAAGCACTGGCGCTCTGAGCTTCCTAGCCACAGCACACTGGGGACGTTCCTTCGCACCACAGCCCACCTCCGAAATTCAAAACGTCCAGCCACTGCTCCCACACCAAAGGGGCCAGCACTGAAAGCTCTTGCTGGCCATCACCTTCCCTAGGCAGCCCTTCCACAGCCCCACAAGCACTGGCGCTCTGAGCTTCCTAGCCACAGCACAGTGGGGACGTTCCTTCTCGGCACAGCCAGAGCCCAGCTCCGAAATTCGAAACGTCCAGCCACTGCTCCCACACCAAAGGGGCTAGCACTGAAAGCTGTTGCTGGCCATCACCTTCCCTAGGCAGCCCTTCCACAGCCCCACATGCACTGGCGCTCTGAGCTTCCTAGCCACAGCACAGTGGGGACGTTCCTTCTCGGCACAGCCACAGCCCAGCTCCGAAATTCGAAACGTCCAGCCACTGCTCCCACACCAAAGGGGCTAGCACTGAAAGCTCTTGCTGGCCATCACCTTCCCTAGGCAGCCCTTCCACAGACCCACAAGCACTGGCGCTCTGAGCTTCCTAGCCACAGCACAGTGGGGACGTTCCTTCTCACCACAGCCACAGCCCAGCTCCCAAATCGGAAACGTCCAGTCACTGCTCCCACACCAAAGGGGCTAGCACTGAAAGCTCTTGCTGGCCATCACCTTCCCTAGGCAGCCCTTCCACAGCCCCACAAGCACTGGCGCTCTGAGCTTCCTAGCCACAGCACACTGGGGACGTTCCTTCTCACCACAGCCAGAGCCCAGCTCCGAAATTCGAAACGTCCAGCCACTGCTCCCACACCAAAGGGGCTAGCACTGAAAGCTCTTGCTGGCCATCACCTTCCCTAGGCAGCCCTTCCACAGCCCCACAAGCACTGGCTCTCTGAGCTTCCTAGCCACAGCACAGTGGGGACGTTCCTTCTCACCACAGCCACAGCCCAGCTCCGAAATTCAAAACGTCCAGCCACTGCTCCCACACCAAAGGGGCTAGCACTGAAAGCTCTTGCTGGCCATCACCTTCCCTAGGCAGCCCTTCCACAGCCCCACAAGCACGGGCGCTCTGAGATTCCTAGGCACAGCACAGTGGGCACGTTCCTTCTCAGCACAGCCACAGCCCAGCTCCGAAATTCGAAACGTCCAGCCACTGCTCCCACACCAAAGGGGCTAGCACTGAAAGCTCTTGCTGGCCATCACCTTCCCTAGGCAGCCCTTCCACAGCCCCACAAGCACTGGCGCTCTGAGCTTCCTAGCCACAGCACAGTGGGGTCGTTCCTTCTCACCACAGCCAGAGCCCAGCTCCGAAATTCGAAACGTCCAGCCACTGCTCCCACACCAAAGGGGCTAGCACTGAAAGCTCTTGCTGGCCATCACCTTCCCTAGGCAGCCCTTCCACAGCCCCACAAGCACTGGCGCTCTGAGCTTCCTAGCCACAGCACAGTGGGGACGTTCCTTCTCACCACAGCCACAGCCCAGCTCCCAAATCGGAAACGTCCAGCCACTGCTCCCACACCAAAGGGGCTAGCACTGAAAGCTCTTGCTGGCCATCACCTTCCCTAGGCAGCCCTTCCACAGCCCCACAAGCACGGGCGCTCTGAGCTTCCTAACCACAGCACAGTGGGGTCGTTCCTTCTCACCACAGCCAGAGCCCAGCTCCGAAATTCGAAACGTCCAGCCACTGCTCCCACACCAAAGGGGCTAGCACTGAAAGCTCTTGCTGGCCATCACCTTCCCTAGGCAGCCCTTCCACAGCCCCACAAGCACGGGCGCTCTGAGCTTCCTAACCACAGCACAGTGGGGACGTTCCTTCTCGGCACAGCCAGAGCCCAGCTCCGAAATTCAAAACGTCCAGCCACTGCTCCCACACCAAAGGGGCTAGCACTGAAAGCTCTTGCTGGCCATCACCTTCCCTAGGCAGCCCTTCCACAGCCCCACAAGCACTGGCGCTCTGAGCTTCCTAGCCACAGCACAGTGGGGACGTTCCTTCTCACCACAGCCAGAGCCCAGCTCCGAAATTCGAAACGTCCAGCCACTGCTCCCACACCAAAGGGGCTAGCACTGAAAGCTCTTGCTGGCCATCACCTTCCCTAGGCAGCCCTTCCACAGCCCCACAAGCACTGGCGCTCTGAGCTTCCTAGCCACAGCACAGTGGGGACGTTCCTTCTCGGCACAGCCAGAGCCCAGCTCCGAAATTCAAAACGTCCAGCCACTGCTCCCACACCAAAGGGGCCAGCACTGAAAGCTCTTGCTGGCCATCACCTTCCCTAGGCAGCCCTTCCACAGCCCCACAAGCACTGGCGCTCTGAGCTTCCTAGGCACAGCACAGTGGGGACGTTCCTTCTCACCACAGCCACAGCCCAGCTCCCAAAGCGGAAACGTCCAGCCACTGCTCCCACACCAAAGGGGCTAGCACTGAAAGCTCTTGCTGGCCATCACCTTCCCTAGGCAGCCCTTCCACAGCCCCACAAGCACTGGCGCTCTGAGCTTCCTAGCCACAGCACAGTGGGGACGTTCCTTCTCGGCACAGCCACAGCCGAGCTCCGAAGTTCAAAACGTCCAGCCACTGCTCCCACACCAAAGGGGCTAGCACTGAAAGCTCTTGCTGGCCATCACCTTCCCTAGGCAGCCCTTCCACAGCCCCACAAGCACTGGCGCTCTGAGCTTCCTAGCCACAGCACAGTGGGGACGTTCGTTCTCGGCACAGCCAGAGCCCAGGTCCGAAATTCGAAACGTCCAGCCACTGCTCCCACACCAAAGGGGCTAGCACTGAAAGCTGTTGCTGGCCATCACCTTCCCTAGGCAGCCCTTCCACAGCCCCACATGCACTGGCGCTCTGAGCTTCCTAGCCACAGCACAGTGGGGACGTTCCTTCTCGGCACAGCCACAGCCCAGCTACGAAATTCAAAACGTCCAGCCACTGCTCCCACACCAAAGGGGCTAGCACTGAAAGCTCTTGCTGGCCATCACCTTCCCTAGGCAGCCCTTCCACAGCCCCACAAGCACTGGCGCTCTGAGCTTCCTAGCCACAGCACAGTGGGGACGTTCCTTCTCACCACAGCCAGAGCCCAGCTCCGAAATTCGAAACGTCCAGCCACTGCTCCCACACCAAAGGGGCTAGCACTGAAAGCTCTTGCTGGCCATCACCTTCCCTAGGCAGCCCTTCCACAGCCCCACAAGCACTGGCGCTCTGAGCTTCCTAGCCACAGCACACTGGGGACGTTCCTTCGCACCACAGCCCACCTCCGAAATTCAAAACGTCCAGCCACTGCTCCCACACCAAAGGGGCCAGCACTGAAAGCTCTTGCTGGCCATCACCTTCCCTAGGCAGCCCTTCCACAGCCCCACAAGCACTGGCGCTCTGAGCTTCCTAGCCACAGCACAGTGGGGACGTTCCTTCTCGGCACAGCCACAGCCCAGCTCCGAAATTCGAAACGTCCAGCCACTGCTCCCACACCAAAGGGGCTAGCACTGAAAGCTGTTGCTGGCCATCACCTTCCCTAGGCAGCCCTTCCACAGCCCCACATGCACTGGCGCTCTGAGCTTCCTAGCCACAGCACAGTGGGGACGTTCCTTCTCGGCACAGCCACAGCCCAGCTCCAAAATTCAAAACGTCCAGCCACTGCTCCCACACCAAAGGGGCTAGCACTGAAAGCTCTTGCTGGCCATCACCTTCCCTAGGCAGCCCTTCCACAGCCCCACAAGCACTGGCTCTCTAAGCTTCCTAGCCACAGCACAGTGGGGACGTTCCTTCTCACCACAGCCAGAGCCCAGCTCCGAAATTCGAAACGTCCAGCCACTGCTCCCACACCAAAGGGGCTAGCACTGAAAGCTCTTGCTGGCCATCACCTTCCCTAGGCAGCCCTTCCACAGCCCCACAAGCACTGGCGCTCTGAGCTTCCTAGCCACAGCACAGTGGGGACGTTCCTTCTCGGCACAGCCAGTGCCCAGCTCCGAAATTCGAAACGTCCAGCCACTGCTCCCACACCAAAGGGGCTAGCACTGAAAGCTCTTGCTGGCCATCACCTTCCCTAGGCAGCCCTTCCACAGCCCCACAAGCACTGGCGCTCTGAGCTTCCTAGCCACAGCACACTGGGGACGTTCCTTCTCACCACAGCCAGAGCCCAGCTCCGAAATTCGAAACGTCCAGCCACTGCTCCCACACCAAAGGGGCTAGCACTGAAAGCTGTTCCTGGCCATCACCTTCCCTAGGCAGCCCTTCCACAGCCCCACAAGCACTGGCGCTCTGAGCTTCCTAGCCACAGCACACTGGGGACGTTCCTTCGCCCCACAGCCACAGCCCAGCTCCGAAATTCGAAACGTCCAGCCACTGCTCCCACACCAAAGGGGCCAGCACTGAAAGCTCTTGCTGGCCATCACCTTCCCTAGGCAGCCCTTCCACAGCCCCACAAGCACTGGCGCTCTGAGCTTCCTAGCCACAGCACAGTGGGGACGTTCCTTCTCGGCACAGCCACAGCCCAGCTCCGAAATTCAAAACGTCCAGCCACTGCTCCCACACCAAAGGGGCTAGCACTGAAAGCTCTTGCTGGCCATCACCTTCCCTAGGCAGCCCTTCCACAGCCCCACAAGCACTGGCGCTCTGAGCTTCCTAGCCACAGCACACTGGGGACGTTCCTTCGCACCACAGCCACAGCCCAGCTCTGAAATTCAAAACGTCCAGCCACTGCTCCCACACCAAAGGGGCTAGCACTGAAAGCTCTTGCTGGCCATCACCTTCCCTAGGCAGCCCTTCCACAGCCCCACAAGCACTGGCGCTCTGAGCTTCCTAGCCACAGCACAGTGGGGACGTTCCTTCTCACCACAGCCAGAGCCCAGCTCCGAAATTCAAAACGTCCAGCCACTGCTCCCACACCAAAGGGGCTAGCACTGAAAGCTCTTGCTGGCCATCACCTTCCCTAGGCAGCCCTTCCACAGCCCCACAAGCACTGGCGCTCTGAGCTTCCTAGCCACAGCACAGTGGGGACGTTCCTTCTCGGCACAGCCAGAGCCCAGCTCCGAAATTCAAAACGTCCAGCCACTGCTCCCACACCAAAGGGGCTAGCACTGAAAGCTCTTGCTGGCCATCACCTTCCCTAGGCAGCCCTTCCACAGCCCCACAAGCACTGGCGCTCTGAGCTTCCTAGCCACAGCACAGTGGGGACGTTCCTTCTCGGCACACCCACAGCCCAGGTCCGAAATTCGAAACGTCCAGCCACTGCTCCCACACCAAAGGGGCTAGCACTGAAAGCTCTTGCTGGCCATCACCTTCCCTAGGCAGCCCTTCCACAGCCCCACAAGCACTGGCGCTCTGAGCTTCCTAGCCACAGCACAGTGGGGACAATCCTTCTCACCACAGCCAGAGCCCAGCTCCGAAATTCAAAACGTCCAGCCACTGCTCCCACACCAAAGGGGCTAGCACTGAAAGCTCTTGCTGGCCATCACCTTCCCTAGGCAGCCCTTCCACAGCCCCACAAGCACTGGCGCTCTGAGCTTCCTAGCCACAGCACACTGGGGACGTTCCTTCTCGGCACAGCCCACCTCCGAAATTCAAAACGTCCAGCCACTGCTCCCACACCAAAGGGGCTAGCACTGAAAGCTCTTGCTGGCCATCACCTTCCCTAGGCAGCCCTTCCACAGCCCCACAAGCACTGGCGCTCTGAGCTTCCTAGCCACAGCACAGTGGGGACGTTCCTTCTCGGCACAGCCACAGCCCAGCTCCGAAATTCAAAACGTCCAGCCACTGCTCCCACACCAAAGGGGCTAGCACTGAAAGCTCTTGCTGGCCATCACCTTCCCTAGGCAGCCCTTCCACAGCCCCACAAGCACTGGCGCTCTGAGCTTCCTAGCCACAGCACAGTGGGGACGTTCCTTCTCACCACAGCCACAGCCCAGCTCCCAAAGCGGAAACGTCCAGCCACTGCTCCCACACCAAAGGGGCTAGCACTGAAAGCTCTTGCTGGCCATCACCTTCCCTAGGCAGCCCTTCCACAGCCCCACAAGCACTGGCGCTCTGAGCTTCCTAGCCACAGCACAGTGGGGACGTTCCTTCTCGGCACAGCCACAGCCCAGCTCCGAAGTTCAAAACGTCCAGCCACTGCTCCCACACCAAAGGGGCTAGCACTGAAAGCTCTTGCTGGCCATCACCTTCCCTAGGCAGCCCTTCCACAGCCCCACAAGCACTGGCGCTCTGAGCTTCCTAGCCACAGCACACTGGGGACGTTCCTTCGCACCACAGCCCACCTCCGAAATTCAAAACGTCCAGCCACTGCTCCCACACCAAAGGGGCCAGCACTGAAAGCTCTTGCTGGCCATCACCTTCCCTAGGCGGCCCTTCCACAGCCCCACAAGCACTGGCGCTCTGAGCTTCCTAGCCACAGCACAGTGGGGACGTTCGTTCTCGGCACAGCCAGAGCCCAGCTCCGAAATTCGAAACGTCCAGCCACTGCTCCCACACCAAAGGGGCTAGCACTGAAAGCTCTTGCTGGCCATCACCTTCCCTAGGCAGCCCTTCCACAGCCCCACATGCACTGGCGCTCTGAGCTTCCTAGCCACAGCACAGTGGGGATGTTCCTTCTCGGCACAGCCACAGCCCAGCTCCGAAATTCGAAACGTCCAGCCACTGCTCCCACACCAAAGGGGCTAGCACTGAAAGCTCTTGCTGGCCATCACCTTCCCTAGGCAGCCCTTCCACAGCCCCACAAGCACTGGCGCTCTGAGCTTCCTAGCCACAGCACAGTGGGGACGTTCCTTCTCACCACAGCCACAGCCCAGCTCCCAAATTCAAAACGTCCAGCCACTGCTCCCACACCAAAGGGGCTAGCACTGAAAGCTCTTGCTGGCCATCACCTTCCCTAGGCAGCCCTTCCACAGCCCCACAAGCACTGGCGCTCTGAGCTTCCTAGCCACAGCACAGTGGGGACGATCCTTCTCGGCACACCCACAGCCCAGCTCCGAAATTCGAAACGTCCAGCCACTGCTCCCACACCAAAGGGGCTAGCACTGAAAGCTCTTGCTGGCCATCACCTTCCCTAGGCAGCCCTTCCACAGCCCCACAAGCACTGGCTCTCTGAGCTTCCTAGCCACAGCACAGTGGGGACGTTCCTTCTCACCACAGCCAGAGCCCAGCTCCGAAATTCAAAACGTCCAGCCACTGCTCCCACACCAAAGGGGCTAGCACTGAAAGCTCTTGCTGGCCATCACCTTCCCTAGGCAGCCCTTCCACAGCCCCACAAGCACGGGCGCTCTGAGATTCCTAGCCACAGCACAGTGGGCACGTTCCTTCTCAGCACAGCCACAGCCCAGCTCCGAAATTCGAAACGTCCAGCCACTGCTCCCACACCAAAGGGGCTAGCACTGAAAGCTCTTGCTGGCCATCACCTTCCCTAGGCAGCCCTTCCACAGCCCCACAAGCACTGGCTCTCTGAGCTTCCTAGCCACAGCACAGTGGGGTCGTTCCTTCTCACCACAGCCAGAGCCCAGCTCCGAAATTCGAAACGTCCAGCCACTGCTCCCACACCAAAGGGGCTAGCACTGAAAGCTCTTGCTGGCCATCACCTTCCCTAGGCAGCCCTTCCACAGCCCCACAAGCACTGGCGCTCTGAGCTTCCTAGCCACAGCACAGTGGGGACGTTCCTTCTCGGCACAGCCACAGCCCAGCTCCGAAATTCAAAACGTCCAGCCACTGCTCCCACACCAAAGGGGCTAGCACTGAAAGCTCTTGCTGGCCATCACCTTCCCTAGGCAGCCCTTCCACAGCCCCACAAGCACTGGCGCTCTGAGCTTCCTAGCCACAGCACAGTGGGGACGTTCCTTCTCACCACAGCCACAGCCCAGCTCCCAAATCGGAAACGTCCAGCCACTGCTCCCACACCAAAGGGGCTAGCACTGAAAGCTCTTGCTGGCCATCACCTTCCCTAGGCAGCCCTTCCACAGCCCCACAAGCACGGGCGCTCTGAGCTTCCTAGCCACAGCACAGTGGGGACGTTCCTTCTCGGCACAGCCAGAGCCCAGCTCCGAAATTCAAAACGTCCAGCCACTGCTCCCACACCAAAGGGGCTAGCACTGAAAGCTCTTGCTGGCCATCACCTTCCCTAGGCAGCCCTTCCACAGCCCCACAAGCACTGGCGCTCTGAGCTTCCTAGCCACAGCACAGTGGGCACGTTCCTTCTCAGCACAGCCACAGCCCAGCTCCGAAATTCAAAACGTCCAGCCACTGCTCCCACACCAAAGGGGCTAGCACTGAAAGCTCTTGCTGGCCATCACCTTCCCTAGGCAGCCCTTCCACAGCCCCACAAGCACGGGCGCTCTGAGCTTCCTAGCCACAGCACAGTGGGGACGTTCCTTCTCGGCACAGCCAGAGCCCAGCTCCGAAATTCAAAACGTCCAGCCACTGCTCCCACACCAAAGGGGCTAGCACTGAAAGCTCTTGCTGGCCATCACCTTCCCTAGGCAGCCCTTCCACAGCCCCACAAGCACTGGCGCTCTGAGCTTCCTAGCCACAGCACAGTGGGGACGTTCCTTCTCACCACAGCCACAGCCCAGCTCCCAAATCGGAAACGTCCAGCCACTGCTCCCACACCAAAGGGGCTAGCACTGAAAGCTCTTGCTGGCCATCACCTTCCCTAGGCAGCCCTTCCACAGCCCCACAAGCACTGGCGCTCTGAGCTTCCTAGCCACAGCACAGTGGGGACGTTCCTTCTCGGCACAGCCACAGCCCAGCTCCGAAGTTCAAAACGTCCAGCCACTGCTCCCACACCAAAGGGGCTAGCACTGAAAGCTCTTGCTGGCCATCACCTTCCCTAGGCAGCCCTTCCACAGCCCCACAAGCACTGGCGCTCTGAGCTTCCTAGCCACAGCACACTGGGGACGTTCCTTCGCACCACAGCCCACCTCCGAAATTCAAAACGTCCAGCCACTGCTCCCACACCAAAGGGGCTAGCACTGAAAGCTCTTGCTGGCCATCACCTTCCCTAGGCAGCCCTTCCACAGCCCCACAAGCACTGGCGCTCTGAGCTTCCTAGCCACAGCACAGTGGGGACGTTCCTTCTCACCACAGCCACAGCCCAGCTCCGAAATTCGAAACGTCCAGCCACTGCTCCCACACCAAAGGGGCTAGCACTGAAAGCTCTTGCTGGCCATCACCTTCCCTAGGCAGCCCTTCCACAGCCCCACAAGCACTGGCGCTCTGAGCTTCCTAGCCACAGCACACTGGGGACGTTCCTTCTCACCACAGCCAGAGCCCAGCTCCGAAATTCGAAACGTCCAGCCACTGCTCCCACACCAAAGGGGCTAGCACTGAAAGCTCTTGCTGGCCATCACCTTCCCTAGGCAGCCCTTCCACAGCCCCACAAGCACGGGCGCTCTGAGCTTCCTAGCCACAGCACAGTGGGGACGTTCCTTCTCGGCACACCCACAGCCCAGGTCCGAAATTCAAAACGTCCAGCCACTGCTCCCACACCAAAGGGGCTAGCACTGAAAGCTCTTGCAGGCCATCACCTTCCCTAGGCAGCCCTTCCACAGCCCCACAAGCACGGGCGCTCTGAGCTTCCTAGGCACAGCACAGTGGGCACGTTCCTTCTCAGCACAGCCAGAGCCCAGCTCCGAAATTCGAAACGTCCAGCCACTGCTCCCACACCAAAGGGGCTAGCACTGAAAGCTCTTGCTGGCCATCACCTTCCCTAGGCAGCCCTTCCACAGCCCCACAAGCACTGGCGCTCTGAGCTTCCTAGCCAGAGCACACTGCGAACGTTCCTTCGCACCACAGCCACAGCCCAGCTCTGAAATTCAAAACGTCCAGCCACTGCTCCCACACCAAAGGGGCTAGCACTGAAAGCTCTTGCTGGCCATCACCTTCCCTAGGCAGCCCTTCCACAGCCCCACAAGCACGGGCGCTCTGAGCTTCCTAGCCACAGCACAGTGGGGACGTTCCTTCTCGGCACAGCCAGAGCCCAGCTCCGAAATTCAAAACGTCCAGCCACTGCTCCCACACCAAAGGGGCTAGCACTGAAAGCTCTTGCTGGCCATCACCTTCCCTAGGCAGCCCTTCCACAGCCCCACAAGCACTGGCGCTCTGAGCTTCCTAGCCACAGCACACTGGGGACGTTCCTTCTCACCACAGCCACAGCCCAGCTCCGAAATTCGAAACGTCCAGCCACTGCTCCCACACCAAAGGGGCTAGCACTGAAAGCTCTTGCTGGCCATCACCTTCCCTAGGCAGCCCTTCCACAGCCCCACAAGCACTGGCGCTCTGAGCTTCCTAGCCACAGCACAGTGGGGACACTCCTTCTCACCACAGCCAGAGCCCAGCTCCGAAATTCAAAACGTCCAGCCACTGCTCCCACACCAAAGGGGCTAGCACTGAAAGCTCTTGCTGGCCATCACCTTCCCTAGGCAGCCCTTCCACAGCCCCACAAGCACTGGCTCTCTGAGATTCCTAGCCACAGCACACTGGGAACGTTCCTTCGCACCACAGCCCACCTCCGAAATTCAAAACGTCCAGCCACTGCTCCCACACCAAAGGGGCTAGCACTGAAAGCTCTTGCTGGCCATCACCTTCCCTAGGCAGCCCTTCCACAGCCCCACAAGCACTGGCGCTCTGAGCTTCCTAGCCACAGCACAGTGGGGACGTTCCTTCTCACCACAGCCACAGCCCAGCTCCGAAATTCAAAACGTCCAGCCACTGCTCCCACACCAAAGGGGCTAGCACTGAAAGCTCTTGCTGGCCATCACCTTCCCTAGGCAGCCCTTCCACAGCCCCACAAGCACTGGCGCTCTGAGCTTCCTAGCCACAGCACAGTGGGGACGTTCGTTCTCGGCACACCCACAGCCCAGCTCCGAAATTCGAAACGTCCAGCCACTGCTCCCACACCAAAGGGGCTAGCACTGAAAGCTCTTGCTGGCCATCACCTTCCCTAGGCAGCCCTTCCACAGCCCCACAAGCACTGGCGCTCTGAGCTTCCTAGCCACAGCACACTGGGGACGTTCCTTCGCACCACAGCCACAGCCCAGCTCCGAAATTCAAAACGTCCAGCCACTGCTCCCACACCAAAGGGGCTAGCACTGAAAGCTCTTGCTGGCCATCACCTTCCCTAGGCAGCCCTTCCACAGCCCCACAAGCACTGGCGCTCTGAGCTTCCTAGCCACAGCACAGTGGGGACGTTCCTTCTCGGCACAGCCACAGCCCAGCTCCGAAGTTCAAAACGTCCAGCCACTGCTCCCACACCAAAGGGGCTAGCACTGAAAGCTCTTGCTGGCCATCACCTTCCCTAGGCAGCCCTTCCACAGCCCCACAAGCACGGGCGCTCTGAGCTTCCTAGCCACAGCACAGTGGGGACGTTCCTTCTCGGCACACCCACAGCCCAGGTCCGAAATTCAAAACGTCCAGCCACTGCTCCCACACCAAAGGGGCTAGCACTGAAAGCTCTTGCAGGCCATCACCTTCCCTAGGCAGCCCTTCCACAGCCCCACAAGCACGGGCGCTCTGAGCTTCCTAGGCACAGCACAGTGGGCACGTTCCTTCTCAGCACAGCCAGAGCCCAGCTCCGAAATTCGAAACGTCCAGCCACTGCTCCCACACCAAAGGGGCTAGCACTGAAAGCTCTTGCTGGCCATCACCTTCCCTAGGCAGCCCTTCCACAGCCCCACAAGCACTGGCGCTCTGAGCTTCCTAGCCACAGCACAGTGGGGACGTTCCTTCGCACCACAGCCACAGCCCAGCTCTGAAATTCGAAACGTCCAGCCACTGCTCCCACACCAAAGGGGCTAGCACTGAAAGCTCTTGCTGGCCATCACCTTCCCTAGGCAGCCCTTCCACAGCCCCACAAGCACTGGCGCTCTGAGCTTCCTAGCCACAGCACAGTGGGGACGTTCCTTCTCACCACAGCCAGAGCCCAGCGCCGAAATTCAAAACGTCCAGCCACTGCTCCCACACCAAAGGGGCTAGCACTGAAAGCTCTTGCTGGCCATCACCTTCCCTAGGCAGCCCTTCCACAGCCCCACAAGCACTGGCTCTCTGAGCTTCCTAGCCACAGCACAGTGGGGACGTTCCTTCTCACCACAGCCACAGCCCAGCTCCCAAATCGGAAACGTCCAGCCACTGCTCCCACACCAAAGGGGCTAGCACTGAAAGCTCTTGCTGGCCATCACCTTCCCTAGGCAGCCCTTCCACAGCCCCACAAGCACGGGCGCTCTGAGCTTCCTAGGCACAGCACAGTGGGGACGTTCCTTCTCGGCACAGCCAGAGCCCAGCTCCGAAATTCAAAACGTCCAGCCACTGCTCCCACACCAAAGGGGCTAGCACTGAAAGCTCTTGCTGGCCATCACCTTCCCTAGGCAGCCCTTCCACAGCCCCACAAGCACTGGCGCTCTGAGCTTCCTAGCCACAGCACAGTGGGGACGTTCCTTCGCACCACAGCCACAGCCCAGCTCCGAAATTCGAAACGTCCAGCCACTGCTCCCACACCAAAGGGGCTAGCACTGAAAGCTCTTGCTGGCCATCACCTTCCCTAGGCAGCCCTTCCACAGCCCCACAAGCACTGGCGCTCTGAGCTTCCTAGCCACAGCACAGTGGGGACACTCCTTCTCACCACAGCCAGAGCCCAGCTCCGAAATTCAAAACGTCCAGCCACTGCTCCCACACCAAAGGGGCTAGCACTGAAAGCTCTTGCTGGCCATCACCTTCCCTAGGCAGCCCTTCCACAGCCCCACAAGCACTGGCGCTCTGAGCTTCCTAGCCACAGCACACTGGGAACGTTCCTTCGCACCACAGCCCACCTCCGAAATTCAAAACGTCCAGCCACTGCTCCCACACCAAAGGGGCTAGCACTGAAAGCTCTTGCTGGCCATCACCTTCCCTAGGCAGCCCTTCCACAGCCCCACAAGCACTGGCGCTCTGAGCTTCCTAGCCACAGCACAGTGGGGACGTTCCTTCTCGGCACAGCCAGAGCCCAGCTCCGAAATTCAAAACGTCCAGCCACTGCTCCCACACCAAAGGGGCCAGCACTGAAAGCTCTTGCTGGCCATCACCTTCCCTAGGCAGCCCTTCCACAGCCCCACAAGCACTGGCGCTCTGAGCTTCCTAGCCACAGCACAGTGGGGACGTTCCTTCTCGGCACACCCACAGCCCAGCTCCGAAATTCAAAACGTCCAGCCACTGCTCCCACACCAAAGGGGCTAGCACTGAAAGCTCTTGCTGGCCATCACCTTCCCTAGGCAGCCCTTCCACAGCCCCACAAGCACTGGCGCTCTGAGCTTCCTAGCCACAGCACAGTGGGGACGTTCCTTCTCGGCACAGCCAGAGCCCAGCTCCGAAATTCAAAACGTCCAGCCACTGCTCCCACACCAAAGGGGCTAGCACTGAAAGCTCTTGCTGGCCATCACCTTCCCTAGGCAGCCCTTCCACAGCCCCACAAGCACTGGCGCTCTGAGCTTCCTAGCCACAGCACAGTGGGGACGTTCCTTCTCGGCACAGCCACAGCCCAGCTCCGAAATTCAAAACGTCCAGCCACTGCTCCCACACCAAAGGGGCTAGCACTGAAAGCTCTTGCTGGCCATCACCTTCCCTAGGCAGCCCTTCCACAGCCCCACAAGCACTGGCGCTCTGAGCTTCCTAGCCACAGCACAGTGGGGACGTTCCTTCTCACCACAGCCACAGCCCAGCTCCGAAATTCAAAACGTCCAGCCACTGCTCCCACACCAAAGGGGCTAGCACTGAAAGCTCTTGCTGGCCATCACCTTCCCTAGGCAGCCCTTCCACAGCCCCACAAGCACTGGCGCTCTGAGCTTCCTAGCCACAGCACAGTGGGGACGTTCCTTCTCACCACAGCCAGAGCCCAGCTCCGAAATTCAAAACGTCCAGCCACTGCTCCCACACCAAAGGGGCTAGCACCGAAAGCTCTTGCTGGCCATCACCTTCCCTAGGCAGCCCTTCCACAGCCCCACAAGCACTGGTGCTCTGAGCTTCCTAGCCACAGCACAGTGGGGACGTTCCTTCTCGGCACACCCACAGCCCAGCTCCGAAATTCGAAACGTCCAGCCACTGCTCCCACACCAAAGGGGCTAGCACTGAAAGCTCTTGCTGGCCATCACCTTCCCTAGGCAGCCCTTCCACAGCCCCACAAGCACTGGCGCTCTGAGCTTCCTAGCCACAGCACAGTGGGGACGTTCCTTCTCGGCACAGCCACAGCCCAGCTCCGAAATTCAAAACGTCCAGCCACTGCTCCCACACCAAAGGGGCTAGCACTGAAAGCTCTTGCTGGCCATCACCTTCCCTAGGCAGCCCTTCCACAGCCCCACAAGCACTGGCGCTCTGAGCTTCCTAGCCACAGCACAGTGGGGACGTTCCTTCGCACCACAGCCAGAGCCCAGCTCCGAAATTCAAAACGTCCAGCCACTGCTCCCACACCAAAGGGGCTAGCACTGAAAGCTCTTGCTGGCCATCACCTTCCCTAGGCAGCCCTTCCACAGCCCCACAAGCACTGGCTCTCTGAGCTTCCTAGCCACAGCACAGTGGGGACGTTCCTTCTCACCACAGCCACAGCCCAGCTCCCAAATCGGAAACGTCCAGCCACTGCTCCCACACCAAAGGGGCTAGCACTGAAAGCTCTTGCTGGCCATCACCTTCCCTAGGCAGCCCTTCCACAGCCCCACAAGCACTGGCGCTCTGAGCTTCCTAGCCACAGCACAGTGGGCACGTTCCTTCTCAGCACAGCCACAGCCCAGCTCCGAAATTCAAAACGTCCAGCCACTGCTCCCACACCAAAGGGGCTAGCACTGAAAGCTCTTGCTGGCCATCACCTTCCCTAGGCAGCCCTTCCACAGCCCCACAAGCACTGGCGCTCTGAGCTTCCTAGCCACAGCACAGTGGGGACACTCCTTCTCACCACAGCCAGAGCCCAGCTCCGAAATTCAAAACGTCCAGCCACTGCTCCCACACCAAAGGGGCTAGCACTGAAAGCTCTTGCTGGCCATCACCTTCCCTAGGCAGCCCTTCCACAGCCCCACAAGCACTGGCGCTCTGAGCTTCCTAGCCACAGCACACTGCGAACGTTCCTTCGCACCACAGCCCACCTCCGAAATTCAAAACGTCCAGCCACTGCTCCCACACCAAAGGGGCTAGCACTGAAAGCTCTTGCTGGCCATCACCTTCCCTAGGCAGCCCTTCCACAGCCCCACAAGCACTGGCGCTCTGAGCTTCCTAGCCACAGCACACTGGGGACGTTCCTTCTCGGCACAGCCACAGCCCAGCTCCGAAATTCAAAACGTCCAGCCACTGCTCCCACACCAAAGGGGCTAGCACTGAAAGCTCTTGCTGGCCATCACCTTCCCTAGGCAGCCCTTCCACAGCCCCACAAGCACTGGCGCTCTGAGCTTCCTAGCCACAGCACAGTGGGGACGTTCCTTCTCGGCACAGCCAGAGCCCAGCTCCGAAATTCAAAACGTCCAGCCACTGCTCCCACACCAAAGGGGCTAGCACTGAAAGCTCTTGCTGGCCATCACCTTCCCTAGGCAGCCCTTCCACAGCCCCACAAGCACTGGCGCTCTGAGCTTCCTAGCCACAGCACAGTGGGGACGTTCCTTCTCACCACAGCCACAGCCCAGCTCCGAAATTCGAAACGTCCAGCCACTGCTCCCACACCAAAGGGGCTAGCACTGAAAGCTCTTGCTGGCCATCACCTTCCCTAGGCAGCCCTTCCACAGCCCCACAAGCACTGGCTCTCTGAGCTTCCTAGCCACAGCACAGTGGGGACACTCCTTCTCACCACAGCCAGAGCCCAGCTCCGAAATTCAAAACGTCCAGCCACTGCTCCCACACCAAAGGGGCTAGCACTGAAAGCTCTTGCTGGCCATCACCTTCCCTAGGCAGCCCTTCCACAGCCCCACAAGCACTGGCGCTCTGAGCTTCCTAGCCACAGCACACTGGGAACGTTCCTTCGCACCACAGCCCACCTCCGAAATTCAAAACGTCCAGCCACTGCTCCCACACCAAAGGGGCTAGCACTGAAAGCTCTTGCTGGCCATCACCTTCCCTAGGCAGCCCTTCCACAGCCCCACAAGCACTGGCGCTCTGAGCTTCCTAGCCACAGCACAGTGGGGACGTTCCTTCTCGGCACAGCCAGAGCCCAGCTCCGAAATTCAAAACGTCCAGCCACTGCTCCCACACCAAAGGGGCCAGCACTGAAAGCTCTTGCTGGCCATCACCTTCCCTAGGCAGCCCTTCCACAGCCCCACAAGCACTGGCGCTCTGAGCTTCCTAGCCACAGCACAGTGGGGACGTTCCTTCTCACCACAGCCAGAGCCCAGCTCAAAATTCAAAACGTCCAGCTACTGCTCCCACACCAAAGGGGCTAGCACTGAAAGCTCTTGCTGGCCATCACCTTCCCTAGGCAGCCCTTCCACAGCCCCACAAGCACTGGCTCTCTGAGCTTCCTAGCCACAGCACAGTGGGGACACTCCTTCTCACCACAGCCAGAGCCCAGCTCCGAAATTCAAAACGTCCAGCCACTGCTCCCACACCAAAGGGGCTAGCACTGAAAGCTCTTGCTGGCCATCACCTTCCCTAGGCAGCCCTTCCACAGCCCCACAAGCACTGGCGCTCTGAGCTTCCTAGCCACAGCACACTGCGAACGTTCCTTCGCACCACAGCCCACCTCCGAAATTCAAAACGTCCAGCCACTGCTCCCACACCAAAGGGGCTAGCACTGAAAGCTCTTGCTGGCCATCACCTTCCCTAGGCAGCCCTTCCACAGCCCCACAAGCACTGGCGCTCTGAGCTTCCTAGCCACAGCACAGTGGGGACGTTCCTTCTCGGCACAGCCAGAGCCCAGCTCCGAAATTCAAAACGTCCAGCCACTGCTCCCACACCAAAGGGGCCAGCACTGAAAGCTCTTGCTGGCCATCACCTTCCCTAGGCAGCCCTTCCACAGCCCCACAAGCACTGGCGCTCTGAGCTTCCTAGCCACAGCACAGTGGGGACGTTCCTTCTCGGCACAGCCAGAGCCCAGCTCCGAAATTCAAAACGTCCAGCCACTGCTCCCACACCAAAGGGGCCAGCACTGAAAGCTCTTGCTGGCCATCACCTTCCCTAGGCAGCCCTTCCACAGCCCCACAAGCACTGGCGCTCTGAGCTTCCTAGCCACAGCACAGTGGGGACGTTCCTTCTCGGCACAGCCAGAGCCCAGCTCCGAAATTCAAAACGTCCAGCCACTGCTCCCACACCAAAGGGGCTAGCACTGAAAGCTCTTGCTGGCCATCACCTTCCCTAGGCAGCCCTTCCACAGCCCCACAAGCACTGGCGCTCTGAGCTTCCTAGCCACAGCACAGATGGGACGTTCCTTCTCGGCACAGCCAGAGCCCAGCTCCGAAATTCAAAACGTCCAGCCACTGCTCCCACACCAAAGGGGCTAGCACTGAAAGCTCTTGCTGGCCATCACCTTCCCTAGGCAGCCCTTCCACAGCCCCACAAGCACTGGCGCTCTGAGCTTCCTAGCCACAGCACAGTGGGGACGTTCCTTCTCGGCACAGCCACAGCCCAGCTCCGAAATTCGAAACGTCCAGCCACTGCTCCCACACCAAAGGGGCTAGCACTGAAAGCTCTTGCTGGCCATCACCTTCCCTAGGCAGCCCTTCCACAGCCCCACAAGCACTGGCGCTCTGAGCTTCCTAGCCACAGCACAGTGGGGACACTCCTTCTCACCACAGCCACAGCCCAGCTCCGAAATTCAAAACGTCCAGCCACTGCTCCCACACCAAAGGGGCTAGCACTGAAAGCTCTTGCTGGCCATCACCTTCCCTAGGCAGCCCTTCCACAGCCCCACAAGCACTGGCGCTCTGAGCTTCCTAGCCACAGCACACTGGGAACGTTCCTTCGCACCACAGCCCACCTCCGAAGTTCAAAACGTCCAGCCACTGCTCCCACACCAAAGGGGCTAGCACTGAAAGCTCTTGCTGGCCATCACCTTCCCTAGGCAGCCCTTCCACAGCCCCACAAGCACTGGCGCTCTGAGCTTCCTAGCCACAGCACAGTGGGGACGTTCCTTCTCGGCACAGCCAGAGCCCAGCTCCGAAATTCGAAACGTCCAGCCACTGCTCCCACACCAAAGGGGCCAGCACTGAAAGCTCTTGCTGGCCATCACCTTCCCTAGGCAGCCCTTCCACAGCCCCACAAGCACTGGCGCTCTGAGCTTCCTAGCCACAGCACAGTGGGGACGTTCCTTCTCACCACAGCCAGAGCCCAGCTCCGAAATTCAAAACGTCCAGCCACTGCTCCCACACCAAAGGGGCTAGCACTGAAAGCTCTTGCTGGCCATCACCTTCCCTAGGCAGCCCTTCCACAGCCCCACAAGCACTGGCTCTCTGAGCTTCCTAGCCACAGCACAGTGGGGACACTCCTTCTCACCACAGCCAGAGCCCAGCTCCGAAATTCAAAACGTCCAGCCACTGCTCCCACACGACAGGGGCTAGCACTGAAAGCTCTTGCTGGCCATCACCTTCCCTAGGCAGCCCTTCCACAGCCCCACAAGCACTGGCGCTCTGAGCTTCCTAGCCACAGCACACTGCGAACGTTCCTTCGCACCACAGCCCAGCTCCGAAATTCAAAACGTCCAGCCACTGCTCCCACACCAAAGGGGCTAGCACTGAAAGCTCTTGCTGGCCATCACCTTCCCTAGGCAGCCCTTCCACAGCCCCACAAGCACTGGCGCTCTGAGCTTCCTAGCCACAGCACAGTGGGGACGTTCCTTCTCGGCACAGCCACAGCCCAGCTCCGAAATTCAAAACGTCCAGCCACTGCTCCCACACCAAAGGGGCTAGCACTGAAAGCTCTTGCTGGCCATCACCTTCCCTAGGCAGCCCTTCCACAGCCCCACAAGCACTGGCGCTCTGAGCTTCCTAGCCACAGCACAGTGGGGACGTTCCTTCTCGGCACAGCCAGAGCCCAGCTCCGAAATTCAAAACGTCCAGCCAGTGCTCCCACACCAAAGGGGCTAGCACTGAAAGCTCTTGCTGGCCATCACCTTCCCTAGGCAGCCCTTCCACAGCCCCACAAGCACTGGCGCTCTGAGCTTCCTAGCCACAGCACAGTGGGGACGTTCCTTCTCAGCACACCCACAGCCCAGCTCCGAAATTCGAAACGTCCAGCCACTGCTCCCACACCAAAGGGGCTAGCACTGAAAGCTCTTGCTGGCCATCACCTTCCCTAGGCAGCCCTTCCACAGCCCCACAAGCACTGGCTCTCTGAGCTTCCTAGCCACAGCACAGTGGGGACGTTCCTTCTCGGCACAGCCAGAGCCCAGCTCCGAAATTCAAAACGTCCAGCCACTGCTCCCACACCAAAGGGGCTAGCACTGAAAGCTCTTGCTGGCCATCACCTTCCCTAGGCAGCCCTTCCACAGCCCCACAAGCACTGGCGCTCTGAGCTTCCTAGCCACAGCACAGTGGGGACGTTCCTTCTCGGCACAGCCAGAGCCCAGCTCCGAAATTCAAAACGTCCAGCCACTGCTCCCACACCAAAGGGGCTAGCACTGAAAGCTCTTGCTGGCCATCACCTTCCCTAGGCAGCCCTTCCACAGCCCCACAAGCACTGGCGCTCTGAGCTTCCTAGCCACAGCACAGTGGGGACGTTCCTTCGCACCACAGCCACAGCCCAGCTCCGAAATTCAAAACGTCCAGCCACTGCTCCCACACCAAAGGGGCCAGCACTGAAAGCTCTTGCTGGCCATCACCTTCCCTAGGCAGCCCTTCCACAGCCCCACAAGCACTGGCGCTCTGAGCTTCCTAGCCACAGCACAGTGGGGACGTTCCTTCTCGGCACAGCCAGAGCCCAGCTCCGAAATTCGAAACGTCCAGCCACTGCTCCCACACCAAAGGGGCTAGCACTGAAAGCTCTTGCTGGCCATCACCTTCCCTAGGCAGCCCTTCCACAGCCCCACAAGCACTGGCGCTCTGAGCTTCCTAGCCACAGCACAGTGGGGACGTTCCTTCTCACCACAGCCAGAGCCCAGCTCCGAAATTCAAAACGTCCAGCCACTGCTCCCACACCAAAGGGGCTAGCACTGAAAGCTCTTGCTGGCCATCACCTTCCCTAGGCAGCCCTTCCACAGCCCCACAAGCACTGGCGCTCTGAGCTTCCTAGCCACAGCACAGTGGGGACGTTCCTTCTCGGCACAGCCACAGCCCAGCTCCGAAATTCAAAACGTCCAGCCACTGCTCCCACACCAAAGGGGCTAGCACTGAAAGCTCTTGCTGGCCATCACCTTCCCTAGGCAGCCCTTCCACAGCCCCACAAGCACTGGCTCTCTAAGCTTCCTAGCCACAGCACAGTGGGGACGTTCCTTCTCGGCACAGACACAGCCCAGCTCCGAAATTCAAAACGTCCAGCCACTGCTCCCACACCAAAGGGGCTAGCACTGAAAGCTCTTGCTGGCCATCACCTTCCCTAGGCAGCCCTTCCACAGCCCCACAAGCACTGGCGCTCTGAGCTTCCTAGCCACAGCACAGTGGGGACGTTCCTTCTCGGCACAGCCAGAGCCCAGCTCCGAAATTCAAAACGTCCAGCCACTGCTCCCACACCAAAGGGGCTAGCACTGAAAGCTCTTGCTGGCCATCACCTTCCCTAGGCAGCCCTTCCACAGCCCCACAAGCACGGGCGCTCTGAGCTTCCTAGCCACAGCACAGTGGGGACGTTCCTTCTCGGCACAGCCAGAGCCCAGCTCCGAAATTCGAAACGTCCAGCCACTGCTCCCACACCAAAGGGGCTAGCACTGAAAGCTCTTGCTGGCCATCACCTTCCCTAGGCAGCCCTTCCACAGCCCCACAAGCACTGGCTCTCTGAGCTTCCTAGCCACAGCACAGTGGGGACGTTCCTTCTCGGCACAGCCACAGCCCAGCTCCGAAATTCGAAACGTCCAGCCACTGCTCCCACACCAAAGGGGCCAGCACTGAAAGCTCTTGCTGGCCATCACCTTCCCTAGGCAGCCCTTCCACAGCCCCACAAGCACTGGCGCTCTGAGCTTCCTAGCCACAGCACAGTGGGGACGTTCCTTCTCGGCACAGACACAGCCCAGCTCCGAAATTCGAAACGTCCAGCCACTGCTCCCACACCAAAGGGGCTAGCACTGAAAGCTCTTGCTGGCCATCACCTGCCCTAGGCAGCCCTTCCACAGCCCCACAAGCACGGGCGCTCTGAGATTCCTAGCCACAGCACAGTGGGCACGTTCCTTCTCAGCACAGCCACAGCCCAGCTCCGAAATTCAAAACGTCCAGCCACTGCTCCCACACCAAAGGGGCTAGCACTGAAAGCTCTTGCTGGCCATCACCTTCCCTAGGCAGCCCTTCCACAGCCCCACAAGCACTGGCGCTCTGAGCTTCCTAGCCACAGCACAGTGGGGACGTTCCTTCTCACCACAGCCAGAGCCCAGCTCCGAAATTCAAAACGTCCAGCCACTGCTCCCACACCAAAGGGGCTAGCACTGAAAGCTCTTGCTGGCCATCACCTTCCCTAGGCAGCCCTTCCACAGCCCCACAAGCACTGGCGCTCTGAGCTTCCTAGCCGCAGCAGACTGGGGACGTTCCTTCTCGGCACACCCACAGCCCAGCTCCGAAATTCAAAACGTCCAGCCACTGCTCCCACACCAAAGGGGCTAGCACTGAAAGCTCTTGCTGGCCATCACCTTCCCTAGGCAGCCCTTCCACAGCCCCACAAGCACGGGCGCTCTAAGCTTCCTAGCCACAGCACAGTGGGGACGTTCCTTCTCACCACAGCCAGAGCCCAGCTCCGAAATTCGAAACGTCCAGCCACTGCTCCCACACCAAAGGGGCTAGCACTGAAAGCTCTTGCTGGCCATCACCTTCCCTAGGCAGCCCTTCCACAGACCCACAAGCACTGGCGCTCTGAGCTTCCTAGCCACAGCACAGTGGGGACGTTCCTTCTCGGCACAGCCAGAGCCCAGCTCCGAAATTCAAAACGTCCAGCCACTGCTCCCACACCAAAGGGGCTAGCACTGAAAGCTCTTGCTGGCCATCACCTTCCCTAGGCAGCCCTTCCACAGCCCCACAAGCACGGGCGCTCTGAGCTTCCTAGGCACAGCACAGTGGGGACGTTCCTTCTCAGCACAGCCACAGCCCAGCTCCGAAATTCAAAACGTCCAGCCACTGCTCCCACACCAAAGGGGCTAGCACTGAAAGCTCTTGCTGGCCATCACCTGCCCTAGGCAGCCCTTCCACAGCCCCACAAGCACTGGCGCTCTGAGCTTCCTAGCCACAGCACAGTGGGGACGTTCCTTCTCACCACAGCCAGAGCCCAGCTCCGAAATTCAAAACGTCCAGCCACTGCTCCCACACCAAAGGGGCTAGCACTGAAAGCTCTTGCTGGCCATCACCTTCCCTAGGCAGCCCTTCCACAGCCCCACAAGCACGGGCGCTCTGAGCTTCCTAGCCACAGCACAGTGGGGACGTTCCTTCTCGGCACAGCCAGAGCCCAGCTCCGAAATTCAAAACGTCCAGCCACTGCTCCCACACCAAAGGGGCTAGCACTGAAAGCTCTTGCTGGCCATCACCTTCCCTAGGCAGCCCTTCCACAGCCCCACAAGCACTGGCGCTCTGAGCTTCCTAGCCACAGCACAGTGGGGACGTTCCTTCTCGGCACAGCCACAGCCCAGCTCCCAAATCGGAAACGTCCAGCCACTGCTCCCACACCAAAGGGGCTAGCACTGAAAGCTCTTGCTGGCCATCACCTTCCCTAGGCAGCCCTTCCACAGCCCCACAAGCACTGGCTCTCTGAGCTTCCTAGCCACAGCACACTGGGGACGTTCCTTCGCACCACAGCCACAGCCCAGCTCCCAAATCGGAAACGTCCAGCCACTGCTCCCACACGAAAGGGGCTAGCACTGAAAGCTCTTGCTGGCCCTCACCTTCCCTAGGCAGCCCTTCCACAGCCCCACAAGCACTGGCGCTCTGAGCTTCCTAGCCACAGCACAGTGGGGACGTTCCTTCTCAGCACAGCCAGTGCCCAGCTCCGAAATTCGAAAAGTCCAGCCACTGCTCCCACACCAAAGGGGCTAGCACTGAAAGCTCTTGCTGGCCATCACCTTCCCTAGGCAGCCCTTCCACAGCCCCACAAGCACTGGCGCTCTGAGCTTCCTAGCCACAGCACAGTGGGGACGTTCCTTCTCAGCACAGCCAGTGCCCAGCTCCGAAATTCGAAACGTCCAGCCACTGCTCCCACACCAAAGGGGCTAGCACTGAAAGCTCTTGCTGGCCCTCCCCTTCCCTAGGCAGCCCTTCCACAGCCCCACAAGCACTGGCGCTCTGAGCTTCCTAGCCACAGCACAGTGGGGACGTTCCTTCTCGGCACAGCCAGAGCCCAGCTCCGAAATTCAAAACGTCCAGCCACTGCTCCCACACCAAAGGGGCTAGCACTGAAAGCTCTTGCTGGCCATCACCTTCCCTAGGCAGCCCTTCCACAGCCCCACAAGCACTGGCGCTCTGAGCTTCCTAGCCACAGCACACTGGGAACGTTCCTTCTCGGCACAGCCAGAGCCCAGCTCCGAAATTCAAAACGTCCAGCCACTGCTCCCACACCAAAGGGGCCAGCACTGAAAGCTCTTGCTGGCCATCACCTTCCCTAGGCAGCCCTTCCACAGCCCCACAAGCACTGGCGCTCTGAGCTTCCTAGCCACAGCACAGTGGGGACGTTCCTTCTCACCACAGCCACAGCCCAGCTCCGAAATTCAAAACGTCCAGCCACTGCTCCCACACCAAAGGGGCCAGCACTGAAAGCTCTTGCTGGCCATCACCTTCCCTAGGCAGCCCTTCCACAGCCCCACAAGCACTGGCGCTCTGAGCTTCCTAGCCACAGCACAGTGGGGACGTTCCTTCTCGGCACAGCCACAGCCCAGCTCCCAAATCGGAAACGTCCAGCCACTGCTCCCACACCAAAGGGGCCAGCACTGAAAGCTGTTGCTGGCCATCACCTTCCCTAGGCAGCCCTTCCACAGCCCCACAAGCACTGGCGCTCTGAGCTTCCTAGCCACAGCACAGTGGGGACGTTCCTTCTCACCACAGCCAGAGCCCAGCTCCGAAATTCAAAACGTCCAGCCACTGCTCCCACACCAAAGGGGCTAGCACTGAAAGCTCTTGCTGGCCATCACCTTCCCTAGGCAGCCCTTCCACAGCCCCACAAGCACTGGCGCTCTGAGCTTCCTAGCCACAGCACAGTGGGGACGTTCCTTCTCGGCACAGCCACAGCCCAGCTCCGAAATTCAAAACGTCCAGCCACTGCTCCCACACCAAAGGGGCTAGCACTGAAAGCTCTTGCTGGCCATCACCTTCCCTAGGCAGCCCTTCCACAGCCCCACAAGCACTGGCTCTCTAAGCTTCCTAGCCACAGCACAGTGGGGACGTTCCTTCTCGGCACAGACACAGCCCAGCTCCGAAATTCAAAACGTCCAGCCACTGCTCCCACACCAAAGGGGCTAGCACTGAAAGCTCTTGCTGGCCATCACCTTCCCTAGGCAGCCCTTCCACAGCCCCACAAGCACTGGCGCTCTGAGCTTCCTAGCCACAGCACAGTGGGGACGTTCCTTCTCGGCACAGCCAGAGCCCAGCTCCGAAATTCAAAACGTCCAGCCACTGCTCCCACACCAAAGGGGCTAGCACTGAAAGCTCTTGCTGGCCATCACCTTCCCTAGGCAGCCCTTCCACAGCCCCACAAGCACGGGCGCTCTGAGCTTCCTAGCCACAGCACAGTGGGGACGTTCCTTCTCGGCACAGCCAGAGCCCAGCTCCGAAATTCGAAACGTCCAGCCACTGCTCCCACACCAAAGGGGCTAGCACTGAAAGCTCTTGCTGGCCATCACCTTCCCTAGGCAGCCCTTCCACAGCCCCACAAGCACTGGCGCTCTGAGCTTCCTAGCCACAGCACAGTGGGGACGTTCCTTCTCGGCACAGCCACAGCCCAGCTCCCAAATCGGAAACGTCCAGCCACTGCTCCCACACCAAAGGGGCTAGCACTGAAAGCTCTTGCTGGCCATCACCTTCCCTAGGCAGCCCTTCCACAGCCCCACAAGCACTGGCTCTCTGAGCTTCCTAGCCACAGCACAGTGGGGACGTTCCTTCTCGGCACAGCCACAGCCCAGCTCCGAAATTCGAAACGTCCAGCCACTGCTCCCACACCAAAGGGGCCAGCACTGAAAGCTCTTGCTGGCCATCACCTTCCCTAGGCAGCCCTTCCACAGCCCCACAAGCACTGGCGCTCTGAGCTTCCTAGCCACAGCACAGTGGGGACGTTCCTTCTCACCACAGCCACAGCCCAGCTCCGAAATTCGAAACGTCCAGCCACTGCTCCCACACCAAAGGGGCTAGCACTGAAAGCTCTTGCTGGCCATCACCTGCCCTAGGCAGCCCTTCCACAGCCCCACAAGCACGGGCGCTCTGAGATTCCTAGCCACAGCACAGTGGGCACGTTCCTTCTCAGCACAGCCACAGCCCAGCTCCGAAATTCAAAACGTCCAGCCACTGCTCCCACACCAAAGGGGCTAGCACTGAAAGCTCTTGCTGGCCATCACCTTCCCTAGGCAGCCCTTCCACAGCCCCACAAGCACTGGCGCTCTGAGCTTCCTAGCCACAGCACAGATGGGACGTTCCTTCTCGGCACAGCCAGAGCCCAGCTCCGAAATTCAAAACGTCCAGCCACTGCTCCCACACCAAAGGGGCTAGCACTGAAAGCTCTTGCTGGCCATCACCTTCCCTAGGCAGCCCTTCCACAGCCCCACAAGCACTGGCGCTCTGAGCTTCCTAGCCGCAGCAGACTGGGGACGTTCCTTCTCGGCACACCCACAGCCCAGCTCCGAAATTCAAAACGTCCAGCCACTGCTCCCACACCAAAGGGGCTAGCACTGAAAGCTCTTGCTGGCCATCACCTTCCCTAGGCAGCCCTTCCACAGCCCCACAAGCACGGGCGCTCTAAGCTTCCTAGCCACAGCACAGTGGGGACGTTCCTTCTCACCACAGCCAGAGCCCAGCTCCGAAATTCGAAACGTCCAGCCACTGCTCCCACACCAAAGGGGCTAGCACTGAAAGCTCTTGCTGGCCATCACCTTCCCTAGGCAGCCCTTCCACAGACCCACAAGCACTGGCGCTCTGAGCTTCCTAGCCACAGCACAGTGGGGACGTTCCTTCTCGGCACAGCCAGAGCCCAGCTCCGAAATTCAAAACGTCCAGCCACTGCTCCCACACCAAAGGGGCTAGCACTGAAAGCTCTTGCTGGCCATCACCTTCCCTAGGCAGCCCTTCCACAGCCCCACAAGCACGGGCGCTCTGAGCTTCCTAGGCACAGCACAGTGGGGACGTTCCTTCTCAGCACAGCCACAGCCCAGCTCCGAAATTCAAAACGTCCAGCCACTGCTCCCACACCAAAGGGGCTAGCACTGAAAGCTCTTGCTGGCCATCACCTGCCCTAGGCAGCCCTTCCACAGCCCCACAAGCACTGGCGCTCTGAGCTTCCTAGCCACAGCACAGTGGGGACGTTCCTTCTCACCACAGCCAGAGCCCAGCTCCGAAATTCAAAACGTCCAGCCACTGCTCCCACACCAAAGGGGCTAGCACTGAAAGCTCTTGCTGGCCATCACCTTCCCTAGGCAGCCCTTCCACAGCCCCACAAGCACTGGCGCTCTGAGCTTCCTAGCCACAGCACAGTGGGGACGTTCCTTCTCGGCACAGCCACAGCCCAGCTCCCAAATCGGAAACGTCCAGCCACTGCTCCCACACCAAAGGGGCTAGCACTGAAAGCTCTTGCTGGCCATCACCTTCCCTAGGCAGCCCTTCCACAGCCCCACAAGCACTGGCTCTCTGAGCTTCCTAGCCACAGCACACTGGGGACGTTCCTTCTCGGCACAGACACAGCCCAGCTCCGAAATTCGAAACGTCCAGCCACTGCTCCCACACCAAAGGGGCCAGCACTGAAAGCTCTTGCTGGCCATCACCTTCCCTAGGCAGCCCTTCCACAGCCCCACAAGCACGGGCGCTCTGAGCTTCCTAGCCACAGCACAGTGGGGACGTTCCTTCTCACCACAGCCACAGCCCAGCTCCGAAATTCGAAACGTCCAGCCACTGCTCCCACACCAAAGGGGCTAGCACTGAAAGCTCTTGCTGGCCATCACCTGCCCTAGGCAGCCCTTCCACAGCCCCACAAGCACGGGCGCTCTGAGATTCCTAGCCACAGCACAGTGGGCACGTTCCTTCTCAGCACAGCCAGAGCCCAGCTCCGAAATTCAAAACGTCCAGCCACTGCTCCCACACCAAAGGGGCTAGCACTGAAAGCTCTTGCTGGCCATCACCTTCCCTAGGCAGCCCTTCCACAGCCCCACAAGCACTGGCGCTCTGAGCTTCCTAGCCACAGCACACTGGGGACGTTCCTTCGCACCACAGCCACAGCCCAGCTCCCAAATCGGAAACGTCCAGCCACTGCTCCCACACGAAAGGGGCTAGCACTGAAAGCTCTTGCTGGCCCTCACCTTCCCTAGGCAGCCCTTCCACAGCCCCACAAGCACTGGCGCTCTGAGCTTCCTAGCCACAGCACAGTGGGGACGTTCCTTCTCAGCACAGCCAGTGCCCAGCTCCGAAATTCGAAAAGTCCAGCCACTGCTCCCACACCAAAGGGGCTAGCACTGAAAGCTCTTGCTGGCCATCACCTTCCCTAGGCAGCCCTTCCACAGCCCCACAAGCACTGGCGCTCTGAGCTTCCTAGCCACAGCACAGTGGGGACGTTCCTTCTCAGCACAGCCAGTGCCCAGCTCCGAAATTCGAAACGTCCAGCCACTGCTCCCACACCAAAGGGGCTAGCACTGAAAGCTCTTGCTGGCCATCACCTTCCCTAGGCAGCCCTTCCACAGCCCCACAAGCACTGGCGCTCTGAGCTTCCTAGCCACAGCACAGTGGGGACGTTCCTTCTCGGCACAGCCAGAGCCCAGCTCCGAAATTCAAAACGTCCAGCCACTGCTCCCACACCAAAGGGGCTAGCACTGAAAGCTCTTGCTGGCCATCACCTTCCCTAGGCAGCCCTTCCACAGCCCCACAAGCACTGGCGCTCTGAGCTTCCTAGCCACAGCACACTGGGAACGTTCCTTCTCGGCACAGCCAGAGCCCAGCTCCGAAATTCAAAACGTCCAGCCACTGCTCCCACACCAAAGGGGCCAGCACTGAAAGCTCTTGCTGGCCATCACCTTCCCTAGGCAGCCCTTCCACAGCCCCACAAGCACTGGCGCTCTGAGCTTCCTAGCCACAGCACAGTGGGGACGTTCCTTCTCACCACAGCCACAGCCCAGCTCCGAAATTCAAAACGTCCAGCCACTGCTCCCACACCAAAGGGGCCAGCACTGAAAGCTCTTGCTGGCCATCACCTTCCCTAGGCAGCCCTTCCACAGCCCCACAAGCACTGGCGCTCTGAGCTTCCTAGCCACAGCACAGTGGGGACGTTCCTTCTCGGCACAGCCACAGCCCAGCTCCCAAATCGGAAACGTCCAGCCACTGCTCCTACACCAAAGGGGCTAGCACTGAAAGCTCTTGCTGGCCCTCCCCTTCCCTAGGCAGCCCTTCCACAGCCCCACAAGCACTGGCGCTCTGAGCTTCCTAGCCACAGCACAGTGGGGACGTTCCTTCTCGGCACAGCCACAGCCCAGCTCCCAAATCGGAAACGTCCAGCCACTGCTCCCACACCAAAGGGGCTAGCACTGAAAGCTCTTGCTGGCCATCACCTTCCATAGGCAGCCCTTCCACAGCCCCACAAGCACTGGCGCTCTGAGCTTCCTAGCCACAGCATACTGGGGACGTTCCTTCCCAACACAGCCAGTGCCCAGCTCCGAAATTCGAAACGTCCAGCCACTGCTCCCACACCAAAGGGGCTAGCACTGAAAGCTCTTGCTGGCCATCACCTTCCCTAGGCAGCCCTTCCACAGCCCCACAAGCACTGGCGCTCTGAGCTTCCTAGCCACAGCACAGTGGGGACGTTCCTTCCCAGCACAGCCAGGGCCCAGCTCCCAAATCGGAAACGTCCAGCCACTGCTCCCACACCAAAGGGGCTAGCACTGAAAGCTCTTGCTGGCCATCACCTTCCCTAGGCAGCCCTTCCACAGCCCCACAAGCACTGACGCTCTGAGCTTCCTAGCCACACCACAGTGGGGACGTTCCTTCCCAGCACAGCCAGGGCCCAGCTCCCAAATCGGAAACGTCCAGCCACTGCTCCCACACCAAAGGGGCTAGCACTGAAAGCTCTTGCTGGCCATCACCTGCCCTAGGCAGCCCTTCCACAGCCCCACAAGCACTGGCGCTCTGAGCTTCCTAGCCACACCACAGTGGGGACGTTCCTTCTCAGCACAGCCACAGCCCAGCTCCCAAATCGGAAACGTCCAGCCACTGCTCCCACACCAAAGGGGCTAGCACTGAAAGCTCTTGCTGGCCATCACCTTCCCTAGGCAGCCCTTCCACAGCCCCACAAGCACTGGCGCTCTGAGCTTCCTAGCCACAACACAGTGGGGACGTTCCTTCTCAGCACAGACACAGCCCAGCTCCCAAATCGCAAACGTCCAGCCACTGCTCCCACACCAAAGGGGCTAGCACTGAAAGCTCTTGCTGGCCATCACCTTCCCTAGGCAGCCCTTCCACAGCCCCACAAGCACTGGCGCTCTGAGCTTCCTAGCCACAGCACACTGGGGACGTTCCTTCCCAGCACAGCCAGGGCCCAGCTCCCAAATCGGAAACGTCCAGCCACTGCTCCCACACCAAAGGGGCTAGCACTGAAAGCTCTTGCTGGCCATCACCTTCCCTAGGCAGCCCTTCCACAGCCCCACAAGCACTGGCGCTCTGAGCTTCCTAGCCACAGCAGACTGGGGACGTTCCTTCCCAGCACAGCAGGGCCCAGCTCCCAAATCGGAAACGTCCAGCCACTGCTCCCACACCAAAGGGGCTAGCACTGAAAGCTCTTGCTGGCCATCACCTTCCCTAGGCAGCCCTTCCACAGCCCCACAAGCACTGGCGCTCTGAGCTTCCTAGCCACAGCACAGTGGGGACGTTCCTTCTCGGCACAGCCACAGCCCAGCTCCGAAATTCGAAACGTCCAGCCACTGCTCCCACACCAAAGGGGCTAGCACTGAAAGCTCTTGCTGGCCATCACCTTCCCTAGGCAGCCCTTCCACAGCCCCACAAGCACTGGCGCTCTGAGCTTCCTAGCCACAGCACAGTGGGGACGTTCCTTCCCAGCACAGCCAGGGCCCAGCTCCCAAATCGGAAACGTCCAGCCACTGCTCCCACACCAAAGGGGCTAGCACTGAAAGCTCTTGCTGGCCATCACCTTCCCTAGGCAGCCCTTCCACAGCCCCACAAGCACTGGCGCTCTGAGCTTCCTAGCCACAGCACAGTGGGGACGTTCCTTCCCAGCACAGCCAGGGCCCAGCTCCCAAATCGGAAACGTCCAGCCACTGCTCCCACACCAAAGGGGCTAGCACTGAAAGCTCTTGCTGGCCATCACCTGCCCTAGGCAGCCCTTCCACAGCCCCACAAGCACTGGCGCTCTGAGCTTCCTAGCCACACCACAGTGGGGACGTTCCTTCTCAGCACAGCCACAGCCCAGCTCCCAAATCGGAAACGTCCAGCCACTGCTCCCACACCAAAGGGGCTAGCACTGAAAGCTCTTGCTGGCCATCACCTTCCCTAGGCAGCCCTTCCACAGCCCCACAAGCACTGGCGCTCTGAGCTTCCTAGCCACAACACAGTGGGGACGTTCCTTCTCAGCACAGACACAGCCCAGCTCCCAAATCGCAAACGTCCAGCCACTGCTCCCACACCAAAGGGGCTAGCACTGAAAGCTCTTGCTGGCCATCACCTTCCCTAGGCAGCCCTTCCACAGCCCCACAAGCACTGGCGCTCTGAGCTTCCTAGCCACAGCACACTGGGGACGTTCCTTCCCAGCACAGCCAGGGCCCAGCTCCCAAATCGGAAACGTCCAGCCACTGCTCCCACACCAAAGGGGCTAGCACTGAAAGCTCTTGCTGGCCATCACCTTCCCTAGGCAGCCCTTCCACAGCCCCACAAGCACTGGCGCTCTGAGCTTCCTAGCCACAGCAGACTGGGGACGTTCCTTCCCAGCACAGCAGGGCCCAGCTCCCAAATCGGAAACGTCCAGCCACTGCTCCCACACCAAAGGGGCTAGCACTGAAAGCTCTTGCTGGCCATCACCTTCCCTAGGCAGCCCTTCCACAGCCCCACAAGCACTGGCGCTCTGAGCTTCCTAGCCACAGCACAGTGGGGACGTTCCTTCTCGGCACAGCCACAGCCCAGCTCCGAAATTCGAAACGTCCAGCCACTGCTCCCACACCAAAGGGGCTAGCACTGAAAGCTCTTGCTGGCCATCACCTTCCCTAGGCAGCCCTTCCACAGCCCCACAAGCACTGGCGCTCTGAGCTTCCTAGCCACAGCACAGTGGGGACGTTCCTTCTCACCACATCCAGAGCCCAGCTCCGAAATTCAAAACGTCCAGCCACTGCTCCCACACCAAAGGGGCTAGCACTGAAAGCTCTTGCTGGCCATCACCTTCCCTAGGCAGCCCTTCCACAGCCCCACAAGCACTGGTGCTCTGAGCTTCCTAGCCACAGCACAGTGGGGACGTTCCTTCTCGGCACAGCCACAGCCCAGCTCCGAAATTCAAAACGTCCAGCCACTGCTCCCACACCAAAGGGGCTAGCACTGAAAGCTCTTGCTGGCCATCACCTTCCCTAGGCAGCCCTTCCACAGCCCCACAAGCACTGGCGCTCTGAGCTTCCTAGCCACAGCATACTGGGGACGTTCCTTCCCAGCACAGCCACAGCCCAGCTCCCAAATCGGAAACGTCCAGCCACTGCTCCCACACCAAAGGGGCTAGCACTGAAAGCTCTTGCTGGCCATCACCTTCCCTAGGCAGCCCTTCCACAGCCCCACAAGCACGGGCGCTCTGAGCTTCCTAGCCACAGCACAGTGGGGACGTTCCTTCTCAGCACAGCCACAGCCCAGCTCCCAAATCGGAAACGTCCAGCCACTGCTCCCACACGAAAGGGGCTAGCACTGAAAGCTCTTGCTGGCCCTCCCCTTCCCTAGGCAGCCCTTCCACAGCCCCACAAGCACTGGCGCTCTGAGCTTCCTAGCCACAGCACAGTGGGGACGTTCCTTCTCGGCACACCCACAGCCCAGCTCCGAAATTCGAAACGTCCAGCCACTGCTCCCACACCAAAGGGGCTAGCACTGAAAGCTCTTGCTGGCCATCACCTTCCCTAGGCAGCCCTTCCACAGCCCCACAAGCACTGGCGCTCTGAGCTTCCTAGCCACAGCACAGTGGGGACGTTCCTTCCCAGCACAGCCACAGCCCAGCTCCCAAATCGGAAACGTCCAGCCACTGCTCCTACACCAAAGGGGCTAGCACTGAAAGCTCTTGCTGGCCATAACCTGCCCTAGGCAGCCCTTCCACAGCCCCACAAGCACTGGCGCTCTGAGCTTCCTAGCCACAGCACACTGGGGACGTTCCTTCTCAGCACAGCCACAGCCCAGCTCCCAAATCGGAAACGTCCAGCCACTGCTCCCACACGAAAGGGGCCAGCACTGAAAGCTCTTGCTGGCCATCACCTTCCCTAGGCAGCCCTTCCACAGCCCCACAAGCACTGGCGCTCTGAGCTTCCTAGCCACAACACAGTGGGGACGTTCCTTCTCAGCACAGCCACAGCCCAGCTCCCAAATCGCAAACGTCCAGCCACTGCTCCCACACCAAAGGGGCTAGCACTGAAAGCTCTTGCTGGCCATCACCTTCCCTAGGCAGCCCTTCCACAGCCCCACAAGCACTGGCGCTCTGAGCTTCCTAGCCACAGCACACTGGGGACGTTCCTTCCCAGCACAGCCAGGGCCCAGCTCCCAAATCGGAAACGTCCAGCCACTGCTCCCACACCAAAGGGGCTAGCACTGAAAGCTCTTGCTGGCCATCACCTTCCCTAGGCAGCCCTTCCACAGCCCCACAAGCACTGGCGCTCTGAGCTTCCTAGCCACAGCACAGTGGGGACGTTCCTTCCCAGCACAGCCACAGCCCAGCTCCCAAATCGGAAACGTCCAGCCACTGCTCCCACACCAAAGGGGCTAGCACTGAAAGCTCTTGCTGGCCATCACCTTCCCTAGGCAGCCCTTCCACAGCCCCACAAGCACTGGCGCTCTGAGCTTCCTAGCCACAGCACAGTGGGGACGTTCCTTCTCGGCACAGCCACAGCCCAGCTCCGAAATTCGAAACGTCCAGCCACTGCTCCCACACCAAAGGGGCTAGCACTGAAAGCTCTTGCTGGCCATCACGTTCCCTAGGCAGCCCTTCCACAGCCCCACAAGCACTGGCGCTCTGAGCTTCCTAGCCACAGCACAGTGGGGACGTTCCTTCCCAGCACAGCCACAGCCCAGCTCCCAAATCGGAAACGTCCAGCCACTGCTCCTACACCAAAGGGGCCAGCACTGAAAGCTCTTGCTGGCCATCACCTTCCCTAGGCAGCCCTTCCACAGCCCCACAAGCACTGGCGCTCTGAGCTTCCTAGCAACAGCATACTGGGGACGTTCCTTCCCAACACAGCCAGTGCCCAGCTCCGAAATTCGAAACGTCCAGCCACTGCTCCCACACCAAAGGGGCTAGCACTGAAAGCTCTTGCTGGCCATCACCTTCCCTAGGCAGCCCTTCCACAGCCCCACAAGCACTGGCGCTCTGAGCTTCCTAGCCGCAGCAGACTGGGGACGTTCCTTCCAAGCACAGCCACAGCCCAGCTCCGAAATTCGAAACGTCCAGCCACTGCTCCCACACCAAAGGGGCCAGCACTGAAAGCTCTTGCTGGCCATCACCTTCCCTAGGCAGCCCTTCCACAGCCCCACAAGCACTGGCGCTCTGAGCTTCCTAGCCACAGCACAGTGGGGACGCTCCTTCTCGGCACAGCCACAGCCCAGCTCCCAAAGCGGAAACGTCCAGCCACTGCTCCCACACCAAAGGGGCCAGCACTGAAAGCTCTTGCTGGCCATCACCTTCCCTAGGCAGCCCTTCCACAGCCCCACAAGCACTGGCGCTCTGAGCTTCCTAGCCACAGCACAGTGGGGACGTTCCTTCTCGGCACAGCCACAGCCCAGCTCCGAAATTCAAAACGTCCAGCCTCTGCTCCCACACGAAAGGGGCCAGCACTGAAAGCTCTTGCTGGCCATCACCTTCCCTAGGCAGCCCTTCCACAGCCCCACAAGCACTGGCGCTCTGAGCTTCCTAGCCACAGCACAGTGGGGACGTTCCTTCTCGGCACAGCCACAGCCCAGCTCCCAAATCGGAAACGTCCAGCCACTGCTCCGACACGAAAGGGGCTAGCACTGAAAGCTCTTGCTGGCCCTCCCCTTCCCTAGGCAGCCCTTCCACAGCCCCACAAGCACTGGCGCTCAGAGCTTCCTAGCCACAGCACAGTGGGGACGTTCCTTCCCAGCACAGCCAGGGCCCAGGTCCCAAATCGGAAACGTCCAGCCACTGCTCCCACACCAAAGGGGCTAGCACTGAAAGCTCTTGCTGGCCATCACCTTCCCTAGGCAGCCCTTCCACAGCCCCACAAGCACTGGCGCTCTGAGCTTCCTAGCCACAGCACACTGGGGACGTTCCTTCTCAGCACAGCCACAGCCCAGCTCCCAAATCGGAAACGTCCAGCCACTGCTCCCACACGAAAGGGGCCAGCACTGAAAGCTCTTGCTGGCCATCACCTTCCCTAGGCAGCCCTTCCACAGCCCCACAAGCACTGGCGCTCTGAGCTTCCTAGCCACAGCACAGTGGGGACGTTCCTTCTCGGCACAGCCACAGCCCAGCTCCAAAATTCAAAACGTCCAGCCACTGCTCCCACACCAAAGGGGCTAGCACTGAAAGCTCTTGCTGGCCATCACCTTCCATAGGCAGCCCTTCCACAGCCCCACAAGCACTGGCGCTCTGAGCTTCCTAGCCACAGCATACTGGGGACGTTCCTTCCCAACACAGCCAGTGCCCAGCTCCGAAATTCGAAACGTCCAGCCACTGCTCCCACACCAAAGGGGCTAGCACTGAAAGCTCTTGCTGGCCATCACCTTCCCTAGGCAGCCCTTCCACAGCCCCACAAGCACTGGCGCTCTGAGCTTCCTAGCCACAGCACAGTGGGGACGTTCCTTCTCAGCACAGACACAGCCCAGCTCCGAAATTCAAAACGTCCAGCCACTGCTCCCACACCAAAGGGGCTAGCACTGAAAGCTCTTGCTGGCCATCACCTTCCCTAGGCAGCCCTTCCACAGCCCCACAAGCACTGGCGCTCTGAGCTTCCTAGGCACAGCACAGTGGGGACGTTCCTTCCCAGCACAGCCAGGGCCCAGCTCCCAAAGCGGAAACGTCCAGCCACTGCTCCCACACCAAAGGGGCTAGCACTGAAAGCTCTTGCTGGCCATCACCTTCCCTAGGCAGCCCTTCCACAGCCCCACAAGCACTGGCGCTCTGAGCTTCCTAGCCACAGCACAGTGGGGACGTTCCTTCCCAGCACAGCCAGGGCCCAGCTCCCAAATCGGAAACGTCCAGCCACTGCTCCCACACCAAAGGGGCTAGCACTGAAAGCTCTTGCTGGCCATCACCTTCCCTAGGCAGCCCTTCCACAGCCCCACAAGCACTGACGCTCTGAGCTTCCTAGCCACACCACAGTGGGGACGTTCCTTCCCAGCACAGCCAGGGCCCAGCTCCCAAATCGGAAACGTCCAGCCACTGCTCCCACACCAAAGGGGCTAGCACTGAAAGCTCTTGCTGGCCATCACCTGCCCTAGGCAGCCCTTCCACAGCCCCACAAGCACTGGCGCTCTGAGCTTCCTAGCCACACCACAGTGGGGACGTTCCTTCTCAGCACAGCCACAGCCCAGCTCCCAAATCGGAAACGTCCAGCCACTGCTCCCACACCAAAGGGGCTAGCACTGAAAGCTCTTGCTGGCCATCACCTTCCCTAGGCAGCCCTTCCACAGCCCCACAAGCACTGGCGCTCTGAGCTTCCTAGCCACAACACAGTGGGGACGTTCCTTCTCAGCACAGCCACAGCCCAGCTCCCAAATCGCAAACGTCCAGCCACTGCTCCCACACCAAAGGGGCTAGCACTGAAAGCTCTTGCTGGCCCTCACCTTCCCTAGGCAGCCCTTCCACAGCCCCACAAGCACTGGCGCTCTGAGCTTCCTAGCCACAGCACACTGGGGACGTTCCTTCCCAGCACAGCCAGGGCCCAGCTCCCAAATCGGAAACGTCCAGCCACTGCTCCCACACCAAAGGGGCTAGCACTGAAAGCTCTTGCTGGCCATCACCTTCCCTAGGCAGCCCTTCCACAGCCCCACAAGCACTGGCGCTCTGAGCTTCCTAGCCACAGCAGACTGGGGACGTTCCTTCCCAGCACAGCCAGGGCCCAGCTCCCAAATCGGAAACGTCCAGCCACTGCTCCCACACCAAAGGGGCTAGCACTGAAAGCTCTTGCTGGCCATCACCTTCCCTAGGCAGCCCTTCCACAGCCCCACAAGCACTGGCGCTCTGAGCTTCCTAGCCACAGCACAGTGGGGACGTTCCTTCTCGGCACAGCCACAGCCCAGCTCCGAAATTCGAAACGTCCAGCCACTGCTCCCACACCAAAGGGGCTAGCACTGAAAGCTCTTGCTGGCCATCACCTTCCCTAGGCAGCCCTTCCACAGCCCCACAAGCACTGGCGCTCTGAGCTTCCTAGCCACAGCACAGTGGGGACGTTCCTTCTCACCACATCCAGAGCCCAGCTCCGAAATTCAAAACGTCCAGCCACTGCTCCCACACCAAAGGGGCTAGCACTGAAAGCTCTTGCTGGCCATCACCTTCCCTAGGCAGCCCTTCCACAGCCCCACAAGCACTGGCGCTCTGAGCTTCCTAGCCACAGCACAGTGGGGACGTTCCTTCTCGGCACAGCCACAGCCCAGCTCCGAAATTCAAAACGTCCAGCCACTGCTCCCACACCAAAGGGGCTAGCACTGAAAGCTCTTGCTGGCCATCACCTTCCCTAGGCAGCCCTTCCACAGCCCCACAAGCACTGACGCTCTGAGCTTCCTAGCCACAGCATACTGGGGACGTTCCTTCCCAACACAGCCAGTGCCCAGCTCCGAAATTCGAAACGTCCAGCCACTGCTCCCACACCAAAGGGGCTAGCACTGAAAGCTCTTGCTGGCCATCACGTTCCCTAGGCAGCCCTTCCACAGCCCCACAAGCACTGGCGCTCTGAGCTTCCTAGCCGCAGCAGACTGGGGACGTTCCTTCCCAGCACAGCCACAGCCCAGCTCCCAAATCGGAAACGTCCAGCCACTGCTCCCACACCAAAGGGGCTAGCACTGAAAGCTCTTGCTGGCCATCACCTTCCCTAGGCAGCCCTTCCACAGCCCCACAAGCACTGGCGCTCTGAGCTTCCTAGCCACAGCACAGTGGGGACGTTCCTTCTCAGCACAGCCACAGCCCAGCTCCCAAATCGGAAACGTCCAGCCACTGCTCCCACACGAAAGGGGCTAGCACTGAAAGCTCTTGCTGGCCCTCCCCTTCCCTAGGCAGCCCTTCCACAGCCCCACAAGCACTGGCGCTCTGAGCTTCCTAGCCACAGCACAGTGGGGACGTTCCTTCTCGGCACACCCACAGCCCAGCTCCGAAATTCGAAACGTCCAGCCACTGCTCCCACACCAAAGGGGCTAGCACTGAAAGCTCTTGCTGGCCATCACCTTCCCTAGGCAGCCCTTCCACAGACCCACAAGCACTGGCGCTCTGAGCTTCCTAGCCACAGCACAGTGGGGACGTTCCTTCCCAGCACAGCCACAGCCCAGCTCCCAAATCGGAAACGTCCAGCCACTGCTCCTACACCAAAGGGGCTAGCACTGAAAGCTCTTGCTGGCCATCACCTTCCCTAGGCAGCCCTTCCACAGCCCCACAAGCACTGGCGCTCTGAGCTTCCTAGCCACAGCACAGTGGGGACGTTCCTTCTCGGCACAGCCACAGCCCAGCTCCGAAATTCAAAACGTCCAGCCACTGCTCCCACACCAAAGGGGCTAGCACTGAAAGCTCTTGCTGGCCATCACCTTCCCTAGGCAGCCCTTCCACAGCCCCACAAGCACTGGCGCTCTGAGCTTCCTAGCCACAGCATACTGGGGACGTTCCTTCCCAACACAGCCAGTGCCCAGCTCCGAAATTCAAAACGTCCAGCCACTGCTCCCACACCAAAGGGGCTAGCACTGAAAGCTCTTGCTGGCCATCACCTTCCCTAGGCAGCCCTTCCACAGCCCCACAAGCACTGGCGCTCTGAGCTTCCTAGCCGCAGCAGACTGGGGACGTTCCTTCCCAGCACAGCCACAGCCCAGCTCCGAAATCGGAAACGTCCAGCCACTGCTCCCACACGAAAGGGGCTAGCACTGAAAGCTCTTGCTGGCCATAACCTGCCCTAGGCAGCCCTTCCACAGCCCCACAAGCACTGGCGCTCTGAGCTTCCTAGCCACACCACAGTGGGGACGTTCCTTCTCAGCACAGCCACAGCCCAGCTCCCAAATCGGAAACGTCCAGCCACTGCTCCCACACGAAAGGGGCCAGCACTGAAAGCTCTTGCTGGCCATCACCTTCCCTAGGCAGCCCTTCCACAGCCCCACAAGCACTGGCGCTCTGAGCTTCCTAGCCACAACACAGTGGGGACGTTCCTTCTCAGCACAGCCACAGCCCAGCTCCCAAATCGGAAACGTCCAGCCACTGCTCCCACACCAAAGGGGCTAGCACTGAAAGCTCTTGCTGGCCATCACCTTCCCTAGGCAGCCCTTCCACAGCCCCACAAGCACTGGCGCTCTGAGCTTCCTAGCCACAGCACACTGGGGACGTTCCTTCCCAGCACAGCCAGGGCCCAGCTCCCAAATCGGAAACGTCCAGCCACTGCTCCCACACCAAAGGGGCTAGCACTGAAAGCTCTTGCTGGCCATCACCTTCCCTAGGCAGCCCTTCCACAGCCCCACAAGCACTGGCGCTCTGAGCTTCCTAGCCACAGCACAGTGGGGACGTTCCTTCCCAGCACAGCCAGGGCCCAGGTCCCAAATCGGAAACGTCCAGCCACTGCTCCCACACCAAAGGGGCTAGCACTGAAAGCTCTTGCTGGCCATCACCTTCCCTAGGCAGCCCTTCCACAGCCCCACAAGCACTGGCGCTCTGAGCTTCCTAGCCACAGCACAGTGGGGACGTTCCTTCTCAGCACAGCCACAGCCCAGCTCCGAAATTCGAAACGTCCAGCCACTGCTCCCACACGAAAGGGGCTAGCACTGAAAGCTCTTGCTGGCCATCACCTTCCCTAGGCAGCCCTTCCACAGCCCCACAAGCACTGGCGCTCTGAGCTTCCTAGCCACAGCACAGTGGGGACGTTCCTTCTCGGCACAGCCAGAGCCCAGCTCCGAAATTTGAAACGTCCAGCCACTGCTCCCACACCAAAGGGGCTAGCACTGAAAGCTCTTGCTGGCCATCACGTTCCCTAGCCAGCCCTTCCACAGCCCCACAAGCACTGGCGCTCTGAGCTTCCTAGCCACAGCACAGTGGGGACGTTCCTTCCCAGCACAGCCAGTGCCCAGCTCCGAAATTCGAAACGTCCAGCCACTGCTCCCACACCAAAGGGGCTAGCACTGAAAGCTCTTGCTGGCCATCACCTTCCCTAGGCAGCCCTTCCACAGCCCCACAAGCACTGGCGCTCTGAGCTTCCTAGCCGCAGCAGACTGGGGACGTTCCTTCCCAGCACAGCCACAGCCCAGCTCCCAAATCGGAAACGTCCAGCCACTGCTCCCACACCAAAGGGGCTAGCACTGAAAGCTCTTGCTGGCCATCACCTTCCCTAGGCAGCCCTTCCACAGCCCCACAAGCACTGGCGCTCTGAGCTTCCTAGCCACAGCACAGTGGGGACGTTCCTTCTCAGCAGAGCCGCAGCCCAGCTCCGAAATTCAAAACGTCCAGCCACTGCTCCCACACCAAAGGGGCCAGCACTGAAAGCTCTTGCTGGCCATCACCTTCCCTAGGCAGCCCTTCCACAGCCCCACAAGCACTGGCGCTCTGAGCTTCCTAGCCACAGCACAGTGGGGACGCTCCTTCTCGGCACAGCCACAGCCCAGCTCCCAAAGCGGAAACGTCCAGCCACTGCTCCCACACCAAAGGGGCTAGCACTGAAAGCTCTTGCTGGCCATCACCTGCCCTAGGCAGCCCTTCCACAGCCCCACAAGCACTGGCGCTCTGAGCTTCCTAGCCACAGCACAGTGGGGACGTTCCTTCTCGGCACAGCCACAGCCCAGCTCCGAAATTCAAAACGTCCAGCCTCTGCTCCCACACGAAAGGGGCCAGGACTGAAAGCTCTTGCTGGCCATCACCTTCCCTAGGCAGCCCTTCCACAGCCCCACAAGCACTGGCGCTCTGAGCTTCCTAGCCACAGCACAGTGGGGACGTTCCTTCTCGGCACAGCCACAGCCCAGCTCCCAAATCGGAAACGTCCAGCCACTGCTCCGACACGAAAGGGGCTAGCACTGAAAGCTCTTGCTGGCCCTCCCCTTCCCTAGGCAGCCCTTCCACAGCCCCACAAGCACTGGCGCTCAGAGCTTCCTAGCCACAGCACAGTGGGGACGTTCCTTCCCAGCACAGCCAGGGCCCAGGTCCCAAATCGGAAACGTCCAGCCACTGCTCCCACACGAAAGGGGCTAGCACTGAAAGCTCTTGCTGGCCATCACCTTCCCTAGGCAGCCCTTCCACAGCCCCACAAGCACTGGCGCTCTGAGCTTCCTAGCCACAGCACACTGGGGACGTTCCTTCTCAGCACAGCCACAGCCCAGCTCCCAAATCGGAAACGTCCAGCCACTGCTCCCACACGAAAGGGGCCAGCACTGAAAGCTCTTGCTGGCCATCACCTTCCCTAGGCAGCCCTTCCACAGCCCCACAAGCACTGGCGCTCTGAGCTTCCTAGCCACAGCACAGTGGGGACGTTCCTTCTCGGCACAGCCACAGCCCAGCTCCAAAATTCAAAACGTCCAGCCACTGCTCCCACACGAAAGGGGCCAGCACTGAAAGCTCTTGCTGGCCATCACCTTCCCTAGGCAGCCCTTCCACAGCCCCACAAGCACTGGCGCTCTGAGCTTCCTAGCCACAGCACAGTGGGGACGTTCCTTCTCGGCACAGCCAGAGCCCAGCTCCGAAATTTGAAACGTCCAGCCACTGCTCCCACACGAAAGTGGCTAGCACTGAAAGCTCTTGCTGGCCATCACCTTCCCTAGGCAGCCCTTCCACAGCCCCACAAGCACTGGCGCTCAGAGCTTCCTAGCCACAGCACAGTGGGGACGTTCCTTCCCAGCACAGCCAGGGCCCAGGTCCCAAATCGGAAACGTCCAGCCACTGCTCCCACACGAAAGGGGCTAGCACTGAAAGCTCTTGCTGGCCATCACCTTCCCTAGGCAGCCCTTCCACAGCCCCACAAGCACTGGCGCTCTGAGCTTCCTAGCCACAGCACACTGGGGACGTTCCTTCTCAGCACAGCCACAGCCCAGCTCCGAAATTCAAAACGTCCAGCCACTGCTCCCACACCAAAGGGGCCAGCACTGAAAGCTCTTGCTGGCCATCACCTTCCCTAGGCAGCCCTTCCACAGCCCCACAAGCACTGGCGCTCTGAGCTTCCTAGCCGCAGCAGACTGGGGACGTTCCTTCCCAGCACAGCCACAGCCCAGCTCCCAAATCGGAAACGTCCAGCCACTGCTCCCACACCAAAGGGGCTAGCACTGAAAGCTCTTGCTGGCCATCACCTTCCCTAGGCAGCCCTTCCACAGCCCCACAAGCACTGGCGCTCTGAGCTTCCTAGTCACAGCACAGTGGGGACGTTCCTTCTCAGCACAGCCACAGCCCAGCTCCCAAATCGGAAACGTCCAGCCACTGCTCCCACACGAAAGGGGCTAGCACTGAAAGCTCTTGCTGGCCATCACCTTCCCTAGGCAGCCCTTCCACAGCCCCACAAGCACTGGCGCTCTGAGCTTCCTAGCCACAGCACAGTGGGGACGTTCCTTCTCAGCACAGCCGCAGCCCAGCTCCAAAATTCAAAACGTCCAGCCACTGCTCCCACACCAAAGGGGCCAGCACTGAAAGCTCTTGCTGGCCATCACCTTCCCTAGGCAGCCCTTCCACAGCCCCACAAGCACTGGCGCTCTGAGCTTCCTAGCCACAGCACAGTGGGGACGCTCCTTCTCGGCACAGCCACAGCCCAGCTCCCAAAGCGGAAACGTCCAGCCACTGCTCCCACACCAAAGGGGCTAGCACTGAAAGCTCTTGCTGGCCATCACCTGCCCTAGGCAGCCCTTCCACAGCCCCACAAGCACTGGCGCTCTGAGCTTCCTAGCCACAGCACAGTGGGGACGTTCCTTCTCGGCACAGCCACAGCCCAGCTCCGAAATTCAAAACGTCCAGCCTCTGCTCCCACACGAAAGGGGCCAGCACTGAAAGCTCTTGCTGGCCATCACCTTCCCTAGGCAGCCCTTCCACAGCCCCACAAGCACTGGCGCTCTGAGCTTCCTAGCCACAGCACAGTGGGGACGTTCCTTCTCGGCACAGCCACAGCCCAGCTCCCAAATCGGAAACGTCCAGCCACTGCTCCCACACCAAAGGGGCTAGCACTGAAAGCTCTTGCTGGCCATCACCTTCCCTAGGCAGCCCTTCCACAGCCCCACAAGCACTGGCGCTCAGAGCTTCCTAGCCACAGCACAGTGGGGACGTTCCTTCCCAGCACAGCCAGGGCCCAGGTCCCAAATCGGAAACGTCCAGCCACTGCTCCCACACCAAAGGGGCTAGCACTGAAAGCTCTTGCTGGCCATCACCTTCCCTAGGCAGCCCTTCCACAGCCCCACAAGCACTGGCGCTCTGAGCTTCCTAGCCACAGCACACTGGGGACGTTCCTTCTCAGCACAGCCACAGCCCAGCTCCCAAATCGGAAACGTCCAGCCACTGCTCCCACACGAAAGGGGCCAGCACTGAAAGCTCTTGCTGGCCATCACCTTCCCTAGGCAGCCCTTCCACAGCCCCACAAGCACTGGCACTCTGAGCTTCCTAGCCACAGCACAGTGGGGACGTTCCTTCTCGGCACAGCCACAGCCCAGCTCCGAAATTCGAAACGTCCAGCCACTGCTCCCACACCAAAGGGGCTAGCACTGAAAGCTCTTGCTGGCCATCACCTTCCCTAGGCAGCCCTTCCACAGCCCCACAAGCACTGGCGCTCTGAGCTTCCTAGCCACAGCACAGTGGGGACGTTCCTTCTCGGCACAGCCAGAGCCCAGCTCCGAAATTTGAAACGTCCAGCCACTGCTCCCACACGAAAGCGGCTAGCACTGAAAGCTCTTGCTGGCCCTCCCCTTCCCTAGGCAGCCCTTCCACAGCCCCACAAGCACTGGCGCTCAGAGCTTCCTAGCCACAGCACAGTGGGGACGTTCCTTCCCAGCACAGCCAGGGCCCAGGTCCCAAATCGGAAACGTCCAGCCACTGCTCCCACACGAAAGGGGCTAGCACTGAAAGCTCTTGCTGGCCATCACCTTCCCTAGGCAGCCCTTCCACAGCCCCACAAGCACTGGCGCTCTGAGCTTCCTAGCCACAGCACACTGGGGACGTTCCTTCTCAGCACAGCCACAGCCCAGCTCCGAAATTCAAAACGTCCAGCCACTGCTCCCACACCAAAGGGGCTAGAACTGAAAGTTCTTGCTGGCCCTCACCTTCCCTAGGCAGCCCTTCCACAGCCCCACAAGCACGGGCGCTCTGAGCTTCCTAGCCACAGCACAGTGGGGACGTTCCTTCTCGGCACAGCCACAGCCCAGCTCCGAAATTCAAAACGTCCAGCCACTGCTCCCACACGAAAGGGGCCAGCACTGAAAGCTCTTGCTGGCCATCACCTTCCCTAGGCAGCCCTTCCACAGCCCCACAAGCACTGGCGCTCTGAGCTTCCTAGCCACAGCACACTGGGGACATTCCTTCTCGGCACAGCCACAGCCCAGCTCCGAAATTCGAAACGTCCAGCCACTGCTCCCACACCAAAGGGGCTAGCACTGAAAGCTCTTGCTGGCCATCACCTTCCCTAGGCAGCCCTTCCACAGCCCCACAAGCACTGGCGCTCTGAGCTTCCTAGCCACAGCACAGTGGGGACGTTCCTTCTCGGCACAGCCACAGCCCAGCTCCCAAATCGGAAACGTCCAGCCACTGCTCCCACACCAAAGGGGCTAGCACTGAAAGCTCTTGCTGGCCATCACCTTCCCTAGGCAGCCCTTCCACAGCCCCACAAGCACTGGCGCTCTGAGCTTCCTAGCCACAGCACGGTGGGGACGTTCCTTCTCAGCACAGCCACAGCCCAGCTCCCAAATCGGAAACGTCCAGCCACTGCTCCCACACGAAAGGGGCCAGCACTGAAAGCTCTTGCTGGCCATCACCTTCCCTAGGCAGCCCTTCCACAGCCCCACAAGCACTGGCGCTCTGAGCTTCCTAGCCACAGCACAGTGGGGATGTTCCTTCGCACCACAGCCACAGCCCAGCTCCGAAATTCAAAACGTCCAGCCACTGCTCCCACACCAAAGGGGCCAGCACTGAAAGCTCTTGCTGGCCATCACCTTCCCTAGGCAGCCCTTCCACAGCCCCACAAGCACTGGCGCTCTGAGCTTCCTAGCCACAGCACAGTGGGGACGTTCCTTCGCACCACAGCCACAGCCCAGCTCCCAAATCGGAAACGTCCAGCCACTGCTCCCACACCAAAGGGGCTAGCACTGAAAGCTCTTGCTGGCCATCACCTTCCCTAGGCAGCCCTTCCACAGCCCCACAAGCACTGGCGCTCTGAGCTTCCTAGCCACAGCACAGTGGGGACGTTCCTTCTCGGTACAGCCACAGCCCAGCTCCCAAAGCGGAAACGTCCAGCCACTGCTCCCACACGAAAGGGGCTAGCACTGAAAGCTCTTGCTGGCCATCACCTTCCCTAGGCAGCCCTTCCACAGCCCCACAAGCACTGGCGCTCAGAGCTTCCTAGCCACAGCACGGTGGGGACGTTCCTTCTCAGCACAGCCACAGCCCAGCTCCGAAATTCAAAACGTCCAGCCACTGCTCCCACACCAAAGGGGCCAGCACTGAAAGCTCTTGCTGGCCATCACCTTCCCTAGGCAGCCCTTCCACAGCCCCACAAGCACTGGCGCTCTGAGCTTCCTAGTCACAGCACAGTGGGGACGTTCCTTCTCGGCACAGCCACAGCCCAGCTCCGAAATTCGAAACGTCCAGCCACTGCTCCCACACCAAAGGGGCTAGCACTGAAAGCTCTTGCTGGCCATCACCTGCCCTAGGCAGCCCTTCCACAGCCCCACAAGCACTGGCGCTCTGAGCTTCCTAGCCACAGCACAGTGGGGACGTTCCTTCGCACCACAGCCACAGCCCAGCTCCCAAATCGGAAACGTCCAGCCACTGCTCCCACACCAAAGGGGCTAGCACTGAAAGCTCTTGCTGGCCCTCACCTTCCCTAGGCAGCCCTTCCACAGCCCCACAAGCACTGGCGCTCTGAGCTTCCTAGCCACAGCACAGTGGGGACGTTCCTTCCCAGCACAGCGAGTGCCCAGCTCCGATATTCAAAACGTCCAGCCACTGCTCCCACACGAAAGGGGCCAGCACTGAAAGCTCTTGCTGGCCATCACCTTCCCTAGGCAGCCCTTCCACAGCCCCACAAGCACGGGCGCTCTGAGCTTCCTAGTCACAGTACAGTGGGGACGTTCCTTCCCAGGACAGCCACAGCCCAGCTCCCAAATCGGAAACGTCCAGCCACTGCTCCCACACGAAAGGGGCTAGCACTGAAAGCTCTTGCTGGCCCTCACCTTCCCTAGGCAGCCCTTCCACAGCCCCACAAACACTGGCGCTCTGAGCTTCCTAGCCACAGCACAGTGGGCACGCACCTTCTCGGCACAGCCACAGCCCAGCTCCGAAATTCGAAACGTCCAGCCACTGCTCCCACACCAAAGGGGCTAGCACTGAAAGCTCTTGCTGGCCCTCACCTTCCCTAGGCAGCCCTTCCACAGCCCCACAAGCACTGGCGCTCTGAGCTTCCTAGGAACAGCACAGTGGGGACGTTCCTTCCCAGCACAGCCAGGGCCCAGCTCCCAAATCGGAAACGTCCAGCCACTGCTCCCACACCAAAGGGGCTAGCACTGAAAGCTCTTTCTGGCCCTCCCCTTCCCTAGGCAGCCCTTCCACAGCCCCACAAGCACTGGCGCTCTGAGCTTCCTAGCCACAGCACAGTGGGGACGTTCCTTCGCACCACAGCCACAGCCCAGCTCCGAAATTCAAAACGTCCAGCCACTGCTCCCACACCAAAGGGGCTAGCACTGAAAGCTCTTGCTGGCCATCACCTTCCCTAGGCAGCCCTTCCACAGCCCCACAAGCACTGGCGCTCTGAGCTTCCTAGCCACAGCACAGTGGGGACGTTCCTTCTCACCACAGCCACAGCCCAGCTCCGAAATTCGAAACGTCCAGCCACTGCTCCCACACCAAAGGGGCTAGCACTGAAAGCTCTTGCTGGCCATCACCTTCCCTAGGCAGCCCTTCCACAGCCCCACAACCACTGGCGCTCTGAGCTTCCTAGCCACAGCACAGTGGGGACGTTCCTTCCCAGCATAGCCAGGGCCCAGCTCCCAAATCGGAAACGTCCAGCCACTGCTCCCACACCAAAGGGGCTAGCACTGAAAGCTCTTGCTGGCCATCACCTTCCCTAGGCAGCCCTTCCACAGCCCCACAAGCACTGGCGCTCTGAGCTTCCTAGCCACAGCACAGTGGGGACGTTCCTTCGCACCACAGCCACAACCCAGGTCCCAAATCGGAAACGTCCAGCCACTGCTCCCACACCAAAGGGGCTAGCACTGAAAGCTCTTGCTGGCCATCACCTTCCCTAGGCAGCCCTTCCACAGCCCCACAAGCACTGGCGCTCTGAGCTTCCTAGCCACAGCACAGTGGGGACGATCCTTCTCGGCACAGCCACAGCCCAGCTCCCAAATCGGAAACGTCCAGCCACTGCTCCCACACCAAAGGGGCTAGCACTGAAAGCTCTTGCTGGCCATCACCTTGCCTAGGCAGCCCTTCCACAGCCCCACAGACACTGAGGGGGAAAGGTGAGGGCCAGCAACAGCTTGCAGTCCTGGCCCCTTTGGTGTGGGAGCAGGCGCTGGACGTTTTCCATTTCGGAGCTGGGCTCTGGCAGTGCTGAGAGCGAGCAAGGGAAAGACGTCGGCACCCTGAGGTGGCTGGCAAGCTCAGAGCGCCAGTGTCTGTGGGGCTGTGGAAGGGCTGCCAAGGGAAGGTGAGGGCCAGCAACAGCTTGCAGTCCTGGCCCCTTTGGTGTGGGAGCAGGCGCTGGACGTTTTCCATTTGGGAGCTGGGCTTTCGGAGGACTGAGAGCGAGCAAGGGAAAGACGTCGGCACCCTGAGGTGGCTGGCAAGCTCAGAGCGCCAGTGTCTGTGGGGCTGTGGAAGGGCTGCCAAGGGAAGGTGAGGGCCAGCAACAGCTTGCAGTCCTGGCCCCTTTGGTGTGGGAGCAGGCGCTGGACGTTTTCCATTTGGGAGCTGGGCTCTGGCAGTGCTGAGAGCGAGCAAGGGAAAGACGTCGGCACCCTGAGGTGGCTGGCAAGCTCAGAGCGCCAGTGTCTGTGGGGCTGTGGAAGGGCTGCCAAGGGAAGGTGAGGGCCAGCAGCAGCTTGCAGTCCTGGCCCCTTTGGTGTGGGAGCAGGCGCTGGACGTTTTCCATTTGGGAGCTGGGCTCTGGCAGTGCTGAGAGCGAGCAAGGGCAAGACGTCGGCACCCTGAGGTGGCTGGCAAGCTCAGAGGGGCAGTGTCTGTGGGGCTGTGGAAGGGCTGCCAAGGGAAGGTGAGGGCCAGCAACAGCTTGCAGTCCTGGCCCCTTTGGTGTGGGAGCAGGTGCTGGACGTTTTCCATTTGGGAGCTGGGCTTTCGGAGGACTGAGAGCGAGCAAGGGCAAGACGTCGGCACCCTGAGGTGGCTGGCAAGCTCAGAGGGGCAGTGTCTGTGGGGCTGTGGAAGGGCTGCCAAGGGAAGGTGAGGGCCAGCAACAGCTTGCAGTCCTGGCCCCTTTGGTGTGGGAGCAGGCGCTGGACGTTTTCCATTTGGGAGCTGGGCTTTCGGAGGACTGAGAGCGAGCAAGGGAAAGACGTCGGCACCCTGAGGTGGCTGGCAAGCTCAGAGCGGCAGTGTCTGTGGGGCTGTGGAAGGGCTGCCAAGGGAAGGTGAGGGCCAGCAACAGCTTGCAGTCCTGGCCCCTTTGGTGTGGGAGCAGGCGCTGGACGTTTTCCATTTGGGAGCTGGGCTCTGGCAGTGCTGACAGCGAGCAAGGGCAAGACGTCGGCACCCTGAGGTGGCTGGCAAGCTCAGAGCGCCAGTGTCTGTGGGGCTGTGGAAGGGCTGCCAAGGGAAGGGGAGGGCCAGCAACAGCTTGCAGTCCTGGCCCCTTTGGTGTGGGAGCAGGCGCTGGACGTTTTCCTTTTGGGAGCTGGGCTTTATGAGCAGTGAGAGCGAGCAAGGGAAAGACGTCGGCACCCTGAGGTGGCTGGCAAGCTCAGAGGGGCAGTGTCTGTGGGGCTGTGGAAGGGCTGCCAAGGGAAGGTGAGGGCCAGCAACAGCTTGCAGTCCTGGCCCCTTTGGTGTGGGAGCAGGCGCTGGACGTTTTCCATTTGGGAGCTGGGCTTTCGGAGGACTGAGAGCGAGCAAGGGAAAGACGTCGGCACCCTGAGGTGGCTGGCAAGCTCAGAGCGGCAGTGTCTGTGGGGCTGTGGAAGGGCTGCCAAGGGAAGGTGAGGGCCAGCAACAGCTTGCAGTCCTGGCCCCTTTGGTGTGGGAGCAGGCGCTGGACGTTTTCCATTTGGGAGCTGGGCTCTGGCAGTGCTGAGAGCGAGCAGGGGAAAGACGTCGGCACCCTGAGGTGGCTGGCAAGCTCAGAGGGGCAGTGTCTGTGGGGCTGTGGAAGGGCTGCCAAGGGAAGGTGAGGGCCAGCAACAGCTTGCAGTCCTGGCCCCTTTGGTGTGGGAGCAGGCGCTGGACGTTTTCCATTTGGGAGCTGGGCTCTGGCAGTGCTGACAGCGAGCAAGGGCAAGACGTCGGCACCCTGAGGTGGCTGGCAAGCTCAGAGCGCCAGTGTCTGTGGGGCTGTGGAAGGGCTGCCAAGGGAAGGTGAGGGCCAGCAACAGCTTGCAGTCCTGGCCCCTTTGGTGTGGGAGCAGGCGCTGGACGTTTTCCACTTGGGAGCTGGGCTTTCGGAGGACTGAGAGCGAGCAAGGGCAAGACGTCGGCACCCTGAGGTGGCTGGCAAGCTCAGAGCGCCAGTGTCTGTGGGGCTGTGGAAGGGCTGCCAAGGGAAGGTGAGGGCCAGCAACAGCTTGCAGTCCTGGCCCCTTTGGTGTGGGAGCAGGCGCTTGATGTTTTCCTTTTGGGAGCAGGGCTTTCGGAGGACTGAGAGCGAGCAAGGGCAAGACGTCGGCACCCTGAGGTGGCTGGCAAGCTCAGAGCGCCAGTGTCTGTGGGGCTGTGGAAGGGCTGCCAAGGGAAGGGGAGGGCCAGCAACAGCTTGCAGTCCTGGCCCCTTTGGTGTGGGAGCAGGCGCTGGACGTTTTCCATTTGGGAGCTGGGCTTTTGCAGCACTGAGAGCGAGCAAGGGCAAGACGTCGGCACCCTGAGGTGGCTGGCAAGCTCAGAGCGCCAGTGTCTGTGGGGCTGTGGAAGGGCTGCCAAGGGAAGGTGAGGGCCAGCAACAGCTTGCAGTCCTGGCCCCTTTGGTGTGGGAGCAGGCGCTGGACGTTGTCCATTTGGGAGCTGGGCTCTGGCAGTGCTGAGAGCGAGCAAGGGCAAGACGTCGGCACCCTGAGGTGGCTGGCAAGCTCAGAGGGGCAGTGTCTGTGGGGCTGTGGAAGGGCTGCCAAGGGAAGGTGAGGGCCAGCAACAGCTTGCAGTCCTGGCCCCTTTGGTGTGGGAGCAGGCGCTGGACGTTTTCCATTTGGGAGCTGGGCTTTCGGAGGACTGAGAGCGAGCAAGGGAAAGACGTCGGCACCCTGAGGTGGCTGGCAAGCTCAGAGCGCCAGTGTCTGTGGGGCTGTGGAAGGGCTGCCAAGGGAAGGTGAGGGCCAGCAACAGCTTGCAGTCCTGGCCCCTTTGGTGTGGGAGCAGGCGCTGGACGTTTTCCATTTGGGAGCTGGGCTCTGGCAGTGCTGAGAGCGAGCAAGGGCAAGACGTCGGCACCCTGAGGTGGCTGGCAAGCTCAGAGCGCCAGTGTCTGTGGGGCTGTGGAAGGGCTGCCAAGGGAAGGTGAGGGCCAGCAGCAGCTTGCAGTCCTGGCCCCTTTGGTGTGGGAGCAGGCGCTGGGCGTTTTCCATTTGGGAGCTGGGCTCTGGCAGTGCTGACAGCGAGCAAGGGAAAGACGTCGGCACCCTGAGGTGGCTGGCAAGCTCAGAGCGGCAGTGTCTGTGGGGCTGTGGAAGGGCTGCCAAGGGAAGGTGAGGGCCAGCAACAGCTTGCAGTCCTGGCCCCTTTGGTGTGGGAGGAGGCGCTGGACGTTTTCCACTTGGGAGCTGGGCTTTCGGAGGACTGAGAGCGAGCAAGGGCAAGACGTCGGCACCCTGAGGTGGATGGCAAGCTCAGAGGGGCAGTGTCTGTGGGGCTGTGGAAGGGCTGCCAAGGGAAGGTGAGGGCCAGCAACAGCTTGCAGTCCTGGCCCCTTTGGTGTGGGAGCAGGCGCTGGACGTTTTCCTTTTGGGAGCTGGGCTTTCGGAGGACTGAGAGCGAGCAAGGGCAAGACGTCGGCACCCTGAGGTGGCTGGCAAGCTCAGAGGGGCAGTGTCTGTGGGGCTGTGGAAGGGCTGCCAAGGGAAGGTGAGGGCCAGCAACAGCTTGCAGTCCTGGCCCCTTTGGTGTGGGAGCAGGCGCTGGACATTTTCCATTTGGGAGCTGGGCTTTCGGAGGACTGAGAGCGAGCAAGGGAAAGACGTCGGCACCCTGAGGTGGCTGGCAAGCTCAGAGCGCCAGTGTCTGTGGGGCTGTGGAAGGGCTGCCAAGGGAAGGTGAGGGCCAGCAACAGCTTGCAGTCCTGGCCCCTTTGGTGTGGGAGCAGGCGCTGGACGTTTTCCATTTGGGAGCTGGTCTCTGGCAGTGCTGAGAGCGAGCAAGGGCAAGACGTCGGCACCCTGAGGTGGCTGGCAAGCTCAGAGGGGCAGTGTCTGTGGGGCTGTGGAAGGGCTGCCAAGGGAAGGTGAGGGCCAGCAACAGCTTGCAGTCCTGGCCCCTTTGGTGTGGGAGCAGGCGCTGGACGTTTTCCTTTTGGGAGCTGGGCTTTATGAGCAGTGAGAGCGAGCAAGGGCAAGACGTCGGCACCCTGAGGTGGCTGGCAAGCTCAGAGCGCCAGTGTCTGTGGGGCTGTGGAAGGGCTGCCAAGGGAAGGTGAGGGCCAGCAACAGCTTGCAGTCCTGGCCCCTTTGGTGTGGGAGCAGGCGCTGGACGTTTTCCATTTGGGAGCTGGGCTCTGGCAGTGCTGAGAGCGAGCAAGGGCAAGACGTCGGCACCCTGAGGTGGCTGGCAAGCTCAGAGCGCCAGTGTCTGTGGGGCTGTGGAAGGGCTGCCAAGGGAAGGTGAGGGCCAGCAACAGCTTGCAGTCCTGGCCCCTTTGGTGTGGGAGCAGGCGCTGGACGTTTTCCATTTGGGAGCTGGGCTCTGGCAGTGCTGAGAGCGAGCAAGGGAAAGACGTCGGCACCCTGAGGTGGCTGGCAAGCTCAGAGGGGCAGTGTCTGTGGGGCTGTGGAAGGGCTGCCAAGGGAAGGTGAGGGCCAGCAACAGCTTGCAGTCCTGGCCCCTTTGGTGTGGGAGCAGGCGCTGGACGTTTTCCATTTGGGAGCTGGGCTCTGGCAGTGCTGACAGCGAGCAAGGGCAAGACGTCGGCACCCTGAGGTGGCTGGCAAGCTCAGAGCGCCAGTGTCTGTGGGGCTGTGGAAGGGCTGCCAAGGGAAGGTGAGGGCCAGCAACAGCTTGCAGTCCTGGCCCCTTTGGTGTGGGAGGAGGCGCTGGACGTTTTCCACTTGGGAGCTGGGCTTTCGGAGGACTGAGAGCGAGCAAGGGCAAGACGTCGGCACCCTGAGGTGGCTGGCAAGCTCAGAGGGGCAGTGTCTGTGGGGCTGTGGAAGGGCTGCCAAGGGAAGGTGAGGGCCAGCAACAGCTTGCAGTCCTGGCCCCTTTGGTGTGGGAGCAGGCGCTTGATGTTTTCCTTTTGGGAGCAGGGCTTTCGGAGGACTGAGAGCGAGCAAGGGCAAGACGTCGGCACCCTGAGGTGGCTGGCAAGCTCAGAGCGCCAGTGTCTGTGGGGCTGTGGAAGGGCTGCCAAGGGAAGGTGAGGGCCAGCAACAGCTTGCAGTCCTGGCCCCTTTGGTGTGGGAGCAGGCGCTGGACGTTTTCCATTTGGGAGCTGGGCTTTTGCAGCACTGAGAGCGAGCAAGGGCAAGACGTCGGCACCCTGAGGTGGCTGGCAAGCTCAGAGGGGCAGTGTCTGTGGGGCTGTGGAAGGGCTGCCAAGGGAAGGTGAGGGCCAGCAACAGCTTGCAGTCCTGGCCCCTTTGGTGTGGGAGCAGGCGCTGGACGTTTTCCATTTGGGAGCTGGGCTCTGGCAGTGCTGAGAGCGAGCAAGGGCAAGACGTCGGCACCCTGAGGTGGCTGGCAAGCTCAGAGGGGCAGTGTCTGTGGGGCTGTGGAAGGGCTGCCAAGGGAAGGTGAGGGCCAGCAACAGCTTGCAGTCCTGGCCCCTTTGGTGTGGGAGCAGGCGCTGGACGTTTTCCATTTGGGAGCTGGGCTTTCTGAGCAGTGAGAGCGATCAAGAGAAAGACGTCGGCACCCTGAGGTGGCTGGCAAGCTCAGAGCGCCAGTGTCTGTGGGGCTGTGGAAGGGCTGCCAAGGGAAGGTGAGGGCCAGCAACAGCTTGCAGTCCTGGCCCCTTTGGTGTGGGAGCAGGCGCTGGACGTTTTCCATTTGGGAGCTGGGCTTTCGGAGGACTGAGAGCGAGCAAGGGAAAGACGTCGGCACCCTGAGGTGGCTGGCAAGCTCAGAGCGCCAGTGTCTGTGGGGCTGTGGAAGGGCTGCCAAGGGAAGGTGAGGGCCAGCAACAGCTTGCAGTCCTGGCCCCTTTGGTGTGGGAGCAGGCGCTGGACGTTTTCCATTTGGGAGCTGGGCTCTGGCAGTGCTGAGAGCGAGCAAGGGCAAGACGTCGGCACCCTGAGGTGGCTGGCAAGCTCAGAGCGCCAGTGTCTGTGGGGCTGTGGAAGGGCTGCCAAGGGAAGGTGAGGGCCAGCAGCAGCTTGCAGTCCTGGCCCCTTTGGTGTGGGAGCAGGCGCTGGACGTTTTCCATTTGGGAGCTGGGCTCTGGCAGTGCTGACAGCGAGCAAGGGAAAGACGTCGGCACCCTGAGGTGGCTGGCAAGCTCAGAGCGGCAGTGTCTGTGGGGCTGTGGAAGGGCTGCCAAGGGAAGGTGAGGGCCAGCAACAGCTTGCAGTCCTGGCCCCTTTGGTGTGGGAGGAGGCGCTGGACGTTTTCCACTTGGGAGCTGGGCTTTCGGAGGACTGAGAGCGAGCAAGGGCAAGACGTCGGCACCCTGAGGTGGCTGGCAAGCTCAGAGGGGCAGTGTCTGTGGGGCTGTGGAAGGGCTGCCAAGGGAAGGTGAGGGCCAGCAACAGCTTGCAGTCCTGGCCCCTTTGGTGTGGGAGCAGGCGCTGGACATTTTCCATTTGGGAGCTGGGCTTTCGGAGGACTGAGAGCGAGCAAGGGAAAGACGTCGGCACCCTGAGGTGGCTGGCAAGCTCAGAGCGCCAGTGTCTGTGGGGCTGTGGAAGGGCTGCCAAGGGAAGGTGAGGGCCAGCAACAGCTTGCAGTCCTGGCCCCTTTGGTGTGGGAGCAGGCGCTGGACGTTTTCCATTTGGGAGCTGGTCTCTGGCAGTGCTGAGAGCGAGCAAGGGCAAGACGTCGGCACCCTGAGGTGGCTGGCAAGCTCAGAGGGGCAGTGTCTGTGGGGCTGTGGAAGGGCTGCCAAGGGAAGGTGAGGGCCAGCAACAGCTTGCAGTCCTGGCCCCTTTGGTGTGGGAGCAGGCGCTGGACGTTTTCCTTTTGGGAGCTGGGCTTTATGAGCAGTGAGAGCGAGCAAGGGCAAGACGTCGGCACCCTGAGGTGGCTGGCAAGCTCAGAGCGCCAGTGTCTGTGGGGCTGTGGAAGGGCTGCCAAGGGAAGGTGAGGGCCAGCAACAGCTTGCAGTCCTGGCCCCTTTGGTGTGGGAGCAGGCGCTGGACGTTTTCCATTTGGGAGCTGGGCTCTGGCAGTGCTGAGAGCGAGCAAGGGCAAGACATCGGCACCCTGAGGTGGCTGGCAAGCTCAGAGGGGCAGTGTCTGTGGGGCTGTGGAAGGGCTGCCAAGGGAAGGTGATGGCCAGCAACAGCTTGCAGTCCTGGCCCCTTTGGTGTGGGAGCAGGCGCTGGACGTTTTCCATTTGGGAGCTGGGCTCTGGCAGTGCTGAGAGCGAGCAAGGGAAAGACGTCGGCACCCTGAGGTGGCTGGCAAGCTCAGAGGGGCAGTGTCTGTGGGGCTGTGGAAGGGCTGCCAAGGGAAGGTGAGGGCCAGCAACAGCTTGCAGTCCTGGCCCCTTTGGTGTGGGAGCAGGCGCTGGACGTTTTCCATTTGGGAGCTGGGCTCTGGCAGTGCTGACAGCGAGCAAGGGCAAGACGTCGGCACCCTGAGGTGGCTGGCAAGCTCAGAGCGCCAGTGTCTGTGGGGCTGTGGAAGGGCTGCCAAGGGAAGGTGAGGGCCAGCAACAGCTTGCAGTCCTGGCCCCTTTGGTGTGGGAGGAGGCGCTGGACGTTTTCCACTTGGGAGCTGGGCTTTCGGAGGACTGAGAGCGAGCAAGGGCAAGACGTCGGCACCCTGAGGTGGCTGGCAAGCTCAGAGCGCCAGTGTCTGTGGGGCTGTGGAAGGGCTGCCAAGGGAAGGTGAGGGCCAGCAACAGCTTGCAGTCCTGGCCCCTTTGGTGTGGGAGCAGGCGCTTGATGTTTTCCTTTTGGGAGCAGGGCTTTCGGAGGACTGAGAGCGAGCAAGGGCAAGACGTCGGCACCCTGAGGTGGCTGGCAAGCTCAGAGCGCCAGTGTCTGTGGGGCTGTGGAAGGGCTGCCAAGGGAAGGTGAGGGCCAGCAACAGCTTGCAGTCCTGGCCCCTTTGGTGTGGGAGCAGGCGCTGGACGTTTTCCATTTGGGAGCTGGGCTTTTGCAGCACTGAGAGCGAGCAAGGGCAAGACGTCGGCACCCTGAGGTGGCTGGCAAGCTCAGAGGGGCAGTGTCTGTGGGGCTGTGGAAGGGCTGCCAAGGGAAGGTGAGGGCCAGCAACAGCTTGCAGTCCTGGCCCCTTTGGTGTGGGAGCAGGCGCTGGACGTTTTCCATTTGGGAGCTGGGCTCTGGCAGTGCTGAGAGCGAGCAAGGGCAAGACGTCGGCACCCTGAGGTGGCTGGCAAGCTCAGAGGGGCAGTGTCTGTGGGGCTGTGGAAGGGCTGCCAAGGGAAGGTGAGGGCCAGCAACAGCTTGCAGTCCTGGCCCCTTTGGTGTGGGAGCAGGCGCTGGACGTTTTCCACTTGGGAGCTGGGCTTTCGGAGGACTGAGAGCGAGCAAGGGCAAGACGTCGGCACCCTGAGGTGGCTGGCAAGCTCAGAGGGGCAGTGTCTGTGGGGCTGTGGAAGGGCTGCCAAGGGAAGGTGAGGGCCAGCAACAGCTTGCAGTCCTGGCCCCTTTGGTGTGGGAGCAGGCGCTGGACATTTTCCATTTGGGAGCTGGGCTTTCGGAGGACTGAGAGCGAGCAAGGGAAAGACGTCGGCACCCTGAGGTGGCTGGCAAGCTCAGAGCGCCAGTGTCTGTGGGGCTGTGGAAGGGCTGCCAAGGGAAGGTGAGGGCCAGCAACAGCTTGCAGTCCTGGCCCCTTTGGTGTGGGAGCAGGCGCTGGACGTTTTCCATTTGGGAGCTGGTCTCTGGCAGTGCTGAGAGCGAGCAAGGGCAAGACGTCGGCACCCTGAGGTGGCTGGCAAGCTCAGAGCGCCAGTGTCTGTGGGGCTGTGGAAGGGCTGCCAAGGGAAGGTGAGGGCCAGCAACAGCTTGCAGTCCTGGCCCCTTTGGTGTGGGAGCAGGCGCTGGACGTTTTCCTTTTGGGAGCTGGGCTTTATGAGCAGTGAGAGCGAGCAAGGGCAAGACGTCGGCACCCTGAGGTGGCTGGCAAGCTCAGAGCGCCAGTGTCTGTGGGGCTGTGGAAGGGCTGCCAAGGGAAGGTGAGGGCCAGCAACAGCTTGCAGTCCTGGCCCCTTTGGTGTGGGAGCAGGCGCTGGACGTTTTCCATTTGGGAGCTGGGCTCTGGCAGTGCTGAGAGCGAGCAAGGGCAAGACGTCGGCACCCTGAGGTGGCTGGCAAGCTCAGAGCGCCAGTGTCTGTGGGGCTGTGGAAGGGCTGCCAAGGGAAGGTGATGGCCAGCAACAGCTTGCAGTCCTGGCCCCTTTGGTGTGGGAGCAGGCGCTGGACGTTTTCCATTTGGGAGCTGGGCTCTGGCAGTGCTGAGAGCGAGCAAGGGAAAGACGTCGGCACCCTGAGGTGGCTGGCAAGCTCAGAGGGGCAGTGTCTGTGGGGCTGTGGAAGGGCTGCCAAGGGAAGGTGAGGGCCAGCAACAGCTTGCAGTCCTGGCCCCTTTGGTGTGGGAGCAGGCGCTGGACGTTTTCCATTTGGGAGCTGGGCTCTGGCAGTGCTGACAGCGAGCAAGGGCAAGACGTCGGCACCCTGAGGTGGCTGGCAAGCTCAGAGCGCCAGTGTCTGTGGGGCTGTGGAAGGGCTGCCAAGGGAAGGTGAGGGCCAGCAACAGCTTGCAGTCCTGGCCCCTTTGGTGTGGGAGGAGGCGCTGGACGTTTTCCACTTGGGAGCTGGGCTTTCGGAGGACTGAGAGCGAGCAAGGGCAAGACGTCGGCACCCTGAGGTGGCTGGCAAGCTCAGAGCGCCAGTGTCTGTGGGGCTGTGGAAGGGCTGCCAAGGGAAGGTGAGGGCCAGCAACAGCTTGCAGTCCTGGCCCCTTTGGTGTGGGAGCAGGCGCTTGATGTTTTCCTTTTGGGAGCAGGGCTTTCGGAGGAGTGAGAGCGAGCAAGGGCAAGACGTCGGCACCCTGAGGTGGCTGGCAAGCTCAGAGCGCCAGTGTCTGTGGGGCTGTGGAAGGGCTGCCAAGGGAAGGTGAGGGCCAGCAACAGCTTGCAGTCCTGGCCCCTTTGGTGTGGGAGCAGGCGCTGGACGTTTTCCATTTGGGAGCTGGGCTTTTGCAGCACTGAGAGCGAGCAAGGGCAAGACGTCGGCACCCTGAGGTGGCTGGCAAGCTCAGAGGGGCAGTGTCTGTGGGGCTGTGGAAGGGCTGCCAAGGGAAGGTGAGGGCCAGCAACAGCTTGCAGTCCTGGCCCCTTTGGTGTGGGAGCAGGCGCTGGACGTTTTCCATTTGGGAGCTGGGCTCTGGCAGTGCTGAGAGCGAGCAAGGGCAAGACGTCGGCACCCTGAGGTGGCTGGCAAGCTCAGAGGGGCAGTGTCTGTGGGGCTGTGGAAGGGCTGCCAAGGGAAGGTGAGGGCCAGCAACAGCTTGCAGTCCTGGCCCCTTTGGTGTGGGAGCAGGCGCTGGACGTTTTCCATTTGGGAGCTGGGCTTTCTGAGCAGTGAGAGCGATCAAGAGAAAGACGTCGGCACCCTGAGGTGGCTGGCAAGCTCAGAGGGGCAGTGTCTGTGGGGCTGTGGAAGGGCTGCCAAGGGAAGGTGAGGGCCAGCAACAGCTTGCAGTCCTGGCCCCTTTGGTGTGGGAGCAGGCGCTGGACGTTTTCCATTTGGGAGCTGGGCTTTCGGAGGACTGAGAGCGAGCAAGGGAAAGACGTCGGCACCCTGAGGTGGCTGGCAAGCTCAGAGCGCCAGTGTCTGTGGGGCTGTGGAAGGGCTGCCAAGGGAAGGTGAGGGCCAGCAACAGCTTGCAGTCCTGGCCCCTTTGGTGTGGGAGCAGGCGCTGGACGTTTTCCATTTGGGAGCTGGGCTCTGGCAGTGCTGAGAGCGAGCAAGGGCAAGACGTCGGCACCCTGAGGTGGCTGGCAAGCTCAGAGGGGCAGTGTCTGTGGGGCTGTGGAAGGGCTGCCAAGGGAAGGTGAGGGCCAGCAGCAGCTTGCAGTCCTGGCCCCTTTGGTGTGGGAGCAGGCGCTGGACGTTTTCCATTTGGGAGCTGGGCTCTGGCAGTGCTGACAGCGAGCAAGGGCAAGACGTCGGCACCCTGAGGTGGCTGGCAAGCTCAGAGGGGCAGTGTCTGTGGGGCTGTGGAAGGGCTGCCAAGGGAAGGTGAGGGCCAGCAACAGCTTGCAGTCCTGGCCCCTTTGGTGTGGGAGCAGGCGCTGGACGTTTTCCACTTGGGAGGTGGGCTTTCTGAGCAGTGAGAGCGATCAAGAGAAAGACGTCGGCACCCTGAGGTGGCTGGCAAGCTCAGAGCGGCAGTGTCTGTGGGGCTGTGGAAGGGCTGCCAAGGGAAGGTGAGGGCCAGCAACAGCTTGCAGTCCTGGCCCCTTTGGTGTGGGAGCAGGCGCTGGACGTTTTCCATTTGGGAGCTGGGCTTTCGGAGGACTGAGAGCGAGCAAGGGCAAGACGTCGGCACCCTGAGGTGGCTGGCAAGCTCAGAGCGCCAGTGTCTGTGGGGCTGTGGAAGGGCTGCCAAGGGAAGGTGAGGGCCAGCAACAGCTTGCAGTCCTGGCCCCTTTGGTGTGGGAGCAGGCGCTGGATGTTTTCCATTTGGGAGCTGGGCTCTGGCAGTGCTGAGAGCGAGCAAGGGAAAGACGTCGGCACCCTGAGGTGGCTGGCAAGCTCAGAGCGCCAGTGTCTGTGGGGCTGTGGAAGGGCTGCCAAGGGAAGGTGAGGGCCAGCAACAGCTTGCAGTCCTGGCCCCTTTGGTGTGGGAGCAGGCGCTGGACGTTTTCCATTTGGGAGCTGGGCTTTCGGAGGACTGAGAGCGAGCAAGGGGAAGACGTCGGCACCCTGAGGTGGCTGGCAAGCTCAGAGGGGCAGTGTCTGTGGGGCTGTGGAAGGGCTGCCAAGGGAAGGTGAGGGCCAGCAACAGCTTGCAGTCCTGGCCCCTTTGGTGTGGGAGCAGGCGCTGGACGTTTTCCTTTTGGGAGCAGGGCTTTATGAGCAGTGAGAGCGAGCAAGGGCAAGACGTCGGCACCCTGAGGTGGCTGGCAAGCTCAGAGCGGCAGTGTCTGTGGGGCTGTGGAAGGGCTGCCAAGGGAAGGTGAGGGCCAGCAACAGCTTGCAGTCCTGGCCCCTTTGGTGTGGGAGCAGGCGCTGGACGTTTTCCACTTCGGAACTGGGCTTTCGGAGGACTGAGAGCGAGCAAGGGCAAGACGTCGGCACCCTGAGGTGGCTGGCAAGCTCAGAGCGCCAGTGTCTGTGGGGCTGTGGAAGGGCTGCCAAGGGAAGGTGAGGGCCAGCAACAGCTTGCAGTCCTGGCCCCTTTGGTGTGGGAGCAGGCGCTGGACGTTTTCCATTTGGGAGCTGGGCTTTCGGAGGACTGAGAGCGAGCAAGGGCAAGACGTCGGCACCCTGAGGTGGCTGGCAAGCTCAGAGGGGCAGTGTCTGTGGGGCTGTGGAAGGGCTGCCAAGGGAAGGTGAGGGCCAGCAACAGCTTGCAGTCCTGGCCCCTTTGGTGTGGGAGCAGGCGCTGGACGTTTTCCATTTGGGAGCTGGGCTTTTGCAGCACTGAGAGCGAGCAAGGGCAAGACGTCGGCACCCTGAGGTGGCTGGCAAGCTCAGAGCGCCAGTGTCTGTGGGGCTGTGGAAGGGCTGCCAAGGCAAGGTGAGGGCCAGCAACAGCTTGCAGTCCTGGCCCCTTTGGTGTGGGAGCAGGCGCTGGACGTTTTCCATTTGGGAGCTGGTCTCTGGCAGTGCTGAGAGCGAGCAAGGGCAAGACGTCGGCACCCTGAGGTGGCTGGCAAGCTCAGAGGGGCAGTGTCTGTGGGGCTGTGGAAGGGCTGCCAAGGGAAGGTGAGGGCCAGCAACAGCTTGCAGTCCTGGCCCCTTTGGTGTGGGAGCAGGCGCTGGACGTTTTCCACTTGGGAGCTGGGCTTTCGGAGGACTGAGAGCGAGCAAGGGCAAGACGTCGGCACCCTGAGGTGGCTGGCAAGCTCAGAGCGCCAGTGTCTGTGGGGCTGTGGAAGGGCTGCCAAGGGAAGGTGAGGGCCAGCAACAGCTTGCAGTCCTGGCCCCTTTGGTGTGGGAGCAGGCGCTGGACGTTTTCCATTTGGGAGCTGGGCTTTCGGAGGACTGAGAGCGAGCAAGGGCAAGACGTCGGCACCCTGAGGTGGCTGGCAAGCTCAGAGCGCCAGTGTCTGTGGGGCTGTGGAAGGGCTGCCAAGGGAAGGTGAGGGCCAGCAACAGCTTGCAGTCCTGGCCCCTTTGGTGTGGGAGCAGGCGCTGGACGTTTTCCTTTTGGGAGCTGGGCTTTATGAGCAGTGAGAGCGAGCAAGGGCAAGACGTCGGCACCCTGAGGTGGCTGGCAAGCTCAGAGCGCCAGTGTCTGTGGGGCTGTGGAAGGGCTGCCAAGGGAAGGTGAGGGCCAGCAACAGCTTGCAGTCCTGGCCCCTTTGGTGTGGGAGCAGGCGCTGGACGTTTTCCATTTGGGAGCTGGGCTTTCGGAGGACTGAGAGCGAGCAAGGGAAAGACGTCGGCACCCTGAGGTGGCTGGCAAGCTCAGAGCGCCAGTGTCTGTGGGGCTGTGGAAGGGCTGCCAAGGGAAGGTGAGGGCCAGCAACAGCTTGCAGTCCTGGCCCCTTTGGTGTGGGAGCAGGCGCTGGACGTTTTCCACTTGGGAGCTGGGCTTTCGGAGGACTGAGAGCGAGCAAGGGCAAGACGTCGGCACCCTGAGGTGGCTGGCAAGCTCAGAGGGGCAGTGTCTGTGGGGCTGTGGAAGGGCTGCCAAGGGAAGGTGAGGGCCAGCAACAGCCTGCAGTCCTGGCCCCTTTGGTGTGGGAGCAGGCGCTGGACGTTTTCCACTTGGGAGCTGGGCTTTCGGAGGACTGAGAGCAAGCAAGGGCAAGACGTCGGCACCCTGAGGTGGCTGGCAAGCTCAGAGCGCCAGTGTCTGTGGGGCTGTGGAAGGGCTGCCAAGGGAAGGTGAGGGCCAGCAACAGCTTGCAGTCCTGGCCCCTTTGGTGTGGGAGCAGGCGCTGGACGTTTTCCTTTTGGGAGCTGGGCTTTTGGAGGACTGAGAGCGAGCAAGGGCAAGACGTCGGCACCCTGAGGTGGCTGGCAAGCTCAGAGCGCCAGTGTCTGTGGGGCTGTGGAAGGGCTGCCAAGGGAAGGTGAGGGCCAGCAACAGCTTGCAGTCCTGGCCCCTTTGGTGTGGGAGCAGGCGCTGGACGTTTTCCATTTGGGAGTTGGGCTCTGGCAGTGCTGACAGCGAGCAAGGGAAAGACGTCGGCACCCTGAGGTGGCTGGCAAGCTCAGAGGGGCAGTGTCTGTGGGGCTGTGGAAGGGCTGCCAAGGGAAGGTGAGGGCCAGCAACAGCTTGCAGTCCTGGCCCCTTTGGTGTGGGAGCAGGTGCTGGACGTTTTCCACTTGGGAGGTGGGCTTTCTGAGCAGTGAGAGCGATCAAGAGAAAGACGTCGGCACCCTGAGGTGGCTGGCAAGCTCAGAGCGCCAGTGTCTGTGGGGCTGTGGAAGGGCTGCCAAGGGAAGGTGAGGGCCAGCAACAGCTTGCAGTCCTGGCCCCTTTGGTGTGGGAGCAGGTGCTGGACGTTTTCCACTTGGGAGCTGGGCTTTCTGAGCAGTGAGAGCGATCAAGAGAAAGACGTCGGCACCCTGAGGTGGCTGGCAAGCTCAGAGGGGCAGTGTCTGTGGGGCTGTGGAAGGGCTGCCAAGGGAAGGTGAGGGCCAGCAACAGCTTGCAGTCCTGGCCCCTTTGGTGTGGGAGCAGGCGCTGGACGTTTTCCATTTGGGAGCTGGGCTTTCGGAGGACTGAGAGCGAGCAAGGGCAAGACGTCGGCACCCTGAGGTGGATGGCAAGCTCAGAGCGGCAGTGTCTGTGGGGCTGTGGAAGGGCTGCCAAGGGAAGGTGAGGGCCAGCAACAGCTTGCAGTCCTGGCCCCTTTGGTGTGGGAGCAGGCGCTGGATGTTTTCCATTTGGGAGCTGGGCTCTGGCAGTGCTGAGAGCGAGCAAGGGCAAGACGTCGGCACCCTGAGGTGGCTGGCAAGCTCAGAGGGGCAGTGTCTGTGGGGCTGTGGAAGGGCTGCCAAGGGAAGGTGAGGGCCAGCAACAGCTTGCAGTCCTGGCCCCTTTGGTGTGGGAGCAGGTGCTGGACGTTGTCCATTTGGGAGCAGGGCTTTCGGAGGACTGAGAGCGAGCAAGGGGAAGACGTCGGCACCCTGAGGTGGCTGGCAAGCTCAGAGGGGCAGTGTCTGTGGGGCTGTGGAAGGGCTGCCAAGGGAAGGTGAGGGCCAGCAACAGCTTGCAGTCCTGGCCCCTTTGGTGTGGGAGCAGGCGCTGGACGTTTTCCATTTGGGAGCTGGGCTTTCGGAGGACTGAGAGCGAGCAAGGGAAAGACGTCGGCACCCTGAGGTGGCTGGCAAGCTCAGAGCGCCAGTGTCTGTGGGGCTGTGGAAGGGCTGCCAAGGGAAGGTGAGGGCCAGCAACAGCTTGCAGTCCTGGCCCCTTTGGTGTGGGAGCAGGCGCTGGACGTTTTCCTTTTGGGAGCTGGGCTTAATGAGCAGTAAGAGCGAGCAAGGGCAAGACGTCGGCACCCTGAGGTGGCTGGCAAGCTCAGAGCGGCAGTGTCTGTGGGGCTGTGGAAGGGCTGCCAAGGGAAGGTGAGGGCCAGCAACAGCTTGCAGTCCTGGCCCCTTTGGTGTGGGAGCAGGCGCTGGACGTTTTCCTTTTGGGAGCTGGGCTTAATGAGCAGTGAGAGCGAGCAAGGGCAAGACGTCGGCACCCTGAGGTGGCTGGCAAGCTCAGAGCGGCAGTGTCTGTGGGGCTGTGGAAGGGCTGCCAAGGGAAGGTGAGGGCCAGCAACAGCTTGCAGTCCTGGCCCCTTTGGTGTGGGAGCAGGCGCTGGACGTTTTCCACTTGGGAGCTGGGCTTTCGGAGGACTGAGAGCGAGCAAGGGAAAGACGTCGGCACCCTGAGGTGGCTGGCAAGCTCAGAGGGGCAGTGTCTGTGGGGCTGTGGAAGGGCTGCCAAGGGAAGGTGAGGGCCAGCAACAGCTTGCAGTCCTGGCCCCTTTGGTGTGGGAGCAGGCGCTGGACGTTTTCCATTTGGGAGCTGGGCTTTCGGAGGACTGAGAGCGAGCATGGGAAAGACGTCGGCACCCTGAGGTGGCTGGCAAGCTCAGAGGGGCAGTGTCTGTGGGGCTGTGGAAGGGCTGCCAAGGGAAGGTGAGGGCCAGCAACAGCTTGCAGTCCTGGCCCCTTTGGTGTGGGAGCAGGCGCTGGACGTTTTCCACTTGGGAGCTGGGCTTTCGGAGGACTGAGAGCGAGCAAGGGCAAGACGTCGGCACCCTGAGGTGGCTGGCAAGCTCAGAGGGGCAGTGTCTGTGGGGCTGTGGAAGGGCTGCCAAGGGAAGGTGAGGGCCAGCAACAGCTTGCAGTCCTGGCCCCTTTGGTGTGGGAGCAGGCGCTGGACGTTTTCCATTTGGGAGCAGGGCTTTCGGAGGACTGAGAGCGAGCAAGGGCAAGACGTCGGCACCCTGAGGTGGCTGGCAAGCTCAGAGCGGCAGTGTCTGTGGGGCTGTGGAAGGGCTGCCAAGGGAAGGTGAGGGCCAGCAACAGCTTGCAGTCCTGGCCCCTTTGGTGTGGGAGCAGGCGCTGGACGTTTTCCATTTGGGAGCTGGGCTCTGGCAGTGCTGAGAGCGAGCAAGGGAAAGACGTCGGCACCCTGAGGTGGCTGGCAAGCTCAGAGGGGCAGTGTCTGTGGGGCTGTGGAAGGGCTGCCAAGGGAAGGTGAGGGCCAGCAACAGCTTGCAGTCCTGGCCCCTTTGGTGTGGGAGCAGGCGCTGGACGTTTTCCTTTTGGGAGCAGGGCTTTCGGAGGACTGAGAGCGAGCAAGGGCAAGACGTCGGCACCCTGAGGTGGCTGGCAAGCTCAGAGCGCCAGTGTCTGTGGGGCTGTGGAAGGGCTGCCAAGGGAAGGTGAGGGCCAGCAACAGCTTGCAGTCCTGGCCCCTTTGGTGTGGGAGCAGGCGCTGGACGTTTTCCATTTGGGAGCTGGGCTCTGGCAGTGCTGACAGCGAGCAAGGGCAAGACGTCGGCACCCTGAGGTGGCTGGCAAGCTCAGAGCGGCAGTGTCTGTGGGGCTGTGGAAGGGCTGCCAAGGGAAGGTGAGGGCCAGCAACAGCTTGCAGTCCTGGCCCCTTTGGTGTGGGAGGAGGCGCTGGACGTTTTCCACTTGGGAGCAGGGCTTTCGGAGGACTGAGAGCGAGCAAGGGCAAGACGTCGGCACCCTGAGGTGGCTGGCAAGCTCAGAGGGGCAGTGTCTGTGGGGCTGTGGAAGGGCTGCCAAGGGAAGGTGAGGGCCAGCAACAGCTTGCAGTCCTGGCCCCTTTGGTATGGGAGCAGGCGCTGGACGTTTGCCACTTGGGAGGTGGGCTTTCTGAGCAGTGAGAGCGATCAAGAGAAAGACGTCGGCACCCTGAGGTGGCTGGCAAGCTCAGAGCGCCAGTGTCTGTGGGGCTGTGGAAGGGCTGCCAAGGGAAGGTGAGGGCCAGCAACAGCTTGCAGTCCTGGCCCCTTTGGTGTGGGAGCAGGTGCTGGACGTTTTCCATTTGGGAGCTGGGCTTTCGGAGGACTGAGAGCGAGCAAGGGGAAGACGTCGGCACCCTGAGGTGGCTGGCAAGCTCAGAGGGGCAGTGTCTGTGGGGCTGTGGAAGGGCTGCCAAGGGAAGGTGAGGGCCAGCAACAGCTTGCAGTCCTGGCCCCTTTGGTGTGGGAGCAGGCGCTGGACGTTTTCCATTTGGGAGCTGGGCTCTGGCAGTGCTGAGAGCGAGCAAGGGCAAGACGTCGGCACCCTGAGGTGGCTGGCAAGCTCAGAGCGCCAGTGTCTGTGGGGCTGTGGAAGGGCTGCCAAGGGAAGGTGAGGGCCAGCAACAGCTTGCAGTCCTGGCCCCTTTGGTGTGGGAGCAGGTGCTGGACGTTTTCCATTTGGGAGCTGGGCTTTCGGAGGACTGAGAGCGAGCAAGGGGAAGACGTCGGCACCCTGAGGTGGCTGGCAAGCTCAGAGGGGCAGTGTCTGTGGGGCTGTGGAAGGGCTGCCAAGGGAAGGTGAGGGCCAGCAACAGCTTGCAGTCCTGGCCCCTTTGGTGTGGGAGCAGGCGCTGGACGTTTTCCATTTGGGAGCAGGGCTTTCGGAGGACTGAGAGCGAGCAAGGGCAAGACGTCGGCACCCTGAGGTGGCTGGCAAGCTCAGAGGGGCAGTGTCTGTGGGGCTGTGGAAGGGCTGCCAAGGGAAGGTGAGGGCCAGCAACAGCTTGCAGTCCTGGCCCCTTTGGTGTGGGAGCAGGCGCTGGACGTTTGCCACTTGGGAGGTGGGCTTTCTGAGCAGTGAGAGCGATCAAGAGAAAGACGTCGGCACCCTGAGGTGGCTGGCAAGCTCAGAGCGCCAGTGTCTGTGGGGCTGTGGAAGGGCTGCCAAGGGAAGGTGAGGGCCAGCAACAGCTTGCAGTCCTGGCCCCTTTGGTGTGGGAGCAGGTGCTGGACGTTTTCCATTTGGGAGCTGGGCTTTCGGAGGACTGAGAGCGAGCAAGGGGAAGACGTCGGCACCCTGAGGTGGCTGGCAAGCTCAGAGCGCCAGTGTCTGTGGGGCTGTGGAAGGGCTGCCAAGGGAAGGTGAGGGCCAGCAACAGCTTGCAGTCCTGGCCCCTTTGGTGTGGGAGCAGGCGCTGGATGTTTTCCATTTGGGAGCTGGGCTCTGGCAGTGCTGAGAGCGAGCAAGGGCAAGACGTCGGCACCCTGAGGTGGCTGGCAAGCTCAGAGCGCCAGTGTCTGTGGGGCTGTGGAAGGGCTGCCAAGGGAAGGTGAGGGCCAGCAACAGCTTGCAGTCCTGGCCCCTTTGGTGTGGGAGCAGGTGCTGGACGTTTTCCATTTGGGAGCTGGGCTTTCGGAGGACTGAGAGCGAGCAAGGGGAAGACGTCGGCACCCTGAGGTGGCTGGCAAGCTCAGAGGGGCAGTGTCTGTGGGGCTGTGGAAGGGCTGCCAAGGGAAGGTGAGGGCCAGCAACAGCTTGCAGTCCTGGCCCCTTTGGTGTGGGAGCAGGCGCTGGACGTTTTCCATTTGGGAGCTGGGCTCTGGCAGTGCTGAGAGCGAGCAAGGGCAAGACGTCGGCACCCTGAGGTGGCTGGCAAGCTCAGAGGGGCAGTGTCTGTGGGGCTGTGGAAGGGCTGCCAAGGGAAGGTGAGGGCCAGCAACAGCTTGCAGTCCTGGCCCCTTTGGTGTGGGAGCAGGCGCTGGATGTTTTGCATTTGGGAGCTGGTCTCTGGCAGTGCTGAGAGCGAGCAAGGGCAAGACGTCGGCACCCTGAGGTGGCTGGCAAGCTCAGAGGGGCAGTGTCTGTGGGGCTGTGGAAGGGCTGCCAAGGGAAGGTGAGGGCCAGCAACAGCTTGCAGTCCTGGCCCCTTTTGTGTGGGAGCAGGCGATGGACGTTTTCCACTTGGGAGGTGGGCTTTCTGAGCAGTGAGAGCGATCAAGAGAAAGACGTCGGCACCCTGAGGTGGCTGGCAAGCTCAGAGCGCCAGTGTCTGTGGGGCTGTGGAAGGGCTGCCAAGGGAAGGTGAGGGCCAGCAACAGCCTGCAGTCCTGGCCCATTTGGTGTGGGAGCAGGCGCTGGACGTTTTCCATTTGGGAGCTGGGCTTTCTCAGGACTGAGAGCGAGCAAGGGCAAGACGTCAGCACCCTGAGGTGGCTGGCAAGCTCAGAGCGCCAGTGTCTGTGGGGCTGTGGAAGGGCTGCCAAGGGAAGGTGAGGGCCAGCAACAGCTTGCAGTCCTGGCCCCTTTGGTGTGGGAGCAGGCGCTGGACGTTTTCCTTTTGGGAGCAGGGCTTTCGGAGGACTGAGAGCGAGCAAGGGCAAGACGTCGGCACCCTGAGGTGGCTGGCAAGCTCAGAGCGCCAGTGTCTGTGGGGCTGTGGAAGGGCTGCCAAGGGAAGGTGAGGGCCAGCAACAGCTTGCAGTCCTGGCCCCTTTGGTGTGGGAGCAGGTGCTGGACGTTTTCCATTTGGGAGCTGGGATTTCGGAGGACTGAGAGCGAGCAAGGGGAAGACGTCGGCACCCTGAGGTGGCTGGCAAGCTCAGAGGGGCAGTGTCTGTGGGGCTGTGGAAGGGCTGCCAAGGGAAGGTGAGGGCCAGCAACAGCTTGCAGTCCTGGCCCCTTTGGTGTGGGAGCAGGCGCTGGATGTTTTTTTCCTTTTGGGAGCAGGGCTTTCGGAGGACTGAGAGCGAGCAAGGGCAAGACGTCGGCACCCTGAGGTGGCTGGCAAGCTCAGAGGGGCAGTGTCTGTGGGGCTGTGGAAGGGCTGCCAAGGGAAGGTGAGGGCCAGCAACAGCTTGCAGTCCTGGCCCCTTTGGTGTGGGAGCAGGCGCTGGACGTTTTCCACTTGGGAGCTGGGCTTTCGGAGGACTGAGAGCGAGCAAGGGCAAGACGTCGGCACCCTGAGGTGGCTGGCAAGCTCAGAGGGGCAGTGTCTGTGGGGCTGTGGAAGGGCTGCCAAGGGAAGGTGAGGGCCAGCAACAGCTTGCAGTCCTGGCCCCTTTGGTGTGGGAGCAGGCGCTGGACGTTTTCCATTTGGGAGCTGGGCTTTCGGAGGACTGAGAGCGAGCAAGGGCAAGACGTCGGCACCCTGAGGTGGCTGGCAAGCTCAGAGCGCCAGTGTCTGTGGGGCTGTGGAAGGGCTGCCAAGGGAAGGTGAGGGCCAGCAACAGCTTGCAGTCCTGGCCCCTTTGGTGTGGGAGCAGGCGCTGGACGTTTTCCACTTGGGAGCTGGGCTTTCGGAGGACTGAGAGCGAGCAAGGGGAAGACGTCGGCACCCTGAGGTGGCTGGCAAGCTCAGAGGGGCAGTGTCTGTGGGGCTGTGGAAGGGCTGCCAAGGGAAGGTGAGGGCCAGCAACAGCCTGCAGTCCTGGCCCCTTTGGTGTGGGAGCAGGCGCTGCACGTTTTCCATTTGGGAGCTGGGCTTTCGGAGGACTGAGAGCGAGCAAGGGCAAGACGTCGGCACCCTGAGGTGGCTGGCAAGCTCAGAGCGGCAGTGTCTGTGGGGCTGTGGAAGGGCTGCCAAGGGAAGGTGAGGGCCAGCAACAGCTTGCAGTCCTGGCCCCTTTGGTGTGGGAGCAGGTGCTGGACGTTTTCCATTTGGGAGCTGGGCTTTCGGAGGACTGAGAGCGAGCAAGGGGAAGACGTCGGCACCCTGAGGTGGCTGGCAAGCTCAGAGCGGCAGTGTCTGTGGGGCTGTGGAAGGGCTGCCAAGGGAAGGTGAGGGCCAGCAACAGCTTGCAGTCCTGGCCCCTTTGGTGTGGGAGCAGGCGCTGGACGTTTTCCATTTGGGAGCTGGGCTTTATGAGCAGTGAGAGCGAGCAAGGGCAAGACGTCGGCACCCTGAGGTGGCTGGCAAGCTCAGAGGGGCAGTGTCTGTGGGGCTGTGGAAGGGCTGCCAAGGGAAGGTGAGGGCCAGCAACAGCTTGCAGTCCTGGCCCCTTTGGTGTGGGAGCAGGCGCTGGACGTTTTCCATTTGGGAGCTGGGCTCTGGCAGTGCTGAGAGCGAGCAAGGGCAAGACGTCGGCACCCTGAGGTGGCTGGCAAGCTCAGAGGGGCAGTGTCTGTGGGGCTGTGGAAGGGCTGCCAAGGGAAGGTGAGGGCCAGCAACAGCTTGCAGTCCTGGCCCCTTTGGTGTGGGAGCAGGCGCTGGATGTTTTGCATTTGGGAGCGGGTCTCTGACAGTGCTGAGAGCGAGCAAGGGCAAGACGTCGGCACCCTGAGGTGGCTGGCAAGCTCAGAGGGGCAGTGTCTGTGGGGCTGTGGAAGGGCTGCCAAGGGAAGGTGAGGGCCAGCAACAGCTTGCAGTCCTGGCCCCTTTTGTGTGGGAGCAGGCGATGGACGTTTTCCACTTGGGAGGTGGGCTTTCTGAGCAGTGAGAGCGATCAAGAGAAAGACGTCGGCACCCTGAGGTGGCTGGCAAGCTCAGAGCGCCAGTGTCTGTGGGGCTGTGGAAGGGCTGCCAAGGGAAGGTGAGGGCCAGCAACAGCTTGCAGTCCTGGCCCCTTTGGTGTGGGAGCAGGCGCTGGACGTTTTCCATTTGGGAGCTGGGCTCTGGCAGTGCTGAGAGCAAGCAAGGGCAAGACGTCGGCACCCTGAGGTGGCTGGCAAGCTCAGAGCGCCAGTGTCTGTGGGGCTGTGGAAGGGCTGCCAAGGGAAGGTGAGGGCCAGCAACAGCTTGCAGTCCTGGCCCCTTTGGTGTGGGAGCAGGCGCTGGACGTTTTCCATTTGGGAGCTGGGCTCTGGCAGTGCTGAGAGCGAGCAAGGGCAAGACGTCGGCACCCTGAGGTGGCTGGCAAGCTCAGAGCGCCAGTGTCTGTGGGGCTGTGGAAGGGCTGCCAAGGGAAGGTGAGGGCCAGCAACAGCTTGCAGTCCTGGCCCCTTTGGTGTGGGAGCAGGCGCTGGATGTTTTCCATTTGGGAGCTGGTCTCTGGCAGTGCTGAGAGCGAGCAAGGGCAAGACGTCGGCACCCTGAGGTGGCTGGCAAGCTCAGAGGGGCAGTGTCTGTGGGGCTGTGGAAGGGCTGCCAAGGGAAGGTGAGGGCCAGCAACAGCTTGCAGTCCTGGCCCCTTTGGTGTGGGAGCAGGCGCTGGACGTTTTCCATTTGGGAGCTGGGCTCTGGCAGTGCTGAGAGCGAGCAAGGGCAAGACGTCGGCACCCTGAGGTGGCTGGCAAGCTCAGAGGGGCAGTGTCTGTGGGGCTGTGGAAGGGCTGCCAAGGGAAGGTGAGGGCCAGCAACAGCTTGCAGTCCTGGCCCCTTTGGTGTGGGAGGAGGCGCTGGACGTTTTCCACTTGGGAGCAGGGTTTTCGGAGGACTGAGAGCGAGCAAGGGCAAGACGTCGGCACCCTGAGGTGGCTGGCAAGCTCAGAGGGGCAGTGTCTGTGGGGCTGTGGAAGGGCTGCCAAGGGAAGGTGAGGGCCAGCAACAGCTTGCAGTCCTGGCCCCTTTGGTGTGGGAGCAGGCGCTGGACGTTTGCCACTTGGGAGGTGGGCTTTCTGAGCAGTGAGAGCGATCAAGAGAAAGACGTCGGCACCCTGAGGTGGCTGGCAAGCTCAGAGCGCCAGTGTCTGTGGGGCTGTGGAAGGGCTGCCAAGGGAAGGTGAGGGCCAGCAACAGCCTGCAGTCCTGGCCCCTTTGGTGTGGGAGCAGGCGCTGGACGTTTTCCATTTGGGAGCTGGGCTTTCGGAGGACTGAGAGCGAGCAAGGGCAAGACGTCGGCACCCTGAGGTGGCTGGCAAGCTCAGAGCGGCAGTGTCTGTGGGGCTGTGGAAGGGCTGCCAAGGGAAGGTGAGGGCCAGCAACAGCTTGCAGTCCTGGCCCCTTTGGTGTGGGAGCAGGCGCTGGATGTTTTCCTTTTGGGAGCAGGGCTTTCGGAGGACTGAGAGCGAGCAAGGGCAAGACGTCAGCACCCTGAGGTGGCTGGCAAGCTCAGAGCGCCAGTGTCTGTGGGGCTGTGGAAGGGCTGCCAAGGGAAGGTGAGGGCCAGCAACAGCTTGCAGTCCTGGCCCCTTTGGTGTGGGAGCAGGTGCTGGACGTTTTCCATTTGGGAGCTGGGCTTTCGGAGGACTGAGAGCGAGCAAGGGCAAGACGTCGGCACCCTGAGGTGGCTGGCAAGCTCAGAGCGCCAGTGTCTGTGGGGCTGTGGAAGGGCTGCCAAGGGAAGGTGAGGGCCAGCAACAGCTTGCAGTCCTGGCCCCTTTGGTGTGGGAGCAGGCGCTGGACGTTTTCCATTTGGGAGCTGGGCTCTGGCAGTGCTGAGAGCGAGCAAGGGCAAGACGTCGGCACCCTGAGGTGGCTGGCAAGCTCAGAGGGGCAGTGTCTGTGGGGCTGTGGAAGGGCTGCCAAGGGAAGGTGAGGGCCAGCAACAGCTTGCAGTCCTGGCCCCTTTGGTGTGGGAGCAGGCGCTGGATGTTTTGCATTTGGGAGCTGGTCTCTGGCAGTGCTGAGAGCGTGCAAGGGCAAGACGTCGGCACCCTGAGGTGGCTGGCAAGCTCAGAGGGGCAGTGTCTGTGGGGCTGTGGAAGGGCTGCCAAGGGAAGGTGAGGGCCAGCAACAGCTTGCAGTCCTGGCCCCTTTTGTGTGGGAGCAGGCAATGGACGTTTTCCACTTGGGAGGTGGGCTTTCTGAGCAGTGAGAGCGATCAAGAGAAAGACGTCGGCACCCTGAGGTGGCTGGCAAGCTCAGAGCGCCAGTGTCTGTGGGGCTGTGGAAGGGCTGCCAAGGGAAGGTGAGGGCCAGCAACAGCCTGCAGTCCTGGCCCCTTTGGTGTGGGAGCAGGCGCTGGACGTTTTCCTTTTGGGAGCTGGGCTTTATGAGCAGTGAGAGCGAGCAAAGGGAAGACGTCGGCACCCTGAGGTGGCTGGCAAGCTCAGAGCGCCAGTGTCTGTGGGGCTGTGGAAGGGCTGCCAAGGGAAGGTGAGGGCCAGCAACAGCTTGCAGTCCTGGCCCCTTTGGTGTGGGAGCAGGCGCTGGACGTTTTCCATTTGGGAGCTGGGCTCTGGCAGTGCTGAGAGCGAGCAAGGGCAAGACGTCGGCACCCTGAGGTGGCTGGCAAGCTCAGAGGGGCAGTGTCTGTGGGGCTGTGGAAGGGCTGCCAAGGGAAGGTGAGGGCCAGCAACAGCTTGCAGTCCTGGCCCCTTTGGTGTGGGAGCAGGTGCTGGACGTTTTCCATTTGGGAGCTGGGATTTCGGAGGACTGAGAGCGAGCAAGGGGAAGACGTCGGCACCCTGAGGTGGCTGGCAAGCTCAGAGCGCCAGTGTCTGTGGGGCTGTGGAAGGGCTGCCAAGGGAAGGTGAGGGCCAGCAACAGCTTGCAGTCCTGGCCCCTTTGGTGTGGGAGCAGGCGCTGGACGTTTTCCATTTGGGAGCTGGGATTTCGGAGGACTGAGAGCGAGCAAGGGCAAGACGTCGGCACCCTGAGGTGGCTGGCAAGCTCAGAGCGCCAGTGTCTGTGGGGCTGTGGAAGGGCTGCCAAGGGAAGGTGAGGGCCAGCAACAGCTTGCAGTCCTGGCCCCTTTGGTGTGGGAGCAGGCGCTGGACGTTTTCCATTTGGGAGCTGGGCTCTGGCAGTGCTGAGAGCGAGCAAGGGCAAGACGTCGGCACCCTGAGGTGGCTGGCAAGCTCAGAGGGGCAGTGTCTGTGGGGCTGTGGAAGGGCTGCCAAGGGAAGGTGAGGGCCAGCAACAGCTTGCAGTCCTGGCCCCTTTGGTGTGGGAGCAGGCGCTGGATGTTTTCCTTTTGGGAGCAGGGCTTTCGGAGGACTGAGAGCGAGCAAGGGCAAGACGTCGGCACCCTGAGGTGGCTGGCAAGCTCAGAGGGGCAGTGTCTGTGGGGCTGTGGAAGGGCTGCCAAGGGAAGGTGAGGGCCAGCAACAGCTTGCAGTCCTGGCCCCTTTGGTGTGGGAGCAGGTGCTGGACGTTTTCCATTTGGGAGCTGGGCTTTCGGAGGACTGAGAGCGAGCAAGGGGAAGACGTCGGCACCCTGAGGTGGCTGGCAAGCTCAGAGGGGCAGTGTCTGTGGGGCTGTGGAAGGGCTGCCAAGGGAAGGTGAGGGCCAGCAACAGCTTGCAGTCCTGGCCCCTTTGGTGTGGGAGCAGGTGCTGGACGTTTTCCATTTGGGAGGTGGGCTCTGGCAGTGCTGAGAGCGAGCAAGGGCAAGACGTCGGCACCCTGAGGTGGCTGGCAAGCTCAGAGGGGCAGTGTCTGTGGGGCTGTGGAAGGGCTGCCAAGGGAAGGTGAGGGCCAGCAACAGCTTGCAGTCCTGGCCCCTTTGGTGTGGGAGCAGGCGCTGGATGTTTTGCATTTGGGAGCTGGTCTCTGGCAGTGCTGAGAGCGAGCAAGGGCAAGACGTCGGCACCCTGAGGTGGCTGGCAAGCTCAGAGGGGCAGTGTCTGTGGGGCTGTGGAAGGGCTGCCAAGGGAAGGTGAGGGCCAGCAACAGCTTGCAGTCCTGGCCCCTTTTGTGTGGGAGCAGGCGATGGACGTTTTCCACTTGGGAGGTGGGCTTTCTGAGCAGTGAGAGCGATCAAGAGAAAGACGTCGGCACCCTGAGGTGGCTGGCAAGCTCAGAGGGGCAGTGTCTGTGGGGCTGTGGAAGGGCTGCCAAGGGAAGGTGAGGGCCAGCAACAGCTTGCAGTCCTGGCCCCTTTGGTGTGGGAGCAGGCGCTGGACGTTTTCCATTTGGGAGCTGGGCTCTGGCAGTGCTGAGAGCGAGCAAGGGCAAGACGTCGGCACCCTGAGGTGGCTGGCAAGCTCAGAGGGGCAGTGTCTGTGGGGCTGTGGAAGGGCTGCCAAGGGAAGGTGAGGGCCAGCAACAGCTTGCAGTCCTGGCCCCTTTGGTGTGGGAGCAGGTGCTGGACGTTTTCCATTTGGGAGCTGGGCTTTCGGAGGACTGAGAGCGAGCAAGGGGAAGACGTCGGCACCCTGACGTGGCTGGCAAGCTCAGAGCGCCAGTGTCTGTGGGGCTGTGGAAGGGCTGCCAAGGGAAGGTGAGGGCCAGCAACAGCTTGCAGTCCTGGCCCCTTTGGTGTGGGAGCAGGCGCTGGACGTTTTCCATTTGGGAGCTGGGCTCTGGCAGTGCTGAGAGCAAGCAAGGGCAAGACGTCGGCACCCTGAGGTGGCTGGCAAGCTCAGAGGGGCAGTGTCTGTCGGGCTGTGGAAGGGCTGCCAAGGGAAGGTGAGGGCCAGCAACAGCTTGCAGTCCTGGCCCCTTTGGTGTGGGAGCAGGCGCTGGATGTTTTTTTCCTTTTGGGAGCAGGGCTTTCGGAGGACTGAGAGCGAGCAAGGGCAAGACGTCGGCACCCTGAGGTGGCTGGCAAGCTCAGAGGGGCAGTGTCTGTGGGGCTGTGGAAGGGCTGCCAAGGGAAGGTGAGGGCCAGCAACAGCTTGCAGTCCTGGCCCCTTTGGTGTGGGAGCAGGCGCTGGACGTTTTCCATTTGGGAGCTGGGCTCTGGCAGTGCTGAGAGCGTGCAAGGGCAAGACGTCGGCACCCTGAGGTGGCTGGCAAGCTCAGAGGGGCAGTGTCTGTGGGGCTGTGGAAGGGCTGCCAAGGGAAGGTGAGGGCCAGCAACAGCTTGCAGTCCTGGCCCCTTTTGTGTGGGAGCAGGCAATGGACGTTTTCCACTTGGGAGGTGGGCTTTCTGAGCAGTGAGAGCGATCAAGAGAAAGACGTCGGCACCCTGAGGTGGCTGGCAAGCTCAGAGCGCCAGTGTCTGTGGGGCTGTGGAAGGGCTGCCAAGGGAAGGTGAGGGCCAGCAACAGCCTGCAGTCCTGGCCCCTTTGGTGTGGGAGCAGGCGCTGGACGTTTTCCTTTTCGGAGCAGGGCTTTCGGAGGACTGAGAGCGAGCAAGGGGAAGACGTCGGCACCCTGAGGTGGCTGGCAAGCTCAGAGCGCCAGTGTCTGTGGGGCTGTGGAAGGGCTGCCAAGGGAAGGTGAGGGCCAGCAACAGCTTGCAGTCCTGGCCCCTTTGGTGTGGGAGCAGGCGCTGGACGTTTTCCATTTGGGAGCTGGGCTCTGGCAGTGCTGAGAGCGAGCAAGGGCAAGACGTCGGCACCCTGAGGTGGCTGGCAAGCTCAGAGGGGCAGTGTCTGTGGGGCTGTGGAAGGGCTGCCAAGGGAAGGTGAGGGCCAGCAACAGCTTGCAGTCCTGGCCCCTTTGGTGTGGGAGCAGGTGCTGGACGTTTTCCATTTGGGAGCTGGGATTTCGGAGGACTGAGAGCGAGCAAGGGCAAGACGTCGGCACCCTGAGGTGGCTGGCAAGCTCAGAGCGCCAGTGTCTGTGGGGCTGTGGAAGGGCTGCCAAGGGAAGGTGAGGGCCAGCAACAGCTTGCAGTCCTGGCCCCTTTGGTGTGGGAGCAGGCGCTGGACGTTTTCCATTTGGGAGCTGGGATTTCGGAGGACTGAGAGCGAGCAAGGGCAAGACGTCGGCACCCTGAGGTGGCTGGCAAGCTCAGAGCGCCAGTGTCTGTGGGGCTGTGGAAGGGCTGCCAAGGGAAGGTGAGGGCCAGCAACAGCTTGCAGTCCTGGCCCCTTTGGTGTGGGAGCAGGCGCTGGACGTTTTCCATTTGGGAGCTGGGCTCTGGCAGTGCTGAGAGCGAGCAAGGGCAAGACGTCGGCACCCTGAGGTGGCTGGCAAGCTCAGAGGGGCAGTGTCTGTGGGGCTGTGGAAGGGCTGCCAAGGGAAGGTGAGGGCCAGCAACAGCTTGCAGTCCTGGCCCCTTTGGTGTGGGAGCAGGTGCTGGACGTTTTCCATTTGGGAGCTGGGCTTTCGGAGGACTGAGAGCGAGCAAGGGGAAGACGTCGGCACCCTGAGGTGGCTGGCAAGCTCAGAGCGCCAGTGTCTGTGGGGCTGTGGAAGGGCTGCCAAGGGAAGGTGAGGGCCAGCAACAGCTTGCAGTCCTGGCCCCTTTGGTGTGGGAGCAGGCGCTGGATGTTTTCCTTTTGGGAGCAGGGCTTTCGGAGGACTGAGAGCGAGCAAGGGCAAGACGTCGGCACCCTGAGGTGGCTGGCAAGCTCAGAGGGGCAGTGTCTGTGGGGCTGTGGAAGGGCTGCCAAGGGAAGGTGAGGGCCAGCAACAGCTTGCAGTCCTGGCCCCTTTGGTGTGGGAGCAGGTGCTGGACGTTTTCCATTTGGGAGCTGGGCTTTCGGAGGACTGAGAGCGAGCAAGGGGAAGACGTCGGCACCCTGAGGTGGCTGGCAAGCTCAGAGGGGCAGTGTCTGTGGGGCTGTGGAAGGGCTGCCAAGGGAAGGTGAGGGCCAGCAACAGCTTGCAGTCCTGGCCCCTTTGGTGTGGGAGCAGGCGCTGGACGTTTTCCATTTGGGAGCTGGGCTCTGGCAGTGCTGAGAGCGAGCAAGGGCAAGACGTCGGCACCCTGAGGTGGCTGGCAAGCTCAGAGGGGCAGTGTCTGTGGGGCTGTGGAAGGGCTGCCAAGGGAAGGTGAGGGCCAGCAACAGCTTGCAGTCCTGGCCCCTTTGGTGTGGGAGCAGGTGCTGGACGTTTTCCATTTGGGAGCTGGGCTTTCGGAGGACTGAGAGCGAGCAAGGGCAAGACGTCGGCACCCTGACGTGGCTGGCAAGCTCAGAGCGCCAGTGTCTGTGGGGCTGTGGAAGGGCTGCCAAGGGAAGGTGAGGGCCAGCAACAGCTTGCAGTCCTGGCCCCTTTGGTGTGGGAGCAGGCGCTGGACGTTTTCCATTTGGGAGCTGGGCTCTGGCAGTGCTGAGAGCGAGCAAGGGCAAGACGTCGGCACCCTGAGGTGGCTGGCAAGCTCAGAGGGGCAGTGTCTGTCGGGCTGTGGAAGGGCTGCCAAGGGAAGGTGAGGGCCAGCAACAGCTTGCAGTCCTGGCCCCTTTGGTGTGGGAGCAGGCGCTGGATGTTTTTTTCCTTTTGGGAGCAGGGCTTTCGGAGGACTGAGAGCGAGCAAGGGCAAGACGTCGGCACCCTGAGGTGGCTGGCAAGCTCAGAGGGGCAGTGTCTGTGGGGCTGTGGAAGGGCTGCCAAGGGAAGGTGAGGGCCAGCAACAGCTTGCAGTCCTGGCCCCTTTGGTGTGGGAGCAGGCGCTGGACGTTTTCCATTTGGGAGCTGGGCTCTGGCAGTGCTGAGAGCGTGCAAGGGCAAGACGTCGGCACCCTGAGGTGGCTGGCAAGCTCAGAGGGGCAGTGTCTGTGGGGCTGTGGAAGGGCTGCCAAGGGAAGGTGAGGGCCAGCAACAGCTTGCAGTCCTGGCCCCTTTTGTGTGGGAGCAGGCAATGGACGTTTTCCACTTGGGAGGTGGGCTTTCTGAGCAGTGAGAGCGATCAAGAGAAAGACGTCGGCACCCTGAGGTGGCTGGCAAGCTCAGAGCGCCAGTGTCTGTGGGGCTGTGGAAGGGCTGCCAAGGGAAGGTGAGGGCCAGCAACAGCCTGCAGTCCTGGCCCCTTTGGTGTGGGAGCAGGCGCTGGACGTTTTCCTTTTCGGAGCAGGGCTTTCGGAGGACTGAGAGCGAGCAAGGGGAAGACGTCGGCACCCTGAGGTGGCTGGCAAGCTCAGAGCGCCAGTGTCTGTGGGGCTGTGGAAGGGCTGCCAAGGGAAGGTGAGGGCCAGCAACAGCTTGCAGTCCTGGCCCCTTTGGTGTGGGAGCAGGCGCTGGACGTTTTCCATTTGGGAGCTGGGCTCTGGCAGTGCTGAGAGCGAGCAAGGGCAAGACGTCGGCACCCTGAGGTGGCTGGCAAGCTCAGAGGGGCAGTGTCTGTGGGGCTGTGGAAGGGCTGCCAAGGGAAGGTGAGGGCCAGCAACAGCTTGCAGTCCTGGCCCCTTTGGTGTGGGAGCAGGTGCTGGACGTTTTCCATTTGGGAGCTGGGATTTCGGAGGACTGAGAGCGAGCAAGGGCAAGACGTCGGCACCCTGAGGTGGCTGGCAAGCTCAGAGCGCCAGTGTCTGTGGGGCTGTGGAAGGGCTGCCAAGGGAAGGTGAGGGCCAGCAACAGCTTGCAGTCCTGGCCCCTTTGGTGTGGGAGCAGGCGCTGGACGTTTTCCATTTGGGAGCTGGGATTTCGGAGGACTGAGAGCGAGCAAGGGCAAGACGTCGGCACCCTGAGGTGGCTGGCAAGCTCAGAGCGCCAGTGTCTGTGGGGCTGTGGAAGGGCTGCCAAGGGAAGGTGAGGGCCAGCAACAGCTTGCAGTCCTGGCCCCTTTGGTGTGGGAGCAGGCGCTGGACGTTTTCCATTTGGGAGCTGGGCTCTGGCAGTGCTGAGAGCGAGCAAGGGCAAGACGTCGGCACCCTGAGGTGGCTGGCAAGCTCAGAGGGGCAGTGTCTGTGGGGCTGTGGAAGGGCTGCCAAGGGAAGGTGAGGGCCAGCAACAGCTTGCAGTCCTGGCCCCTTTGGTGTGGGAGCAGGTGCTGGACGTTTTCCATTTGGGAGCTGGGCTTTCGGAGGACTGAGAGCGAGCAAGGGGAAGACGTCGGCACCCTGAGGTGGCTGGCAAGCTCAGAGCGCCAGTGTCTGTGGGGCTGTGGAAGGGCTGCCAAGGGAAGGTGAGGGCCAGCAACAGCTTGCAGTCCTGGCCCCTTTGGTGTGGGAGCAGGCGCTGGATGTTTTCCTTTTGGGAGCAGGGCTTTCGGAGGACTGAGAGCGAGCAAGGGCAAGACGTCGGCACCCTGAGGTGGCTGGCAAGCTCAGAGGGGCAGTGTCTGTGGGGCTGTGGAAGGGCTGCCAAGGGAAGGTGAGGGCCAGCAACAGCTTGCAGTCCTGGCCCCTTTGGTGTGGGAGCAGGTGCTGGACGTTTTCCATTTGGGAGCTGGGCTCTGGCAGTGCTGAGAGCGAGCAAGGGCAAGACGTCGGCACCCTGAGGTGGCTGGCAAGCTCAGAGCGCCAGTGTCTGTGGGGCTGTGGAAGGGCTGCCAAGGGAAGGTGAGGGCCAGCAACAGCTTGCAGTCCTGGCCCCTTTGGTGTGGGAGCAGGCGCTGGACGTTTTCCATTTGGGAGCTGGGCTCTGGCAGTGCTGAGAGCGAGCAAGGGCAAGACGTCGGCACCCTGAGGTGGCTGGCAAGCTCAGAGGGGCAGTGTCTGTCGGGCTGTGGAAGGGCTGCCAAGGGAAGGTGAGGGCCAGCAACAGCTTGCAGTCCTGGCCCCTTTGGTGTGGGAGCAGGCGCTGGATGTTTTTTTCCTTTTGGGAGCAGGGCTTTCGGAGGACTGAGAGCGAGCAAGGGCAAGACGTCGGCACCCTGAGGTGGCTGGCAAGCTCAGAGGGGCAGTGTCTGTGGGGCTGTGGAAGGGCTGCCAAGGGAAGGTGAGGGCCAGCAACAGCTTGCAGTCCTGGCCCCTTTGGTGTGGGAGCAGGCGCTGGACGTTTTCCATTTGGGAGCTGGGCTTTCGGAGGACTGAGAGCGAGCAAGGGCAAGACGTCGGCACCCTGACGTGGCTGGCAAGCTCAGAGCGGCAGTGTCTGTGGGGCTGTGGAAGGGCTGCCAAGGGAAGGTGAGGGCCAGCAACAGCTTGCAGTCCTGGCCCCTTTGGTGTGGGAGCAGGCGCTGGATGTTTTCCCTTTGGGAGCAGGGCTTTCGGAGGACTGAGAGCGAGCAAGGGCAAGACGTCGGCACCCTGAGGTGGCTGGCAAGCTCAGAGGGGCAGTGTCTGTGGGGCTGTGGAAGGGCTGCCAAGGGAAGGTGAGGGCCAGCAACAGCTTGCAGTCCTGGCCCCTTTGGTGTGGGAGCAGGCGCTGGACGTTTTCCATTTGGGAGCTGGGCTCTGGCAGTGCTGAGAGCGAGCAAGGGCAAGACGTCGGCACCCTGAGGTGGCTGGCAAGCTCAGAGCGCCAGTGTCTGTGGGGCTGTGGAAGGGCTGCCAAGGGAAGGTGAGGGCCAGCAACAGCTTGCAGTCCTGGCCCCTTTGGTGTGGGAGCAGGCGCTGGATGTTTTGCATTTGGGAGCTGGTCTCTGGCAGTGCTGAGAGCGAGCAAGGGCAAGACGTCGGCACCCTGAGGTGGCTGGCAAGCTCAGAGGGGCAGTGTCTGTGGGGCTGTGGAAGGGCTGCCAAGGGAAGGTGAGGGCCAGCAACAGCTTGCAGTCCTGGCCCCTTTGGTGTGGGAGCAGGCGATGGACGTTTTCCACTTGGGAGGTGGGCTTTCTGAGCAGTGAGAGCGATCAAGAGAAAGACGTCGGCACCCTGAGGTGGCTGGCAAGCTCAGAGCGCCAGTGTCTGTGGGGCTGTGGAAGGGCTGCCAAGGGAAGGTGAGGGCCAGCAACAGCCTGCAGTCCTGGCCCCTTTGGTGTGGGAGCAGGCGCTGGACGTTTTCCATTTGGGAGCTGGGCTTTCGGAGGACTGAGAGCGAGCAAGGGCAAGACGTCAGCACCCTGAGGTGGCTGGCAAGCTCAGAGCGGCAGTGTCTGTGGGGCTGTGGAAGGGCTGCCAAGGGAAGGTGAGGGCCAGCAACAGCTTGCAGTCCTGGCCCCTTTGGTGTGGGAGCAGGCGCTGGACGTTTTCCATTTGGGAGCTGGGCTCTGGCAGTGCTGAGAGCGAGCAAGGGCAAGACGTCGGCACCCTGAGGTGGCTGGCAAGCTCAGAGGGGCAGTGTCTGTGGGGCTGTGGAAGGGCTGCCAAGGGAAGGTGAGGGCCAGCAACAGCTTGCAGTCCTGGCCCCTTTGGTGTGGGAGCAGGCGCTGGATGTTTTTTTCCTTTTGGGAGCAGGGCTTTCGGAGGACTGAGAGCGAGCAAGGGCAAGACGTCGGCACCCTGAGGTGGCTGGCAAGCTCAGAGGGGCAGTGTCTGTGGGGCTGTGGAAGGGCTGCCAAGGGAAGGTGAGGGCCAGCAACAGCTTGCAGTCCTGGCCCCTTTGGTGTGGGAGCAGGCGCTGGACGTTTTCCATTTGGGAGCTGGGCTCTGGCAGTGCTGAGAGCGAGCAAGGGCAAGACGTCGGCACCCTGAGGTGGCTGGCAAGCTCAGAGCGCCAGTGTCTGTGGGGCTGTGGAAGGGCTGCCAAGGGAAGGTGAGGGCCAGCAACAGCTTGCAGTCCTGGCCCCTTTGGTGTGGGAGCAGGCGCTGGACGTTTTCCATTTAGGAGCTGGGCTTTCGCAGGACTGAGAGCGAGCAAGGGCAAGACGTCGGCACCCTGAGGTGGCTGGCAAGCTCAGAGCGGCAGTGTCTGTGGGGCTGTGGAAGGGCTGCCAAGGGAAGGTGAGGGCCAGCAACAGCTTGCAGTCCTGGCCCCTTTGGTGTGGGAGCAGGCGCTGGATGTTTTCCTTTTGGGAGCAGGGCTTTCGGAGGACTGAGAGCGAGCAAGGGCAAGACGTCGGCACCCTGAGGTGGCTGGCAAGCTCAGAGGGGCAGTGTCTGTGGGGCTGTGGAAGGGCTGCCAAGGGAAGGTGAGGGCCAGCAACAGCTTGCAGTCCTGGCCCCTTTGGTGTGGGAGCAGGTGCTGGACGTTTTCCATTTGGGAGCTGGGCTTTCGGAGGACTGAGAGCGAGCAAGGGGAAGACGTCGGCACCCTGAGGTGGCTGGCAAGCTCAGAGGGGCAGTGTCTGTGGGGCTGTGGAAGGGCTGCCAAGGGAAGGTGAGGGCCAGCAACAGCTTGCAGTCCTGGCCCCTTTGGTGTGGGAGCAGGCGCTGGACGTTTTTCATTTGGGAGCTGGGCTCTGGCAGTGCTGAGAGCGAGCAAGGGAAAGACGTCGGCACCCTGAGGTGGCTGGCAAGCTCAGAGGGGCAGTGTCTGTGGGGCTGTGGAAGGGCTGCCAAGGGAAGGTGAGGGCCAGCAACAGCTTGCAGTCCTGGCCCCTTTGGTGTGGGAGCAGGCGCTGGACGTTTTCCATTTGGGAGCTGGTCTCTGGCAGTGCTGAGAGCGAGCAAGGGCAAGACGTCGGCACCCTGAGGTGGCTGGCAAGGTCAGAGCGGCAGTGTCTGTGGGGCTGTGGAAGGGCTGCCAAGGGAAGGTGAGGGCCAGCAACAGCTTGCAGTCCTGGCCCCTTTGGTGTGGGAGCAGGCGCTGGATGTTTTCCTTTTGGGAGCAGGGCTTTCGGAGGACTGAGAGCGAGCAAGGGCAAGACGTCGGCACCCTGAGGTGGCTGGCAAGCTCAGAGGGGCAGTGTCTGTGGGGCTGTGGAAGGGCTGCCAAGGGAAGGTGAGGGCCAGCAACAGCTTGCAGTCCTGGCCCCTTTGGTGTGGGAGCAGGCGCTGGACGTTTTCCATTTGGGAGCTGGGCTTTCGGAGGACTGAGAGCGAGCAAGGGGAAGACGTCGGCACCCTGAGGTGGCTGGCAAGCTCAGAGGGGCAGTGTCTGTGGGGCTGTGGAAGGGCTGCCAAGGGAAGGTGAGGGCCAGCAACAGCTTGCAGTCCTGGCCCCTTTGGTGTGGGAGCAGGCGCTGGACGTTTTCCATTTGGGAGCTGGTCTCTGGCAGTGCTGAGAGCGAGCAAGGGCAAGACGTCGGCACCCTGAGGTGGCTGGCAAGCTCAGAGGGGCAGTGTCTGTGGGGCTGTGGAAGGGCTGCCAAGGGAAGGTGAGGGCCAGCAACAGCTTGCAGTCCTGGCCCCTTTGGTGTGGGAGCAGGCGCTGGACGTTTGCCACTTGGGAGGTGGGCTTTCTGAGCAGTGAGAGCGATCAAGAGAAAGACGTCGGCACCCTGAGGTGGCTGGCAAGCTCAGAGCGCCAGTGTCTGTGGGGCTGTGGAAGGGCTGCCAAGGGAAGGTGAGGGCCAGCAACAGCCTGCAGTCCTGGCCCCTTTGGTGTGGGAGGAGGCGCTGGACGTTTTCCACTTGGGAGCAGGGCTTTCGGAGGACTGAGAGCGAGCAAGGGCAAGACGTCGGCACCCTGAGGTGGCTGGCAAGCTCAGAGCGGCAGTGTCTGTGGGGCTGTGGAAGGGCTGCCAAGGGAAGGTGAGGGCCAGCAACAGCTTGCAGTCCTGGCCCCTTTGGTGTGGGAGCAGGCGCTGGACGTTTTCCATTTGGGAGCTGGGTTTTCGGAGGACTGAGAGCGAGCAAGGGCAAGACGTCGGCACCCTGAGGTGGCTGGCAAGCTCAGAGGGGCAGTGTCTGTGGGGCTGTGGAAGGGCTGCCAAGGGAAGGTGAGGGCCAGCAACAGCTTGCAGTCCTGGCCCCTTTGGTGTGGGAGCAGGCGCTGGACGTTTTCCACTTGGGAGCTGGGCTTTCGGAGGACTGAGAGCGAGCAAGGGAAAGACGTCGGCACCCTGAGGTGGCTGGCAAGCTCAGAGGGGCAGTGTCTGTGGGGCTGTGGAAGGGCTGCCAAGGGAAGGTGAGGGCCAGCAACAGCTTGCAGTCCTGGCCCCTTTGGTGTGGGAGCAGGCGCTGGACGTTTTCCTTTTGGTACGTGGGCTTTATGAGCAGTGAGAGCGAGCAAGGGCAAGACGTCGGCACCCTGAGGTGGCTGGCAAGCTCAGAGGGGCAGTGTCTGTGGGGCTGTGGAAGGGCTGCCAAGGGAAGGGGAGGGCCAGCAACAGCTTGCAGTCCTGGCCCCTTTGGTGTGGGAGCAGGCGCTGGACGTTTTCCATTTGGGAGCTGGGCTTTCGGAGGACTGAGAGCGAGCAAGGGCAAGACGTCGGCACCCTGAGGTGGCTGGCAAGCTCAGAGCGCCAGTGTCTGTGGGGCTGTGGAAGGGCTGCCAAGGGAAGGTGAGGGCCAGCAACAGCTTGCAGTCCTGGCCCCCTTGGTGTGGGAGCAGGCGCTGGACGTTTTCCATATGGGAGCTGGGCTTTTGCAGGACTGAGAGCGAGCAAGGGCAAGACGTCGGCACCCTGAGGTGGCTGGCAAGCTCAGAGCGCCAGTGTCTGTGGGGCTGTGGAAGGGCTGCCAAGGGAAGGTGAGGGCCAGCAACAGCTTGCAGTCCTGGCCCCTTTGGTGTGGGAGCAGGCGCTGGACGTTTTCCTTTTGGGAGCTGGGCTTAATGAGCAGTGAGAGCTATCAAGAGAAAGACGTCGGCACCCTGAGGTGGCTGGCAAGCTCAGAGGGGCAGTGTCTGTGGGGCTGTGGAAGGGCTGCCAAGGGAAGGTGAGGGCCAGCAACAGCTTGCAGTCCTGGCCCCTTTGGTGTGGGAGCAGGCGCTGGACGTTTTCCATTTGGGAGCTGGGCTTTCGGAGGACTGAGAGCGAGCAAGGGCAAGACGTCGGCACCCTGAGGTGGCTGGCAAGCTCAGAGCGCCAGTGTCTGTGGGGCTGTGGAAGGGCTGCCAAGGGAAGGTGAGGGCCAGCAACAGCTTGCAGTCCTGGCCCCTTTGGTGTGGGAGCAGGCGCTGGATGTTTTCCTTTTGGGAGCAGGGCTTTCGGAGGACTGAGAGCGAGCAAGGGGAAGACGTCGGCACCCTGAGGTGGCTGGCAAGCTCAGAGCGGCAGTGTCTGTGGGGCTGTGGAAGGGCTGCCAAGGGAAGGTGAGGGCCAGCAACAGCTTGCAGTCCTGGCCCCTTTGGTGTGGCAGCAGGCGCTGGACGTTTTCCACTTGGGAGCTGGGCTTTCGGAGGACTGAGAGCGAGCAAGGGCAAGACGTCGGCACCCTGAGGTGGCTGGCAAGCTCAGAGGGGCAGTGTCTGTGGGGGTGTGGAAGGGCTGCCAAGGGAAGGTGAGGGCCAGCAACAGCTTGCAGTCCTGGCCCCTTTGGTGTGGGAGCAGGCGCTGGACGTTTTCCTTTTGGTAAGTGGGCTTTATGAGCAGTGAGAGCGAGCAAGGGCAAGACGTCGGCACCCTGAGGTGGCTGGCAAGCTCAGAGCGCCAGTGTCTGTGGGGCTGTGGAAGGGCTGCCAAGGGAAGGTGAGGGCCAGCAACAGCTTGCAGTCCTGGCCCCTTTGGTGTGGGAGCAGGCGCTGGACGTTTTCCATTTGGGAGCTGGGCTCTGGCAGTGCTGAGAGCGAGCAAGGGCAAGACGTCGGCACCCTGAGGTGGCTGGCAAGCTCAGAGCGCCAGTGTCTGTGGGGCTGTGGAAGGGCTGCCAAGGGAAGGTGAGGGCCAGCAACAGCTTGCAGTCATGGCCCATTTGGTGTGGGAGCAGGCGCTGGACGTTTTCCATTTGGGAGCTGGGCTTTCGGAGGACTGAGAGCGAGCAAGGGCAAGACGTCGGCACCCTGAGGTGGCTGGCAAGCTCAGAGCGCCAGTGTCTGTGGGGCTGTGGAAGGGCTGCCAAGGGAAGGTGAGGGCCAGCAACAGCTTGCAGTCCTGGCCCCTTTGGTGTGGGAGCAGGTGCTGGACGTTTTCCATTTGGGAGCTGGGCTTTCGGAGGACTGAGAGCGAGCAAGGGGAAGACGTCGGCACCCTGAGATGGCTGGCAAGCTCAGAGGGGCAGTGTCTGTGGGGCTGTGGAAGGGCTGCCAAGGGAAGGTGAGGGCCAGCAACAGCTTGCAGTCCTGGCCCCTTTGGTGTGGGAGCAGGTGCTGGACGTTTTCCATTTGGGAGCTGGGCTCTGGCAGTGCTGAGAGCGAGCAAGGGCAAGACGTCGGCACCCTGAGGTGGCTGGCAAGCTCAGAGGGGCAGTGTCTGTGGGGCTGTGGAAGGGCTGCCAAGGGAAGGTGAGGGCCAGCAACAGCTTGCAGTCCTGGCCCCTTTGGTGTGGGAGCAGGCGCTGGACGTTTTCCTTTTGGGAGCAGGGCTTTATGAGCAGTGAGAGCGAGCAAGGGCAAGACGTCGGCACCCTGAGGTGGCTGGCAAGCTCAGAGGGGCAGTGTCTGTGGGGCTGTGGAAGGGCTGCCAAGGGAAGGTGAGGGCCAGCAACAGCTTGCAGTCCTGGCCCCTTTGGTGTGGGAGCAGGCGCTGGACGTTTTCCATTTGGGAGCTGGGCTCTGGCAGTGCTGAGAGCGAGCAAGGGCAAGACGTCGGCACCCTGAGGTGGCTGGCAAGCTCAGAGCGCCAGTGTCTGTGGGGCTGTGGAAGGGCTGCCAAGGGAAGGTGAGGGCCAGCAACAGCTTGCAGTCCTGGCCCCCTTGGTGTGGGAGCAGGCGCTGGACGTTTTCCATATGGGAGTTGGGCTTTCGGAGGACTGAGAGCGAGCAAGGGCAAGACGTCGGCACCCTGAGGTGGCTGGCAAGCTCAGAGCGCCAGTGTCTGTGGGGCTGTGGAAGGGCTGCCAAGGGAAGGTGAGGGCCAGCAACAGCTTGCAGTCCTGGCCCCTTTGGTGTGGGAGCAGGCGCTGGACGTTTTCCTTTTGGGAGCTGGGCTTAATGAGCAGTGAGAGCTATCAAGAGAAAGACGTCGGCACCCTGAGGTGGCTGGCAAGCTCAGAGGGGCAGTGTCTGTGGGGCTGTGGAAGGGCTGCCAAGGGAAGGTGAGGGCCAGCAACAGCTTGCAGTCCTGGCCCCTTTGGTGTGGGAGCAGGTGCTGGACGTTTTCCATTTGGGAGCTGGGCTCTGGCAGTGCTGAGAGCGAGCAAGGGCAAGACGTCGGCACCCTGAGGTGGCTGGCAAGCTCAGAGGGGCAGTGTCTGTGGGGCTGTGGAAGGGCTGCCAAGGGAAGGTGAGGGCCAGCAACAGCTTGCAGTCCTGGCCCCTTTGGTGTGGGAGCAGGCGCTGGACGTTTTCCTTTTGGGAGCAGGGCTTTATGAGCAGTGAGAGCGAGCAAGGGCAAGACGTCGGCACCCTGAGGTGGCTGGCAAGCTCAGAGGGGCAGTGTCTGTGGGGCTGTGGAAGGGCTGCCAAGGGAAGGTGAGGGCCAGCAACAGCTTGCAGTCCTGGCCCCTTTGGTGTGGGAGCAGGCGCTGGACGTTTTCCATTTGGGAGCTGGGCTCTGGCAGTGCTGAGAGCGAGCAAGGGCAAGACGTCGGCACCCTGAGGTGGCTGGCAAGCTCAGAGCGCCAGTGTCTGTGGGGCTGTGGAAGGGCTGCCAAGGGAAGGTGAGGGCCAGCAACAGCTTGCAGTCCTGGCCCCCTTGGTGTGGGAGCAGGCGCTGGACGTTTTCCATATGGGAGTTGGGCTTTCGGAGGACTGAGAGCGAGCAAGGGCAAGACGTCGGCACCCTGAGGTGGCTGGCAAGCTCAGAGCGCCAGTGTCTGTGGGGCTGTGGAAGGGCTGCCAAGGGAAGGTGAGGGCCAGCAACAGCTTGCAGTCCTGGCCCCTTTGGTGTGGGAGCAGGCGCTGGACGTTTTCCTTTTGGGAGCTGGGCTTAATGAGCAGTGAGAGCTATCAAGAGAAAGACGTCGGCACCCTGAGGTGGCTGGCAAGCTCAGAGGGGCAGTGTCTGTGGGGCTGTGGAAGGGCTGCCAAGGGAAGGTGAGGGCCAGCAACAGCTTGCAGTCCTGGCCCCTTTGGTGTGGGAGCAGGCGCTGGACGTTTTCCATTTGGGAGCTGGGCTTTCGGAGGACTGAGAGCGAGCAAGGGCAAGACGTCGGCACCCTGAGGTGGCTGGCAAGCTCAGAGGGGCAGTGTCTGTGGGGCTGTGGAAGGGCTGCCAAGGGAAGGTGAGGGCCAGCAACAGCTTGCAGTCCTGGCCCCTTTGGTGTGGGAGCAGGCGCTGGATGTTTTCCTTTTGGGAGCAGGGCTCTCGGAGGACTGAGAGCGAGCAAGGGCACGACGTCGGCACCCTGAGGTGGCTGGCAAGCTCAGAGGGGCAGTGTCTGTGGGGCTGTGGAAGGGCTGCCAAGGGAAGGTGAGGGCCAGCAACAGCTTGCAGTCCTGGCCCCTTTGGTGTGGGAGCAGGCGCTGGACGTTTTCCATTTGGGAGCTGGGCTTTCGGAGGACTGAGAGCGAGCAAGGGCAAGACGTCGGCACCCTGAGGTGGCTGGCAAGCTCAGAGCGCCAGTGTCTGTGGGGCTGTGGAAGGGCTGCCAAGGGAAGGTGAGGGCCAGCAACAGCTTGCAGTCCTGGCCCCTTTGGTGTGGGAGCAGGCGCTGGACGTTTTCCATTTGGGAGCTGGGCTTTCGGAGGACTGAGAGCGAGCAAGGGAAAGACGTCGGCACCCTGAGGTGGCTGGCAAGCTCAGAGCGGCAGTGTCTGTGGGGCTGTGGAAGGGCTGCCAAGGGAAGGTGAGGGCCAGCAACAGCTTGCAGTCCTGGCCCCTTTGGTGTGGGAGCAGGCGCTGGACGTTTTCCACTTGGGAGCTGGGCTTTCGGAGGACTGAGAGCGAGCAAGGGCAAGACGTCGGCACCCTGAGGTGGCTGGCAAGCTCAGAGGGGCAGTGTCTGTGGGGCTGTGGAAGGGCTGCCAAGGGAAGGTGAGGGCCAGCAACAGCTTGCAGTCCTGGCCCCTTTGGTGTGGGAGCAGGTGCTGGACGTTTTCCATTTGGGAGCTGGGCTTTCGGAGGACTGAGAGCGAGCAAGGGGAAGACGTCGGCACCCTGAGGTGGCTGGCAAGCTCAGAGGGGCAGTGTCTGTGGGGCTGTGGAAGGGCTGCCAAGGGAAGGTGAGGGCCAGCAACAGCTTGCAGTCCTGGCCCCTTTGGTGTGGGAGCAGGCGCTGGACGTTTTCCTTTTGGTAGGTGGGCTTTATGAGCAGTGAGAGCGAGCAAGGGCAAGACGTCGGCACCCTGAGGTGGCTGGCAAGCTCAGAGCGCCAGTGTCTGTGGGGCTGTGGAAGGGCTGCCAAGGGAAGGTGAGGGCCAGCAACAGCTTGCAGTCCTGGCCCCTTTGGTGTGGGAGCAGGCGCTGGACGTTTTCCATTTGGGAGCTGGGCTCTGGCAGTGCTGAGAGCGAGCAAGGGCAAGACGTCGGCACCCTGAGGTGGCTGGCAAGCTCAGAGGGGCAGTGTCTGTGGGGCTGTGGAAGGGCTGCCAAGGGAAGGTGAGGGCCAGCAACAGCTTGCAGTCCTGGCCCCTTTGGTGTGGGAGCAGGCGCTGGACGTTTTCCATTTGGGAGCTGGGCTTTCTCAGGACTGAGAGCGAGCAAGGGAAAGACGTCGGCACCCTGAGGTGGCTGGCAAGCTCAGAGCGGCAGTGTCTGTGGGGCTGTGGAAGGGCTGCCAAGGGAAGGTGAGGGCCAGCAACAGCTTGCAGTCCTGGCCCCTTTGGTGTGGGAGCAGGCGCTGGACGTTTTCCATTTGGGAGCTGGGCTTTCGGAGGACTGAGAGCGAGCAAGGGCAAGACGTCGGCACCCTGAGGTGGCTGGCAAGCTCAGAGGGGCAGTGTCTGTGGGGCTGTGGAAGGGCTGCCAAGGGAAGGTGAGGGCCAGCAACAGCTTGCAGTCCTGGCCCCTTTGGTGTGGGAGCAGGTGCTGGACGTTTTCCATTTGGGAGCTGGGCTCTGGCAGTGCTGAGAGCGAGCAAGGGCAAGACGTCGGCACCCTGAGGTGGCTGGCAAGCTCAGAGCGCCAGTGTCTGTGGGGCTGTGGAAGGGCTGCCAAGGGAAGGTGAGGGCCAGCAACAGCTTGCAGTCCTGGCCCCTTTGGTGTGGGAGCAGGCGCTGGACGTTTTCCACTTGGGAGCTGGGCTTTCGGAGGACTGAGAGCGAGCAAGGGCAAGACGTCGGCACCCTGAGGTGGCTGGCAAGCTCAGAGGGGCAGTGTCTGTGGGGCTGTGGAAGGGCTGCCAAGGGAAGGGGAGGGCCAGCAACAGCTTGCAGTCCTGGCCCCTTTGGTGTGGGAGCAGGCGCTGGACGTTTTCCTTTTGGTAGGTGGGCTTTATGAGCAGTGAGAGCGAGCAAGGGGAAGACGTCGGCACCCTGAGGTGGCTGGCAAGCTCAGAGGGGCAGTGTCTGTGGGGCTGTGGAAGGGCTGCCAAGGGAAGGTGAGGGCCAGCAACAGCTTGCAGTCCTGGCCCCTTTGGTGTGGGAGCAGGCGCTGGACGTTTTCCATTTGGGAGCTGGGCTCTGGCAGTGCTGAGAGCGAGCAAGGGGAAGACGTCGGCACCCTGAGGTGGCTGGCAAGCTCAGAGCGGCAGTGTCTGTGGGGCTGTGGAAGGGCTGCCAAGGGAAGGTGAGGGCCAGCAACAGCTTGCAGTCCTGGCCCCTTTGGTGTGGGAGCAGGCGCTGGACGTTTTCCATATGGGAGTTGGGCTTTCGGAGGACTGAGAGCGAGCAAGGGCAAGACGTCGGCACCCTGAGGTGGCTGGCAAGCTCAGAGCGCCAGTGTCTGTGGGGCTGTGGAAGGGCTGCCAAGGGAAGGTGAGGGCCAGCAACAGCTTGCAGTCCTGGCCCCTTTGGTGTGGGAGCAGGCGCTGGACGTTTTCCATTTGGGAGCTGGGCTTTCTCAGGACTGAGAGCGAGCAAGGGAAAGACGTCGGCACCCTGAGGTGGCTGGCAAGCTCAGAGCGGCAGTGTCTGTGGGGCTGTGGAAGGGCTGCCAAGGGAAGGTGAGGGCCAGCAACAGCTTGCAGTCCTGGCCCCTTTGGTGTGGGAGCAGGCGCTGGACGTTTTCCACTTGGGAGCTGGGCTTTCGGAGGACTGAGAGCGAGCAAGGGCAAGACGTCGGCACCCTGAGGTGGCTGGCAAGCTCAGAGGGGCAGTGTCTGTGGGGCTGTGGAAGGGCTGCCAAGGGAAGGTGAGGGCCAGCAACAGCTTGCAGTCCTGGCCCCTTTGGTGTGGGAGCAGGTGCTGGACGTTTTCCACTTGGGAGCTGGGCTTTCGGAGGACTGAGAGCGAGCAAGGGCAAGACGTCGGCACCCTGAGGTGGCTGGCAAGCTCAGAGCGCCAGTGTCTGTGGGGCTGTGGAAGGGCTGCCAAGGGAAGGTGAGGGCCAGCAACAGCTTGCAGTCCTGGCCCCTTTGGTGTGGCAGCAGGCGCTGGACGTTTTCCACTTGGGAGCTGGGCTTTCGGAGGACTGAGAGCGAGCAAGGGGAAGACGTCGGCACCCTGAGGTGGCTGGCAAGCTCAGAGGGGCAGTGTCTGTGGGGCTGTGGAAGGGCTGCCAAGGGAAGGTGAGGGCCAGCAACAGCTTGCAGTCCTGGCCCCTTTGGTGTGGGAGCAGGCGCTGGACGTTTTCCTTTTGGTAGGTGGGCTTTATGAGCAGTGAGAGCGAGCAAGGGCAAGACGTCGGCACCCTGAGGTGGCTGGCAAGCTCAGAGGGGCAGTGTCTGTGGGGCTGTGGAAGGGCTGCCAAGGGAAGGTGAGGGCCAGCAACAGCTTGCAGTCCTGGCCCCTTTGGTGTGGGAGCAGGCGCTGGACGTTTTCCATTTGGGAGCTGGGCTCTGGCAGTGCTGAGAGCGAGCAAGGGCAAGACGTCGGCACCCTGAGGTGGCTGGCAAGCTCAGAGGGGCAGTGTCTGTGGGGCTGTGGAAGGGCTGCCAAGGGAAGGTGAGGGCCAGCAACAGCTTGCAGTCCTGGCCCCTTTGGTGTGGGAGCAGGCGCTGGACGTTTTCCATTTGGGAGCTGGGCTTTTGCAGGACTGAGAGCGAGCAAGGGAAAGACGTCGGCACCCTGAGGTGGCTGGCAAGCTCAGAGCGGCAGTGTCTGTGGGGCTGTGGAAGGGCTGCCAAGGGAAGGTGAGGGCCAGCAACAGCTTGCAGTCCTGGCCCCTTTGGTGTGGGAGCAGGCGCTGGACGTTTTCCACTTGGGAGCTGGGCTTTCGGAGGACTGAGAGCGAGCAAGGGCAAGACGTCGGCACCCTGAGGTGGCTGGCAAGCTCAGAGGGGCAGTGTCTGTGGGGCTGTGGAAGGGCTGCCAAGGGAAGGTGAGGGCCAGCAACAGCTTGCAGTCCTGGCCCCTTTGGTGTGGGAGCAGGTGCTGGACGTTTTCCATTTGGGAGCTGGGCTTTCGGAGGACTGAGAGCGAGCAAGGGGAAGACGTCGGCACCCTGAGGTGGCTGGCAAGCTCAGAGGGGCAGTGTCTGTGGGGCTGTGGAAGGGCTGCCAAGGGAAGGTGAGGGCCAGCAACAGCTTGCAGTCCTGGCCCCTTTGGTGTGGGAGCAGGCGCTGGACGTTTTCCATTTGGGAGCTGGGCTTTCGGAGGACTGAGAGCGAGCAAGGGCAAGACGTCGGCACCCTGAGGTGGCTGGCAAGCTCAGAGGGGCAGTGTCTGTGGGGCTGTGGAAGGGCTGCCAAGGGAAGGTGAGGGCCAGCAACAGCTTGCAGTCCTGGCCCCTTTGGTGTGGGAGCAGGCGCTGGACGTTTTCCTTTTGGTAGGTGGGCTTTATGAGCAGTGAGAGCGAGCAAGGGCAAGACGTCGGCACCCTGAGGTGGCTGGCAAGCTCAGAGGGGCAGTGTCTGTGGGGCTGTGGAAGGGCTGCCAAGGGAAGGTGAGGGCCAGCAACAGCTTGCAGTCCTGGCCCCTTTGGTGTGGGAGCAGGCGCTGGACGTTTTCCATTTGGGAGCTGGGCTCTGGCAGTGCTGAGAGCGAGCAAGGGCAAGACGTCGGCACCCTGAGGTGGCTGGCAAGCTCAGAGGGGCAGTGTCTGTGGGGCTGTGGAAGGGCTGCCAAGGGAAGGTGAGGGCCAGCAACAGCTTGCAGTCCTGGCCCCTTTGGTGTGGGAGCAGGCGCTGGACGTTTTCCATTTGGGAGCTGGGCTTTCTCAGGACTGAGAGCGAGCAAGGGAAAGACGTCGGCACCCTGAGGTGGCTGGCAAGCTCAGAGCGGCAGTGTCTGTGGGGCTGTGGAAGGGCTGCCAAGGGAAGGTGAGGGCCAGCAACAGCTTGCAGTCCTGGCCCCTTTGGTGTGGGAGCAGGCGCTGGACGTTTTCCATTTGGGAGCTGGGCTTTCGGAGGACTGAGAGCGAGCAAGGGCAAGACGTCGGCACCCTGAGGTGGCTGGCAAGCTCAGAGGGGCAGTGTCTGTGGGGCTGTGGAAGGGCTGCCAAGGGAAGGTGAGGGCCAGCAACAGCTTGCAGTCCTGGCCCCTTTGGTGTGGGAGCAGGCGCTGGACGTTTTCCTTTTGGTAGGTGGGCTTTATGAGCAGTGAGAGCGAGCAAGGGCAAGACGTCGGCACCCTGAGGTGGCTGGCAAGCTCAGAGCGCCAGTGTCTGTGGGGCTGTGGAAGGGCTGCCAAGGGAAGGTGAGGGCCAGCAACAGCTTGCAGTCCTGGCCCCTTTGGTGTGGGAGCAGGCGCTGGACGTTTTCCATTTGGGAGCTGGGCTCTGGCAGTGCTGAGAGCGAGCAAGGGGAAGACGTCGGCACCCTGAGGTGGCTGGCAAGCTCAGAGCGGCAGTGTCTGTGGGGCTGTGGAAGGGCTGCCAAGGGAAGGTGAGGGCCAGCAACAGCTTGCAGTCCTGGCCCCTTTGGTGTGGGAGCAGGCGCTGGACGTTTTCCATATGGGAGTTGGGCTTTCGGAGGACTGAGAGCGAGCAAGGGCAAGACGTCGGCACCCTGAGGTGGCTGGCAAGCTCAGAGCGCCAGTGTCTGTGGGGCTGTGGAAGGGCTGCCAAGGGAAGGTGAGGGCCAGCAACAGCTTGCAGTCCTGGCCCCTTTGGTGTGGGAGCAGGCGCTGGACGTTTTCCATTTGGGAGCTGGTCTCTGGCAGTGCTGAGAGCGAGCAAGGGCAAGACGTCGGCACCCTGAGGTGGCTGGCAAGCTCAGAGGGGCAGTGTCTGTGGGGCTGTGGAAGGGCTGCCAAGGGAAGGTGAGGGCCAGCAACAGCTTGCAGTCCTGGCCCCTTTGGTGTGGGAGCAGGCGCTGGACGTTTTCCATTTGGGAGCTGGGCTTTCTCAGGACTGAGAGCGAGCAAGGGAAAGACGTCGGCACCCTGAGGTGGCTGGCAAGCTCAGAGCGGCAGTGTCTGTGGGGCTGTGGAAGGGCTGCCAAGGGAAGGTGAGGGCCAGCAACAGCTTGCAGTCCTGGCCCCTTTGGTGTGGGAGCAGGCGCTGGACGTTTTCCACTTGGGAGCTGGGCTTTCGGAGGACTGAGAGCGAGCAAGGGCAAGACGTCGGCACCCTGAGGTGGCTGGCAAGCTCAGAGGGGCAGTGTCTGTGGGGCTGTGGAAGGGCTGCCAAGGGAAGGTGAGGGCCAGCAACAGCTTGCAGTCCTGGCCCCTTTGGTGTGGGAGCAGGCGCTGGACGTTTTCCTTTTGGTAGGTGGGCTTTATGAGCAGTGAGAGCGAGCAAGGGCAAGACGTCGGCACCCTGAGGTGGCTGGCAAGCTCAGAGCGCCAGTGTCTGTGGGGCTGTGGAAGGGCTGCCAAGGGAAGGTGAGGGCCAGCAACAGCTTGCAGTCCTGGCCCCTTTGGTGTGGGAGCAGGCGCTGGACGTTTTCCATTTGGGAGCTGGGCTCTGGCAGTGCTGAGAGCGAGCAAGGGGAAGACGTCGGCACCCTGAGGTGGCTGGCAAGCTCAGAGCGGCAGTGTCTGTGGGGCTGTGGAAGGGCTGCCAAGGGAAGGTGAGGGCCAGCAACAGCTTGCAGTCCTGGCCCCTTTGGTGTGGGAGCAGGCGCTGGACGTTTTCCATATGGGAGTTGGGCTTTCGGAGGACTGAGAGCGAGCAAGGGCAAGACGTCGGCACCCTGAGGTGGCTGGCAAGCTCAGAGCGGCAGTGTCTGTGGGGCTGTGGAAGGGCTGCCAAGGGAAGGTGAGGGCCAGCAACAGCTTGCAGTCCTGGCCCCTTTGGTGTGGGAGCAGGCGCTGGACGTTTTCCTTTTGGGAGCTGGGCTTAATGAGCAGTGAGAGCTATCAAGAGAAAGACGTCGGCACCCTGAGGTGGCTGGCAAGCTCAGAGGGGCAGTGTCTGTGGGGCTGTGGAAGGGCTGCCAAGGGAAGGTGAGGGCCAGCAACAGCTTGCAGTCCTGGCCCCTTTGGTGTGGGAGCAGGTGCTGGACGTTTTCCATTTGGGAGCTGGGCTTTCGGAGGACTGAGAGCGAGCAAGGGCAAGACGTCGGCACCCTGAGGTGGCTGGCAAGCTCAGAGGGGCAGTGTCTGTGGGGCTGTGGAAGGGCTGCCAAGGGAAGGTGAGGGCCAGCAACAGCTTGCAGTCCTGGCCCCTTTGGTGTGGGAGCAGGCGCTGGACGTTTTCCTTTTGGTAGGTGGGCTTTATGAGCAGTGAGAGCGAGCAAGGGCAAGACGTCGGCACCCTGAGGTGGCTGGCAAGCTCAGAGCGCCAGTGTCTGTGGGGCTGTGGAAGGGCTGCCAAGGGAAGGTGAGGGCCAGCAACAGCTTGCAGTCCTGGCCCCTTTGGTGTGGGAGCAGGCGCTGGACGTTTTCCATTTGGGAGCTGGGCTCTGGCAGTGCTGAGAGCGAGCAAGGGGAAGACGTCGGCACCCTGAGGTGGCTGGCAAGCTCAGAGCGGCAGTGTCTGTGGGGCTGTGGAAGGGCTGCCAAGGGAAGGTGAGGGCCAGCAACAGCTTGCAGTCCTGGCCCCTTTGGTGTGGGAGCAGGCGCTGGACGTTTTCCATATGGGAGTTGGGCTTTCGGAGGACTGAGAGCGAGCAAGGGCAAGACGTCGGCACCCTGAGGTGGCTGGCAAGCTCAGAGCGCCAGTGTCTGTGGGGCTGTGGAAGGGCTGCCAAGGGAAGGTGAGGGCCAGCAACAGCTTGCAGTCCTGGCCCCTTTGGTGTGGGAGCAGGCGCTGGACGTTTTCCTTTTGGGAGCTGGGCTTAATGAGCAGTGAGAGCTATCAAGAGAAAGACGTCGGCACCCTGAGGTGGCTGGCAAGCTCAGAGGGGCAGTGTCTGTGGGGCTGTGGAAGGGCTGCCAAGGGAAGGTGAGGGCCAGCAACAGCTTGCAGTCCTGGCCCCTTTGGTGTGGGAGCAGGTGCTGGACTTTTTCCATTTGGGAGCTGGGCTTTCGGAGGACTGAGAGCGAGCAAGGGAAAGACGTCGGCACCCTGAGGTGGCTGGCAAGCTCAGAGCGGCAGTGTCTGTGGGGCTGTGGAAGGGCTGCCAAGGGAAGGTGAGGGCCAGCAACAGCTTGCAGTCCTGGCCCCTTTGGTGTGGGAGCAGGCGCTGGACGTTTTCCATTTGGGAGCTGGGCTTTCGGAGGACTGAGAGCGAGCAAGGGCAAGACGTCGGCACCCTGAGGTGGCTGGCAAGCTCAGAGGGGCAGTGTCTGTGGGGCTGTGGAAGGGCTGCCAAGGGAAGGTGAGGGCCAGCAACAGCTTGCAGTCCTGGCCCCTTTGGTGTGGGAGCAGGCGCTGGACGTTTTCCTTTTGGTAGGTGGGCTTTATGAGCAGTGAGAGCGAGCAAGGGCAAGACGTCGGCACCCTGAGGTGGCTGGCAAGCTCAGAGCGCCAGTGTCTGTGGGGCTGTGGAAGGGCTGCCAAGGGAAGGTGAGGGCCAGCAACAGCTTGCAGTCCTGGCCCCTTTGGTGTGGGAGCAGGCGCTGGACGTTTTCCATTTGGGAGCTGGGCTCTGGCAGTGCTGAGAGCGAGCAAGGGCAAGACGTCGGCACCCTGAGGTGGCTGGCAAGCTCAGAGCGCCAGTGTCTGTGGGGCTGTGGAAGGGCTGCCAAGGGAAGGTGAGGGCCAGCAACAGCTTGCAGTCCTGGCCCCTTTGGTGTGGGAGCAGGCGCTGGACGTTTTCCACTTGGGAGCTGGGCTTTCAGAGGACTGAGAGCGAGCAAGGGCAAGACGTCGGCACCCTGAGGTGGCTGGCAAGCTCAGAGGGGCAGTGTCTGTGGGGCTGTGGAAGGGCTGCCAAGGGAAGGTGAGGGCCAGCAACAGCTTGCAGTCCTGGCCCCTTTGGTGTGGGAGCAGGCGCTGGACGTTTTCCACTTGGGAGCTGGGCTTTCGGAGGACTGAGAGCGAGCAAGGGCAAGACGTCGGCACCCTGAGGTGGCTGGCAAGCTCAGAGGGGCAGTGTCTGTGGGGCTGTGGAAGGGCTGCCAAGGGAAGGTGAGGGCCAGCAACAGCTTGCAGTCCTGGCCCCTTTGGTGTGGGAGCAGGTGCTGGACGTTTTCCATTTGGGAGCTGGGCTTTCGGAGGACTGAGAGCGAGCAAGGGAAAGACGTCGGCACCCTGAGGTGGCTGGCAAGCTCAGAGCGGCAGTGTCTGTGGGGCTGTGGAAGGGCTGCCAAGGGAAGGTGAGGGCCAGCAACAGCTTGCAGTCCTGGCCCCTTTGGTGTGGGAGCAGGCGCTGGACGTTTTCCACTTGGGAGCTGGGCTTTCGGAGGACTGAGAGCGAGCAAGGGCAAGACGTCGGCACCCTGAGGTGGCTGGCAAGCTCAGAGGGGCAGTGTCTGTGGGGCTGTGGAAGGGCTGCCAAGGGAAGGTGAGGGCCAGCAACAGCTTGCAGTCCTGGCCCCTTTGGTGTGGGAGCAGGCGCTGGACGTTTTCCTTTTGGTAGGTGGGCTTTATGAGCAGTGAGAGCGAGCAAGGGCAAGACGTCGGCACCCTGAGGTGGCTGGCAAGCTCAGAGCGCCAGTGTCTGTGGGGCTGTGGAAGGGCTGCCAAGGGAAGGTGAGGGCCAGCAACAGCTTGCAGTCCTGGCCCCTTTGGTGTGGGAGCAGGCGCTGGATGTTTTCCTTTTGGGAGCAGGGCTTTCGGAGGACTGAGAGCGAGCAAGGGCAAGACGTCGGCACCCTGAGGTGGCTGGCAAGCTCAGAGCGCCAGTGTCTGTGGGGCTGTGGAAGGGCTGCCAAGGGAAGGTGAGGGCCAGCAACAGCTTGCAGTCCTGGCCCCTTTGGTGTTGGAGCAGGCGCTGGACGTTTTCCTTTTGGGAGCTGGGCTTAATGAGCAGTGAGAGCTATCAAGAGAAAGACGTCGGCACCCTGAGGTGGCTGGCAAGCTCAGAGGGGCAGTGTCTGTGGGGCTGTGGAAGGGCTGCCAAGGGAAGGTGAGGGCCAGCAACAGCTTGCAGTCCTGGCCCCTTTGGTGTGGGAGCAGGTGCTGGACGTTTTCCATTTGGGAGCTGGGCTTTCGGAGGACTGAGAGCGAGCAAGGGGAAGACGTCGGCACCCTGAGGTGGCTGGCAAGCTCAGAGGGGCAGTGTCTGTGGGGCTGTGGAAGGGCTGCCAAGGGAAGGTGAGGGCCAGCAACAGCTTGCAGTCCTGGCCCCTTTGGTGTGGGAGCAGGCGCTGGACGTTTTCCACTTGGGAGCTGGGCTTTCGGAGGACTGAGAGCGAGCAAGGGCAAGACGTCGGCACCCTGAGGTGGCTGGCAAGCTCAGAGGGGCAGTGTCTGTGGGGCTGTGGAAGGGCTGCCAAGGGAAGGTGAGGGCCAGCAACAGCTTGCAGTCCTGGCCCCTTTGGTGTGGGAGCAGGCGCTGGACGTTTTCCTTTTGGTAGGTGGGCTTTATGAGCAGTGAGAGCGAGCAAGGGCAAGACGTCGGCACCCTGAGGTGGCTGGCAAGCTCAGAGCGCCAGTGTCTGTGGGGCTGTGGAAGGGCTGCCAAGGGAAGGTGAGGGCCAGCAACAGCTTGCAGTCCTGGCCCCTTTGGTGTGGGAGCAGGCACTGGACGTTTTCCCTTTGGGAGCTGGGCTCTGGCAGTGCTGAGAGCGAGCAAGGGCAAGACGTCGGCACCCTGAGGTGGCTGGCAAGCTCAGAGGGGCAGTGTCTGTGGGGCTGTGGAAGGGCTGCCAAGGGAAGGTGAGGGCCAGCAACAGCTTGCAGTCCTGGCCCCTTTGGTGTGGGAGCAGGCGCTGGACGTTTTCCATTTGGGAGCTGGGCTCTGGCAGTGCTGAGAGCGAGCAAGGGCAAGACGTCGGCACCCTGAGGTGGCTGGCAAGCTCAGAGGGGCAGTGTCTGTGGGGCTGTGGAAGGGCTGCCAAGGGAAGGTGAGGGCCAGCAACAGCTTGCAGTCCTGGCCCCTTTGGTGTGGGAGCAGGCGCTGGACGTTTTCCATTTGGGAGCTGGGCTTTCTCAGGACTGAGAGCGAGCAAGGGGAAGACGTCGGCACCCTGAGGTGGCTGGCAAGCTCAGAGGGGCAGTGTCTGTGGGGCTGTGGAAGGGCTGCCAAGGGAAGGTGAGGGCCAGCAACAGCTTGCAGTCCTGGCCCCTTTGGTGTGGGAGCAGGTGCTGGACGTTTTCCATTTGGGAGCTGGGCTTTCGGAGGACTGAGAGCGAGCAAGGGAAAGACGTCGGCACCCTGAGGTGGCTGGCAAGCTCAGAGCGGCAGTGTCTGTGGGGCTGTGGAAGGGCTGCCAAGGGAAGGTGAGGGCCAGCAACAGCTTGCAGTCCTGGCCCCTTTGGTGTGGGAGCAGGCGCTGGACGTTTTCCACTTGGGAGCTGGGCTTTCGGAGGACTGAGAGCGAGCAAGGGCAAGACGTCGGCACCCTGAGGTGGCTGGCAAGCTCAGAGGGGCAGTGTCTGTGGGGCTGTGGAAGGGCTGCCAAGGGAAGGTGAGGGCCAGCAACAGCTTGCAGTCCTGGCCCCTTTGGTGTGGGAGCAGGTGCTGGACGTTTTCCATTTGGGAGCTGTGCTTTCGGAGGACTGAGAGCGAGCAAGGGGAAGACGTCGGCACCCTGAGGTGGCTGGCAAGCTCAGAGCGGCAGTGTCTGTGGGGCTGTGGAAGGGCTGCCAAGGGAAGGTGAGGGCCAGCAACAGCTTGCAGTCCTGGCCCCTTTGGTGTGGGAGCAGGCGCTGGACGTTTTCCACTTGGGAGCTGGGCTTTCGGAGGACTGAGAGCGAGCAAGGGCAAGACGTCGGCACCCTGAGGTGGCTGGCAAGCTCAGAGGGGCAGTGTCTGTGGGGCTGTGGAAGGGCTGCCAAGGGAAGGTGAGGGCCAGCAACAGCTTGCAGTCCTGGCCCCTTTGGTGTGGGAGCAGGCGCTGGACGTTTTCCATTTGGGAGCTGGGCTCTGGCAGTGCTGAGAGCGAGCAAGGGCAAGACGTCGGCACCCTGAGGTGGCTGGCAAGCTCAGAGGGGCAGTGTCTGTGGGGCTGTGGAAGGGCTGCCAAGGGAAGGTGAGGGCCAGCAACAGCTTGCAGTCCTGGCCCCTTTGGTGTGGGAGCAGGCGCTGGACGTTTTCCATTTGGGAGCTGGGCTTTCTCAGGACTGAGAGCGAGCAAGGGCAAGACGTCGGCACCCTGAGGTGGCTGGCAAGCTCAGAGCGGCAGTGTCTGTGGGGCTGTGGAAGGGCTGCCAAGGGAAGGTGAGGGCCAGCAACAGCTTGCAGTCCTGGCCCCTTTGGTGTGGGAGCAGGCGCTGGACGTTTTCCACTTGGGAGCTGGGCTTTCGGAGGACTGAGAGCGAGCAAGGGCAAGACGTCGGCACCCTGAGGTGGCTGGCAAGCTCAGAGGGGCAGTGTCTGTGGGGCTGTGGAAGGGCTGCCAAGGGAAGGTGAGGGCCAGCAACAGCTTGCAGTCCTGGCCCCTTTGGTGTGGGAGCAGGTGCTGGACGTTTTCCATTTGGGAGCTGGGCTTTCGGAGGACTGAGAGCGAGCAAGGGAAAGACGTCGGCACCCTGAGGTGGCTGGCAAGCTCAGAGCGGCAGTGTCTGTGGGGCTGTGGAAGGGCTGCCAAGGGAAGGTGAGGGCCAGCAACAGCTTGCAGTCCTGGCCCCTTTGGTGTGGGAGCAGGCGCTGGACGTTTTCCACTTGGGAGCTGGGCTTTCGGAGGACTGAGAGCGAGCAAGGGCAAGACGTCGGCACCCTGAGGTGGCTGGCAAGCTCAGAGGGGCAGTGTCTGTGGGGCTGTGGAAGGGCTGCCAAGGGAAGGTGAGGGCCAGCAACAGCTTGCAGTCCTGGCCCCTTTGGTGTGGGAGCAGGCGCTGGACGTTTTCCTTTTGGTAGGTGGGCTTTATGAGCAGTGAGAGCGAGCAAGGGCAAGACGTCGGCACCCTGAGGTGGCTGGCAAGCTCAGAGCGCCAGTGTCTGTGGGGCTGTGGAAGGGCTGCCAAGGGAAGGTGAGGGCCAGCAACAGCTTGCAGTCCTGGCCCCTTTGGTGTGGGAGCAGGCGCTGGATGTTTTCCTTTTGGGAGCAGGGCTTTCGGAGGACTGAGAGCGAGCAAGGGCAAGACGTCGGCACCCTGAGGTGGCTGGCAAGCTCAGAGCGCCAGTGTCTGTGGGGCTGTGGAAGGGCTGCCAAGGGAAGGTGAGGGCCAGCAACAGCTTGCAGTCCTGGCCCCTTTGGTGTTGGAGCAGGCGCTGGACGTTTTCCTTTTGGGAGCTGGGCTTAATGAGCAGTGAGAGCTATCAAGAGAAAGACGTCGGCACCCTGAGGTGGCTGGCAAGCTCAGAGGGGCAGTGTCTGTGGGGCTGTGGAAGGGCTGCCAAGGGAAGGTGAGGGCCAGCAACAGCTTGCAGTCCTGGCCCCTTTGGTGTGGGAGCAGGTGCTGGACGTTTTCCATTTGGGAGCTGGGCTTTCGGAGGACTGAGAGCGAGCAAGGGGAAGACGTCGGCACCCTGAGGTGGCTGGCAAGCTCAGAGGGGCAGTGTCTGTGGGGCTGTGGAAGGGCTGCCAAGGGAAGGTGAGGGCCAGCAACAGCTTGCAGTCCTGGCCCCTTTGGTGTGGGAGCAGGCGCTGGACGTTTTCCATTTGGGAGCTGGGCTTTCGGAGGACTGAGAGCGAGCAAGGGCAAGACGTCGGCACCCTGAGGTGGCTGGCAAGCTCAGAGGGGCAGTGTCTGTGGGGCTGTGGAAGGGCTGCCAAGGGAAGGTGAGGGCCAGCAACAGCTTGCAGTCCTGGCCCCTTTGGTGTGGGAGCAGGCGCTGGACGTTTTCCTTTTGGTAGGTGGGCTTTATGAGCAGTGAGAGCGAGCAAGGGCAAGACGTCGGCACCCTGAGGTGGCTGGCAAGCTCAGAGCGCCAGTGTCTGTGGGGCTGTGGAAGGGCTGCCAAGGGAAGGTGAGGGCCAGCAACAGCTTGCAGTCCTGGCCCCTTTGGTGTGGGAGCAGGCGCTGGACGTTTTCCATTTGGGAGCTGGGCTCTGGCAGTGCTGAGAGCGAGCAAGGGCAAGACGTCGGCACCCTGAGGTGGCTGGCAAGCTCAGAGGGGCAGTGTCTGTGGGGCTGTGGAAGGGCTGCCAAGGGAAGGTGAGGGCCAGCAACAGCTTGCAGTCCTGGCCCCTTTGGTGTGGGAGCAGGCGCTGGACGTTTTCCATTTGGGAGCTGGGCTTTCTCAGGACTGAGAGCGAGCAAGGGCAAGACGTCGGCACCCTGAGGTGGCTGGCAAGCTCAGAGCGGCAGTGTCTGTGGGGCTGTGGAAGGGCTGCCAAGGGAAGGTGAGGGCCAGCAACAGCTTGCAGTCCTGGCCTCTTTGGTGTGGGAGCAGGCGCTGGACGTTTTCCACTTGGGAGCTGGGCTTTCGGAGGACTGAGAGCGAGCAAGGGCAAGACGTCGGCACCCTGAGGTGGCTGGCAAGCTCAGAGGGGCAGTGTCTGTGGGGCTGTGGAAGGGCTGCCAAGGGAAGGTGAGGGCCAGCAACAGCTTGCAGTCCTGGCCCCTTTGGTGTGGGAGCAGGTGCTGGACGTTTTCCATTTGGGAGCTGGGCTTTCGGAGGACTGAGAGCGAGCAAGGGCAAGACGTCGGCACCCTGAGGTGGCTGGCAAGCTCAGAGCGGCAGTGTCTGTGGGGCTGTGGAAGGGCTGCCAAGGGAAGGTGAGGGCCAGCAACAGCTTGCAGTCCTGGCCCCTTTGGTGTGGGAGCAGGCGCTGGACGTTTTCCACTTGGGAGCTGGGCTTTCGGAGGACTGAGAGCGAGCAAGGGCAAGACGTCGGCACCCTGAGGTGGCTGGCAAGCTCAGAGGGGCAGTGTCTGTGGGGCTGTGGAAGGGCTGCCAAGGGAAGGTGAGGGCCAGCAACAGCTTGCAGTCCTGGCCCCTTTGGTGTGGGAGCAGGCGCTGGACGTTTTCCTTTTGGTAGGTGGGCTTTATGAGCAGTGAGAGCGAGCAAGGGCAAGACGTCGGCACCCTGAGGTGGCTGGCAAGCTCAGAGCGCCAGTGTCTGTGGGGCTGTGGAAGGGCTGCCAAGGGAAGGTGAGGGCCAGCAACAGCTTGCAGTCCTGGCCCCTTTGGTGTGGGAGCAGGCGCTGGACGTTTTCCATTTGGGAGCTGGGCTCTGGCAGTGCTGAGAGCGAGCAAGGGGAAGACGTCGGCACCCTGAGGTGGCTGGCAAGCTCAGAGCGGCAGTGTCTGTGGGGCTGTGGAAGGGCTGCCAAGGGAAGGTGAGGGCCAGCAACAGCTTGCAGTCCTGGCCCCTTTGGTGTGGGAGCAGGCGCTGGACGTTTTCCATATGGGAGTTGGGCTTTCGGAGGACTGAGAGCGAGCAAGGGCAAGACGTCGGCACCCTGAGGTGGCTGGCAAGCTCAGAGGGGCAGTGTCTGTGGGGCTGTGGAAGGGCTGCCAAGGGAAGGTGAGGGCCAGCAACAGCTTGCAGTCCTGGCCCCTTTGGTGTGGGAGCAGGCGCTGGACGTTTTCCATTTGGGAGCTGGGCTCTGGCAGTGCTGAGAGCGAGCAAGGGCAAGACGTCGGCACCCTGAGGTGGCTGGCAAGCTCAGAGGGGCAGTGTCTGTGGGGCTGTGGAAGGGCTGCCAAGGGAAGGTGAGGGCCAGCAACAGCTTGCAGTCCTGGCCCCTTTGGTGTGGGAGCAGGCGCTGGACGTTTTCCATTTGGGAGCTGGGCTTTTGCAGGACTGAGAGCGAGCAAGGGCAAGACGTCGGCACCCTGAGGTGGCTGGCAAGCTCAGAGCGGCAGTGTCTGTGGGGCTGTGGAAGGGCTGCCAAGGGAAGGTGAGGGCCAGCAACAGCTTGCAGTCCTGGCCCCTTTGGTGTGGGAGCAGGCGCTGGACGTTTTCCACTTGGGAGCTGGGCTTTCGGAGGACTGAGAGCGAGCAAGGGCAAGACGTCGGCACCCTGAGGTGGCTGGCAAGCTCAGAGGGGCAGTGTCTGTGGGGCTGTGGAAGGGCTGCCAAGGGAAGGTGAGGGCCAGCAACAGCTTGCAGTCCTGGCCCCTTTGGTGTGGGAGCAGGTGCTGGACGTTTTCCATTTGGGAGCTGGGCTTTCGGAGGACTGAGAGCGAGCAAGGGAAAGACGTCGGCACCCTGAGGTGGCTGGCAAGCTCAGAGCGGCAGTGTCTGTGGGGCTGTGGAAGGGCTGCCAAGGGAAGGTGAGGGCCAGCAACAGCTTGCAGTCCTGGCCCCTTTGGTGTGGGAGCAGGCGCTGGACGTTTTCCACTTGGGAGCTGGGCTTTCGGAGGACTGAGAGCGAGCAAGGGCAAGACGTCGGCACCCTGAGGTGGCTGGCAAGCTCAGAGGGGCAGTGTCTGTGGGGCTGTGGAAGGGCTGCCAAGGGAAGGTGAGGGCCAGCAACAGCTTGCAGTCCTGGCCCCTTTGGTGTGGGAGCAGGCGCTGGACGTTTTCCTTTTGGTAGGTGGGCTTTATGAGCAGTGAGAGCGAGCAAGGGCAAGACGTCGGCACCCTGAGGTGGCTGGCAAGCTCAGAGCGCCAGTGTCTGTGGGGCTGTGGAAGGGCTGCCAAGGGAAGGTGAGGGCCAGCAACAGCTTGCAGTCCTGGCCCCTTTGGTGTGGGAGCAGGCGCTGGACGTTTTCCATTTGGGAGCTGGGCTCTGGCAGTGCTGAGAGCGAGCAAGGGGAAGACGTCGGCACCCTGAGGTGGCTGGCAAGCTCAGAGCGGCAGTGTCTGTGGGGCTGTGGAAGGGCTGCCAAGGGAAGGTGAGGGCCAGCAACAGCTTGCAGTCCTGGCCCCTTTGGTGTGGGAGCAGGCGCTGGACGTTTTCCATATGGGAGTTGGGCTTTCGGAGGACTGAGAGCGAGCAAGGGCAAGACGTCGGCACCCTGAGGTGGCTGGCAAGCTCAGAGGGGCAGTGTCTGTGGGGCTGTGGAAGGGCTGCCAAGGGAAGGTGAGGGCCAGCAACAGCTTGCAGTCCTGGCCCCTTTGGTGTGGGAGCAGGCGCTGGACGTTTTCCTTTTGGTAGGTGGGCTTTATGAGCAGTGAGAGCGAGCAAGGGCAAGACGTCGGCACCCTGAGGTGGCTGGCAAGCTCAGAGCGCCAGTGTCTGTGGGGCTGTGGAAGGGCTGCCAAGGGAAGGTGAGGGCCAGCAACAGCTTGCAGTCCTGGCCCCTTTGGTGTGGGAGCAGGCGCTGGACGTTTTCCATTTGGGAGCTGGGCTCTGGCAGTGCTGAGAGCGAGCAAGGGGAAGACGTCGGCACCCTGAGGTGGCTGGCAAGCTCAGAGCGGCAGTGTCTGTGGGGCTGTGGAAGGGCTGCCAAGGGAAGGTGAGGGCCAGCAACAGCTTGCAGTCCTGGCCCCTTTGGTGTGGGAGCAGGCGCTGGACGTTTTCCATATGGGAGTTGGGCTTTCGGAGGACTGAGAGCGAGCAAGGGCAAGACGTCGGCACCCTGAGGTGGCTGGCAAGCTCAGAGCGCCAGTGTCTGTGGGGCTGTGGAAGGGCTGCCAAGGGAAGGTGAGGGCCAGCAACAGCTTGCAGTCCTGGCCCCTTTGGTGTGGGAGCAGGCGCTGGACGTTTTCCATTTGGGAGCTGGGCTCTGGCAGTGCTGAGAGCGAGCAAGGGCAAGACGTCGGCACCCTGAGGTGGCTGGCAAGCTCAGAGGGGCAGTGTCTGTGGGGCTGTGGAAGGGCTGCCAAGGGAAGGTGAGGGCCAGCAACAGCTTGCAGTCCTGGCCCCTTTGGTGTGGGAGCAGGCGCTGGACGTTTTCCATTTGGGAGCTGGGCTTTTGCAGGACTGAGAGCGAGCAAGGGCAAGACGTCGGCACCCTGAGGTGGCTGGCAAGCTCAGAGCGGCAGTGTCTGTGGGGCTGTGGAAGGGCTGCCAAGGGAAGGTGAGGGCCAGCAACAGCTTGCAGTCCTGGCCCCTTTGGTGTGGGAGCAGGCGCTGGACGTTTTCCACTTGGGAGCTGGGCTTTCTCAGGACTGAGAGCGAGCAAGGGCAAGACGTCGGCACCCTGAGGTGGCTGGCAAGCTCAGAGGGGCAGTGTCTGTGGGGCTGTGGAAGGGCTGCCAAGGGAAGGTGAGGGCCAGCAACAGCTTGCAGTCCTGGCCCCTTTGGTGTGGGAGCAGGTGCTGGACGTTTTCCATTTGGGAGCTGGGCTTTCGGAGGACTGAGAGCGAGCAAGGGCAAGACGTCGGCACCCTGAGGTGGCTGGCAAGCTCAGAGCGGCAGTGTCTGTGGGGCTGTGGAAGGGCTGCCAAGGGAAGGTGAGGGCCAGCAACAGCTTGCAGTCCTGGCCCCTTTGGTGTGGGAGCAGGCGCTGGACGTTTTCCATTTGGGAGCTGGGCTTTCGGAGGACTGAGAGCGAGCAAGGGCAAGACGTCGGCACCCTGAGGTGGCTGGCAAGCTCAGAGGGGCAGTGTCTGTGGGGCTGTGGAAGGGCTGCCAAGGGAAGGTGAGGGCCAGCAACAGCTTGCAGTCCTGGCCCCTTTGGTGTGGGAGCAGGCGCTGGACGTTTTCCTTTTGGTAGGTGGGCTTTATGAGCAGTGAGAGCGAGCAAGGGCAAGACGTCGGCACCCTGAGGTGGCTGGCAAGCTCAGAGCGCCAGTGTCTGTGGGGCTGTGGAAGGGCTGCCAAGGGAAGGTGAGGGCCAGCAACAGCTTGCAGTCCTGGCCCCTTTGGTGTGGGAGCAGGCGCTGGACGTTTTCCATTTGGGAGCTGGGCTCTGGCAGTGCTGAGAGCGAGCAAGGGCAAGACGTCGGCACCCTGAGGTGGCTGGCAAGCTCAGAGCGGCAGTGTCTGTGGGGCTGTGGAAGGGCTGCCAAGGGAAGGTGAGGGCCAGCAACAGCTTGCAGTCCTGGCCCCTTTGGTGTGGGAGCAGGCGCTGGACGTTTTCCATATGGGAGTTGGGCTTTCGCAGGACTGAGAGCGAGCAAGGGAAAGACGTCGGCACCCTGAGGTGGCTGGCAAGCTCAGAGCGCCAGTGTCTGTGGGGCTGTGGAAGGGCTGCCAAGGGAAGGTGAGGGCCAGCAACAGCTTGCAGTCCTGGCCCCTTTGGTGTGGGAGCAGGCGCTGGACGTTTTCCATTTGGGAGCTGGGCTCTGGCAGTGCTGAGAGCGAGCAAGGGCAAGACGTCGGCACCCTGAGGTGGCTGGCAAGCTCAGAGGGGCAGTGTCTGTGGGGCTGTGGAAGGGCTGCCAAGGGAAGGTGAGGGCCAGCAACAGCTTGCAGTCCTGGCCCCTTTGGTGTGGGAGCAGGCGCTGGACGTTTTCCATTTGGGAGCTGGGCTTTCTCAGGACTGAGAGCGAGCAAGGGAAAGACGTCGGCACCCTGAGGTGGCTGGCAAGCTCAGAGCGGCAGTGTCTGTGGGGCTGTGGAAGGGCTGCCAAGGGAAGGTGAGGGCCAGCAACAGCTTGCAGTCCTGGCCCCTTTGGTGTGGGAGCAGGCGCTGGACGTTTTCCACTTGGGAGCTGGGCTTTCGGAGGACTGAGAGCGAGCAAGGGCAAGACGTCGGCACCCTGAGGTGGCTGGCAAGCTCAGAGGGGCAGTGTCTGTGGGGCTGTGGAAGGGCTGCCAAGGGAAGGTGAGGGCCAGCAACAGCTTGCAGTCCTGGCCCCTTTGGTGTGGGAGCAGGTGCTGGACGTTTTCCATTTGGGAGCTGGGCTTTCGGAGGACTGAGAGCGAGCAAGGGCAAGACGTCGGCACCCTGAGGTGGCTGGCAAGCTCAGAGCGGCAGTGTCTGTGGGGCTGTGGAAGGGCTGCCAAGGGAAGGTGAGGGCCAGCAACAGCTTGCAGTCCTGGCCCCTTTGGTGTGGGAGCAGGCGCTGGACGTTTTCCACTTGGGAGCTGGGCTTTCGGAGGACTGAGAGCGAGCAAGGGCAAGACGTCGGCACCCTGAGGTGGCTGGCAAGCTCAGAGGGGCAGTGTCTGTGGGGCTGTGGAAGGGCTGCCAAGGGAAGGTGAGGGCCAGCAACAGCTTGCAGTCCTGGCCCCTTTGGTGTGGGAGCAGGCGCTGGACGTTTTCCTTTTGGTAGGTGGGCTTTATGAGCAGTGAGAGCGAGCAAGGGCAAGACGTCGGCACCCTGAGGTGGCTGGCAAGCTCAGAGCGCCAGTGTCTGTGGGGCTGTGGAAGGGCTGCCAAGGGAAGGTGAGGGCCAGCAACAGCTTGCAGTCCTGGCCCCTTTGGTGTGGGAGCAGGCGCTGGACGTTTTCCATTTGGGAGCTGGGCTCTGGCAGTGCTGAGAGCGAGCAAGGGGAAGACGTCGGCACCCTGAGGTGGCTGGCAAGCTCAGAGCGCCAGTGTCTGTGGGGCTGTGGAAGGGCTGCCAAGGGAAGGTGAGGGCCAGCAACAGCTTGCAGTCCTGGCCCCTTTGGTGTGGGAGCAGGCGCTGGACGTTTTCCATATGGGAGTTGGGCTTTCGGAGGACTGAGAGCGAGCAAGGGCAAGACGTCGGCACCCTGAGGTGGCTGGCAAGCTCAGAGCGGCAGTGTCTGTGGGGCTGTGGAAGGGCTGCCAAGGGAAGGTGAGGGCCAGCAACAGCTTGCAGTCCTGGCCCCTTTGGTGTGGGAGCAGGCGCTGGACGTTTTCCATTTGGGAGCTGGGCTCTGGCAGTGCTGAGAGCGAGCAAGGGCAAGACGTCGGCACCCTGAGGTGGCTGGCAAGCTCAGAGGGGCAGTGTCTGTGGGGCTGTGGAAGGGCTGCCAAGGGAAGGTGAGGGCCAGCAACAGCTTGCAGTCCTGGCCCCTTTGGTGTGGGAGCAGGCGCTGGACGTTTTCCATTTGGGAGCTGGGCTTTCGGAGGACTGAGAGCGAGCATGGGAAAGACGTCGGCACCCTGAGGTGGCTGGCAAGCTCAGAGGGGCAGTGTCTGTGGGGCTGTGGAAGGGCTGCCAAGGGAAGGTGAGGGCCAGCAACAGCTTGCAGTCCTGGCCCCTTTGGTGTGGGAGCAGGCGCTGGACGTTTTCCACTTGGGAGCTGGGCTTTCGGAGGACTGAGAGCGAGCAAGGGCAAGACGTCGGCACCCTGAGGTGGCTGGCAAGCTCAGAGGGGCAGTGTCTGTGGGGCTGTGGAAGGGCTGCCAAGGGAAGGTGAGGGCCAGCAACAGCTTGCAGTCCTGGCCCCTTTGGTGTGGGAGCAGGTGCTGGACGTTTTCCATTTGGGAGCTGGGCTTTCGGAGGACTGAGAGCGAGCAAGGGGAAGACGTCGGCACCCTGAGGTGGCTGGCAAGCTCAGAGCGGCAGTGTCTGTGGGGCTGTGGAAGGGCTGCCAAGGGAAGGTGAGGGCCAGCAACAGCTTGCAGTCCTGGCCCCTTTGGTGTGGGAGCAGGCGCTGGACGTTTTCCATTTGGGAGCAGGGCTTTCGGAGGACTGAGAGCGAGCAAGGGCAAGACGTCGGCACCCTGAGGTGGCTGGCAAGCTCAGAGGGGCAGTGTCTGTGGGGCTGTGGAAGGGCTGCCAAGGGAAGGTGAGGGCCAGCAACAGCTTGCAGTCCTGGCCCCTTTGGTGTGGGAGCAGGCGCTGGACGTTTTCCTTTTGGTAGGTGGGCTTTATGAGCAGTGAGAGCGAGCAAGGGCAAGACGTCGGCACCCTGAGGTGGCTGGCAAGCTCAGAGCGCCAGTGTCTGTGGGGCTGTGGAAGGGCTGCCAAGGGAAGGTGAGGGCCAGCAACAGCTTGCAGTCCTGGCCCCTTTGGTGTGGGAGCAGGCGCTGGACGTTTTCCATTTGGGAGCTGGGCTCTGGCAGTGCTGAGAGCGAGCAAGGGGAAGACGTCGGCACCCTGAGGTGGCTGGCAAGCTCAGAGCGGCAGTGTCTGTGGGGCTGTGGAAGGGCTGCCAAGGGAAGGTGAGGGCCAGCAACAGCTTGCAGTCCTGGCCCCTTTGGTGTGGGAGCAGGCGCTGGACGTTTTCCATTTGGGAGCTGGGCTTTCGGAGGACTGAGAGCGAGCAAGGGCAAGACGTCGGCACCCTGAGGTGGCTGGCAAGCTCAGAGGGGCAGTGTCTGTGGGGCTGTGGAAGGGCTGCCAAGGGAAGGTGAGGGCCAGCAACAGCTTGCAGTCCTGGCCCCTTTGGTGTGGGAGCAGGCGCTGGACGTTTTCCTTTTGGGAGCAGGGCTTTTGCAGGACTGAGAGCGAGCAAGGGCAAGACGTCGGCACCCTGAGGTGGCTGGCAAGCTCAGAGGGGCAGTGTCTGTGGGGCTGTGGAAGGGCTGCCAAGGGAAGGTGAGGGCCAGCAACAGCTTGCAGTCCTGGCCCCTTTGGTGTGGGAGCAGGCGCTGGACGTTTTCCATTTGGGAGCAGGGCTTTCGGAGGACTGAGAGCGAGCAAGGGAAAGACGTCGGCACCCTGAGGTGGCTGGCAAGCTCAGAGGGGCAGTGTCTGTGGGGCTGTGGAAGGGCTGCCAAGGGAAGGTGAGGGCCAGCAACAGCTTGCAGTCCTGGCCCCTTTGGTGTGGGAGCAGGCGCTGGACGTTTTCCATTTGGGAGCAGGGCTTTCGGAGGACTGAGAGCGAGCAAGGGCAAGACGTCGGCACCCTGAGGTGGCTGGCAAGCTCAGAGGGGCAGTGTCTGTGGGGCTGTGGAAGGGCTGCCAAGGGAAGGTGAGGGCCAGCAACAGCTTGCAGTCCTGGCCCCTTTGGTGTGGGAGCAGGCGCTGGATGTTTTCCTTTTGGGAGCAGGGCTTTCGGAGGACTGAGAGCGAGCAAGGGCAAGACGTCGGCACCCTGAGGTGGCTGGCAAGCTCAGAGCGCCAGTGTCTGTGGGGCTGTGGAAGGGCTGCCAAGGGAAGGTGAGGGCCAGCAACAGCTTGCAGTCCTGGCCCCTTTGGTGTGGGAGGAGGCGCTGGACGTTTTCCATTTGGGAGCTGGGCTTTAGCAGGACTGAGAGCGAGCAAGGGCAAGACGTCGGCACCCTGAGGTGGCTGGCAAGCTCAGAGGGGCAGTGTCTGTGGGGCTGTGGAAGGGCTGCCAAGGGAAGGTGAGGGCCAGCAACAGCTTGCAGTCCTGGCCCCTTTGGTGTGGGAGCAGGCGCTGGACGTTTTCCATTTGGGAGCTGGGCTTTCGGAGGACTGAGAGCGAGCAAGGGCAAGACGTCGGCACCCTGAGGTGGCTGGCAAGCTCAGAGGGGCAGTGTCTGTGGGGCTGTGGAAGGGCTGCCAAGGGAAGGTGAGGGCCAGCAACAGCTTGCAGTCCTGGCCCCTTTGGTGTGGGAGCAGGCGCTGGACGTTTTCCACTTGGGAGCTGGGCTTTCGGAGGACTGAGAGCGAGCAAGGGCAAGACGTCGGCACCCTGAGGTGGCTGGCAAGCTCAGAGGGGCAGTGTCTGTGGGGCTGTGGAAGGGCTGCCAAGGGAAGGTGAGGGCCAGCAACAGCTTGCAGTCCTGGCCCCTTTGGTGTGGGAGCAGGCGCTGGACGTTTTCCTTTTGGGAGCTGGGCTTAATGAGCAGTGAGAGCTATCAAGAGAAAGACGTCGGCACCCTGAGGTGGCTGGCAAGCTCAGAGCGCCAGTGTCTGTGGGGCTGTGGAAGGGCTGCCAAGGGAAGGTGAGGGCCAGCAACAGCTTGCAGTCCTGGCCCCTTTGGTGTGGGAGCAGGCGCTGGACGTTTTCCATTTGGGAGCAGGGCTTTCGGAGGACTGAGAGCGAGCAAGGGCAAGACGTCGGCACCCTGAGGTGGCTGGCAAGCTCAGAGGGGCAGTGTCTGTGGGGCTGTGGAAGGGCTGCCAAGGGAAGGTTAGGGCCAGCAACAGCTTGCAGTCCTGGCCCCTTTGGTGTGGGAGCAGGCGCTGGACGTTTTCCTTTTGGGAGCTGGGCTTAATGAGCAGTGAGAGCTATCAAGAGAAAGACGTCGGCACCCTGAGGTGGCTGGCAAGCTCAGAGCGCCAGTGTCTGTGGGGCTGTGGAAGGGCTGCCAAGGGAAGGTGAGGGCCAGCAACAGCTTGCAGTCCTGGCCCCTTTGGTGTGGGAGCAGGCGCTGGACGTTTTCCATTTGGGAGCAGGGCTTTCGGAGGACTGAGAGCGAGCAAGGGCAAGACGTCGGCACCCTGAGGTGGCTGGCAAGCTCAGAGCGCCAGTGTCTGTGGGGCTGTGGAAGGGCTGCCAAGGGAAGGTGAGGGCCAGCAACAGCTTGCAGTCCTGGCCCCTTTGGTGTGGGAGCAGGCGCTGGACGTTTTCCATTTGGGAGCTGGGCTCTGGCAGTGCTGAGAGCGAGCAAGGGCAAGACGTCGGCACCCTGAGGTGGCTGGCAAGCTCAGAGGGGCAGTGTCTGTGGGGCTGTGGAAGGGCTGCCAAGGGAAGGTGAGGGCCAGCAACAGCTTGCAGTCCTGGCCCCTTTGGTGTGGGAGCAGGCGCTGGACGTTTTCCATTTGGGAGCTGGGCTCTGGCAGTGCTGAGAGCGAGCAAGGGCAAGACGTCGGCACCCTGAGGTGGCTGGCAAGCTCAGAGGGGCAGTGTCTGTGGGGCTGTGGAAGGGCTGCCAAGGGAAGGTGAGGGCCAGCAACAGCTTGCAGTCCTGGCCCCTTTGGTGTGGGAGCAGGCGCTGGACTTTTTCCACTTGGGAGCTGGGCTTTATGACCAGTGAGAGCGAGCAAGGGCAAGACGTCGGCACCCTGAGGTGGCTGGCAAGCTCAGAGCGCCAGTGTCTGTGGGGCTGTGGAAGGGCTGCCAAGGGAAGGTGAGGGCCAGCAACAGCTTGCAGTCCTGGCCCCTTTGGTGTGGGAGCAGGCGCTGGACGTTTTCCATTTGGGAGCTGGGCTTTCGGAGGACTGAGAGCGAGCAAGGGAAAGACGTCGGCACCCTGAGGTGGCTGGCAAGCTCAGAGCGCCAGTGTCTGTGGGGCTGTGGAAGGGCTGCCAAGGGAAGGTGAGGGCCAGCAACAGCTTGCAGTCCTGGCCCCTTTGGTGTGGGAGCAGGCGCTGGACGTTTTCCTTTTGGGAGCTGGGCTTTATGAGCAGTGAGAGCGAGCAAGGGCAAGACGTCGGCACCCTGAGGTGGCTGGCAAGCTCAGAGGGGCAGTGTCTGTGGGGCTGTGGAAGGGCTGCCAAGGGAAGGTGAGGGCCAGCAACAGCTTGCAGTCCTGGCCCCTTTGGTGTGGGAGCAGGCGCTGGACGTTTTGCACTTGGGAGCTGGGCTTTCGGAGGACTGAGAGCGAGCAAGGGCAAGACGTCGGCACCCTGAGGTGGCTGGCAAGCTCAGAGGGGCAGTGTCTGTGGGGCTGTGGAAGGGCTGCCAAGGGAAGGTGAGGGCCAGCAACAGCTTGCAGTCCTGGCCCCTTTGGTGTGGGAGCAGGCGCTGGACGTTTTCCTTTTGGTATCTGGGCTTTATGAGCAGTGAGAGCGAGCAAGGGCAAGACGTCGGCACCCTGAGGTGGCTGGCAAGCTCAGAGCGCCAGTGTCTGTGGGGCTGTGGAAGGGCTGCCAAGGGAAGGTGAGGGCCAGCAACAGCTTGCAGTCCTGGCCCCTTTGGTGTGGGAGCAGGCGCTGGACGTTTTCCATTTGGGAGCTGGGCTCTGGCAGTGCTGAGAGCGAGCAAGGGCAAGACGTCGGCACCCTGAGGTGGCTGGCAAGCTCAGAGGGGCAGTGTCTGTGGGGCTGTGGAAGGGCTGCCAAGGGAAGGTGAGGGCCAGCAACAGCTTGCAGTCCTGGCCCCTTTGGTGTGGGAGCAGGCGCTGGACGTTTTCCATTTGGGAGCTGGGCTTTCGGAGGACTGAGAGCGAGCAAGGGAAAGACGTCGGCACCCTGAGGTGGCTGGCAAGCTCAGAGGGGCAGTGTCTGTGGGGCTGTGGAAGGGCTGCCAAGGGAAGGTGAGGGCCAGCAACAGCCTGCAGTCCTGGCCCCTTTGGTGTGGGAGCAGGCGCTGGACGTTTTCCATTTGGGAGCTGGGCTTTCGGAGGACTGAGAGCGAGCAAGGGAAAGACGTCGGCACCCTGAGGTGGCTGGCAAGCTCAGAGGGGCAGTGTCTGTGGGGCTGTGGAAGGGCTGCCAAGGGAAGGTGAGGGCCAGCAACAGCTTGCAGTCCTGGCCCCTTTGGTGTGGGAGCAGGCGCTGGACGTTTTCCATTTGGGAGCTGGGCTTTCAGAGGACTGAGAGCGAGCAAGGGAAAGACGTCGGCACCCTGAGGTGGCTGGCAAGCTCAGAGCGCCAGTGTCTGTGGGGCTGTGGAAGGGCTGCCAAGGGAAGGGGAGGGCCAGCAACAGCTTGCAGTCCTGGCCCCTTTGGTGTGGGAGCAGGCGCTGGACGTTTTCCATTTGGGAGCTGGGCTTTCGGAGGACTGAGAGCGAGCAAGGGCAAGACGTCGGCACCCTGAGGTGGCTGGCAAGCTCAGAGGGGCAGTGTCTGTGGGGCTGTGGAAGGGCTGCCAAGGGAAGGTGAGGGCCAGCAACAGCTTGCAGTCCTGGCCCCTTTGGTGTGGGAGCAGGCACTGGACGTTTTCCCTTTGGGAGCTGGGCTCTGGCAGTGCTGAGAGCGAGCAAGGGCAAGACGTCGGCACCCTGAGGTGGCTGGCAAGCTCAGAGGGGCAGTGTCTGTGGGGCTGTGGAAGGGCTGCCAAGGGAAGGTGAGGGCCAGCAACAGCTTGCAGTCCTGGCCCCTTTGGTGTGGGAGCAGGCGCTGGACGTTTTCCATTTGGGAGCTGGGCTCTGGCAGTGCTGAGAGCGAGCAAGGGCAAGACGTCGGCACCCTGAGGTGGCTGGCAAGCTCAGAGCGCCAGTGTCTGTGGGGCTGTGGAAGGGCTGCCAAGGGAAGGTGAGGGCCAGCAACAGCTTGCAGTCCTGGCCCCTTTGGTGTGGGAGCAGGTGCTGGACGTTTTCCATTTGGGAGCTGGGCTTTCGGAGGACTGAGAGCGAGCAAGGGGAAGACGTCGGCACCCTGAGGTGGCTGGCAAGCTCAGAGGGGCAGTGTCTGTGGGGCTGTGGAAGGGCTGCCAAGGGAAGGTGAGGGCCAGCAACAGCTTGCAGTCCTGGCCCCTTTGGTGTGGGAGCAGGCGCTGGACGTTTTCCATTTGGGAGCTGGGCTTTCGGAGGACTGAGAGCGAGCAAGGGCAAGACGTCGGCACCCTGAGGTGGCTGGCAAGCTCAGAGGGGCAGTGTCTGTGGGGCTGTGGAAGGGCTGCCAAGGGAAGGTGAGGGCCAGCAACAGCTTGCAGTCCTGGCCCCTTTGGTGTGGGAGCAGGCGCTGGACGTTTTCCATTTGGGAGCTGGGCTCTGGCAGTGCTGAGAGCGAGCAAGGGAAAGACGTCGGCACCCTGAGGTGGCTGGCAAGCTCAGAGGGGCAGTGTCTGTGGGGCTGTGGAAGGGCTGCCAAGGGAAGGTGAGGGCCAGCAACAGCTTGCAGTCCTGGCCCCTTTGGTGTGGGAGCAGGCGCTGGACGTTTTCCATTTGGGAGCTGGGCTTTCGGAGGACTGAGAGCGAGCAAGGGCAAGACGTCGGCACCCTGAGGTGGCTGGCAAGCTCAGAGGGGCAGTGTCTGTGGGGCTGTGGAAGGGCTGCCAAGGGAAGGTGAGGGCCAGCAACAGCTTGCAGTCCTGGCCCCTTTGGTGTGGGAGCAGGCGCTGGACGTTTTCCATTTGGGAGCTGGGCTCTGGCAGTGCTGAGAGCGAGCAAGGGCAAGACGTCGGCACCCTGAGGTGGCTGGCAAGCTCAGAGCGCCAGTGTCTGTGGGGCTGTGGAAGGGCTGCCAAGGGAAGGTGAGGGCCAGCAACAGCTTGCAGTCCTGGCCCCTTTGGTGTGGGAGCAGGCGCTGGATGTTTTGCATTGGGGAGCTGGTCTCTGGCAGTGCTGAGAGCGAGCAAGGGCAAGACGTCGGCACCCTGAGGTGGCTGGCAAGCTCAGAGGGGCAGTGTCTGTGGGGCTGTGGAAGGGCTGCCAAGGGAAGGTGAGGGCCAGCAACAGCTTGCAGTCCTGGCCCCTTTGGTGTGGGAGCAGGCGCTGGACGTTTTCCACTTGGGAGCTGGGCTTTCGGAGGACTGAGAGCGAGCAAGGGCAAGACGTCGGCACCCTGAGGTGGCTGGCAAGCTCAGAGGGGCAGTGTCTGTGGGGCTGTGGAAGGGCTGCCAAGGGAAGGTGAGGGCCAGCAACAGCTTGCAGTCCTGGCCCCTTTGGTGTGGGAGCAGGCGCTGGATGTTTTCCATTTGGGAGCTGGTCTCTGGCAGTGCTGAGAGCGAGCAAGGGCAAGACGTCGGCACCCTGAGGTGGCTGGCAAGCTCAGAGGGGCAGTGTCTGTGGGGCTGTGGAAGGGCTGCCAAGGGAAGGTGAGGGCCAGCAACAGCTTGCAGTCCTGGCCCCTTTGGTGTGGGAGCAGGCGATGGACGTTTTCCACTTGGGAGCTGGGCTTTCGGAGGACTGAGAGCGAGCAAGGGAAAGACGTCGGCACCCTGAGGTGGCTGGCAAGCTCAGAGGGGCAGTGTCTGTGGGGCTGTGGAAGGGCTGCCAAGGGAAGGTGAGGGCCAGCAACAGCTTGCAGTCCTGGCCCCTTTGGTGTGGGAGCAGGCGCTGGACGTTTTCCTTTTGGGAGCTGGGCTTTATGAGCAGTAAAAGCGAGCAAGGGCAAGACGTCGGCACCCTGAGGTGGCTGGCAAGCTCAGAGGGGCAGTGTCTGTGGGGCTGTGGAAGGGCTGCCAAGGGAAGGTGAGGGCCAGCAACAGCTTGCAGTCCTGGCCCCTTTGGTGTGGGAGCAGGCGCTGGATGTTTTCCTTTTGGGAGCAGGGCTTTCGGAGGACTGAGAGCGAGCAAGGGCAAGACGTCGGCACCCTGAGGTGGCTGGCAAGCTCAGAGGGGCAGTGTCTGTGGGGCTGTGGAAGGGCTGCCAAGGGAAGGTGAGGGCCAGCAACAGCTTGCAGTCCTGGCCCCTTTGGTGTGGGAGCAGGCGCTGGACGTTTTCCATTTGGGAGCTGGGATTTCGGAGGACTGAGAGCGAGCAAGGGGAAGACGTCGGCACCCTGAGGTGGCTGGCAAGCTCAGAGGGGCAGTGTCTGTGGGGCTGTGGAAGGGCTGCCAAGGGAAGGTGAGGGCCAGCAACAGCTTGCAGTCCTGGCCCCTTTGGTGTGGGAGCAGGCGCTGGACGTTTTCCTTTTGGGAGCTGGGCTTTATGAGCAGTGAGAGCGAGCAAGGGCAAGACGTCGGCACCCTGAGGTGGCTGGCAAGCTCAGAGGGGCAGTGTCTGTGGGGCTGTGGAAGGGCTGCCAAGGGAAGGTGAGGGCCAGCAACAGCTTGCAGTCCTGGCCCCTTTGGTGTGGGAGCAGGCGCTGGACGTTTTCCATTTGGGAGCTGGGCTCTGGCAGTGCTGAGAGCGAGCAAGGGCAAGACGTCGGCACCCTGAGGTGGCTGGCAAGCTCAGAGCGCCAGTGTCTGTGGGGCTGTGGAAGGGCTGCCAAGGGAAGGTGAGGGCCAGCAACAGCTTGCAGTCCTGGCCCCTTTGGTGTGGGAGCAGGCGCTGGACGTTTTCCACTTGGGAGCTGGGCTTTCGGAGGACTGAGAGCGAGCAAGGGCAAGACGTCGGCACCCTGAGGTGGCTGGCAAGCTCAGAGCGCCAGTGTCTGTGGGGCTGTGGAAGGGCTGCCAAGGGAAGGTGAGGGCCAGCAACAGCTTGCAGTCCTGGCCCCTTTGGTGTGGGAGCAGGCGCTGGACGTTTTCCATTTGGGAGCTGGTCTCTGGCAGTGCTGAGAGCGAGCAAGGGCAAGACGTCGGCACCCTGAGGTGGCTGGCAAGCTCAGAGGGGCAGTGTCTGTGGGGCTGTGGAAGGGCTGCCAAGGGAAGGTGAGGGCCAGCAACAGCTTGCAGTCCTGGCCCCTTTGGTGTGGGAGCAGGCGATGGACGTTTTCCATTTGGGAGCTGGGCTTTCGGAGGACTGAGAGCGAGCAAGGGCAAGACGTCGGCACCCTGAGGTGGCTGGCAAGCTCAGAGCGCCAGTGTCTGTGGGGCTGTGGAAGGGCTGCCAAGGGAAGGTGAGGGCCAGCAACAGCTTGCAGTCCTGGCCCCTTTGGTGTGGGAGCAGGCGCTGGACGTTTTCCATTTGGGAGCTGGGCTCTGGCAGTGCTGAGAGCGAGCAAGGGCAAGACGTCGGCACCCTGAGGTGGCTGGCAAGCTCAGAGCGCCAGTGTCTGTGGGGCTGTGGAAGGGCTGCCAAGGGAAGGTGAGGGCCAGCAACAGCTTGCAGTCCTGGCCCCTTTGGTGTGGGAGCAGGCGCTGGATGTTTTGCATTGGGGAGCTGGTCTCTGGCAGTGCTGAGAGCGAGCAAGGGCAAGACGTCGGCACCCTGAGGTGGCTGGCAAGCTCAGAGGGGCAGTGTCTGTGGGGCTGTGGAAGGGCTGCCAAGGGAAGGTGAGGGCCAGCAACAGCTTGCAGTCCTGGCCCCTTTGGTGTGGGAGCAGGCGCTGGACGTTTTCCACTTGGGAGCTGGGCTTTCGGAGGACTGAGAGCGAGCAAGGGCAAGACGTCGGCACCCTGAGGTGGCTGGCAAGCTCAGAGCGCCAGTGTCTGTGGGGCTGTGGAAGGGCTGCCAAGGGAAGGTGAGGGCCAGCAACAGCTTGCAGTCCTGGCCCCTTTGGTGTGGGAGCAGGCGCTGGATGTTTTCCATTTGGGAGCTGGTCTCTGGCAGTGCTGAGAGCGAGAAAGGGCAAGACGTCGGCACCCTGAGGTGGCTGGCAAGCTCAGAGGGGCAGTGTCTGTGGGGCTGTGGAAGGGCTGCCAAGGGAAGGTGAGGGCCAGCAACAGCTTGCAGTCCTGGCCCCTTTGGTGTGGGAGCAGGCGCTGGACGTTTTCCACTTGGGAGCTGGGCTTTCGGAGGACTGAGAGCGAGCAAGGGCAAGACGTCGGCACCCTGAGGTGGCTGGCAAGCTCAGAGGGGCAGTGTCTGTGGGGCTGTGGAAGGGCTGCCAAGGGAAGGTGAGGGCCAGCAACAGCTTGCAGTCCTGGCCCCTTTGGTGTGGGAGCAGGCGCTGGACGTTTTCCTTTTGGGAGCTGGGCTTTATGAGCAGTAAAAGCGAGCAAGGGGAAGACGTCGGCACCCTGAGGTGGCTGGCAAGCTCAGAGCGCCAGTGTCTGTGGGGCTGTGGAAGGGCTGCCAAGGGAAGGTGAGGGCCAGCAACAGCTTGCAGTCCTGGCCCCTTTGGTGTGGGAGCAGGCGCTGGACGTTTTCCACTTGGGAGCTGGGCTTTCGGAGGACTGAGAGCGAGCAAGGGCAAGACGTCGGCACCCTGAGGTGGCTGGCAAGCTCAGAGGGGCAGTGTCTGTGGGGCTGTGGAAGGGCTGCCAAGGGAAGGTGAGGGCCAGCAACAGCTTGCAGTCCTGGCCCCTTTGGTGTGGGAGCAGGCGCTGGACGTTTTCCATTTGGGAGCTGGGCTTTCGGAGGACTGAGAGCGAGCAAGGGCAAGACGTCGGCACCCTGAGGTGGCTGGCAAGCTCAGAGCGCCAGTGTCTGTGGGGCTGTGGAAGGGCTGCCAAGGGAAGGTGATGGCCAGCAACAGCTTGCAGTCCTGGCCCCTTTGGTGTGGGAGCAGGCGCTGGACGTTTTCCATTTGGGAGCTGGGCTTTCGGAGGACTGAGAGCGAGCAAGGGAAAGACGTCGGCACCCTGAGGTGGCTGGCAAGCTCAGAGCGCCAGTGTCTGTGGGGCTGTGGAAGGGCTGCCAAGGGAAGGTGAGGGCCAGCAACAGCTTGCAGTCCTGGCCCCTTTGGTGTGGGAGCAGGCGCTGGACGTTTTCCATTTGGGAGCTGGGCTTTCGGAGGACTGAGAGCGAGCAAGGGAAAGACGTCGGCACCCTGAGGTGGCTGGCAAGCTCAGAGGGGCAGTGTCTGTGGGGCTGTGGAAGGGCTGCCAAGGGAAGGGGAGGGCCAGCAACAGCTTGCAGTCCTGGCCCCTTTGGTGTGGGAGCAGGCGCTGGATGTTTTGCATTGGGGAGCTGGTCTCTGGCAGTGCTGAGAGCGAGCAAGGGCAAGACGTCGGCACCCTGAGGTGGCTGGCAAGCTCAGAGCGCCAGTGTCTGTGGGGCTGTGGAAGGGCTGCCAAGGGAAGGTGAGGGCCAGCAACAGCTTGCAGTCCTGGCCCCTTTGGTGTGGGAGGAGGCGCTGGACGTTTTCCACTTGGGAGCTGGGCTTTCGGAGGACTGAGAGCGAGCAAGGGCAAGACATCGGCACCCTGAGGTGGCTGGCAAGCTCAGAGCGCCAGTGTCTGTGGGGCTGTGGAAGGGCTGCCAAGGGAAGGTGAGGGCCAGCAACAGCTTGCAGTCCTGGCCCCTTTGGTGTGGGAGCAGGCGCTGGATGTTTTCCATTTGGGAGCTGGTCTCTGGCAGTGCTGAGAGCGAGCAAGGGCAAGACGTCGGCACCCTGAGGTGGCTGGCAAGCTCAGAGGGGCAGTGTCTGTGGGGCTGTGGAAGGGCTGCCAAGGGAAGGTGAGGGCCAGCAACAGCTTGCAGTCCTGGCCCCTTTGGTGTGGGAGCAGGCGCTGGACGTTTTCCACTTGGGAGCTGGGCTTTCGGAGGACTGAGAGCGAGCAAGGGCAAGACGTCGGCACCCTGAGGTGGCTGGCAAGCTCAGAGGGGCAGTGTCTGTGGGGCTGTGGAAGGGCTGCCAAGGGAAGGTGAGGGCCAGCAACAGCTTGCAGTCCTGGCCCCTTTGGTGTGGGAGCAGGCGCTGGACGTTTTCCTTTTGGTAGGTGGGCTTTATGAGCAGTGAGAGCGAGCAAGGGCAAGACGTCGGCACCCTGAGGTGGCTGGCAAGCTCAGAGCGCCAGTGTCTGTGGGGCTGTGGAAGGGCTGCCAAGGGAAGGTGAGGGCCAGCAACAGCTTGCAGTCCTGGCCCCTTTGGTGTGGGAGCAGGCACTGGACGTTTTCCCTTTGGGAGCTGGGCTCTGGCAGTGCTGAGAGCGAGCAAGGGCAAGACGTCGGCACCCTGAGGTGGCTGGCAAGCTCAGAGGGGCAGTGTCTGTGGGGCTGTGGAAGGGCTGCCAAGGGAAGGTGAGGGCCAGCAACAGCTTGCAGTCCTGGCCCCTTTGGTGTGGGAGCAGGCGCTGGACGTTTTCCATTTGGGAGCTGGGCTCTGGCAGTGCTGAGAGCGAGCAAGGGCAAGACGTCGGCACCCTGAGGTGGCTGGCAAGCTCAGAGCACCAGTGTCTGTGGGGCTGTGGAAGGGCTGCCAAGGGAAGGTGAGGGCCAGCAACAGCTTGCAGTCCTGGCCCCTTTGGTGTGGGAGCAGGCGCTGGATGTTTTCCACTTGGGAGCTGGGCTTTCGGAGGACTGAGAGCGAGCAAGGGGAAGACGTCGGCACCCTGAGGTGGCTGGCAAGCTCAGAGGGGCAGTGTCTGTGGGGCTGTGGAAGGGCTGCCAAGGGAAGGTGAGGGCCAGCAACAGCTTGCAGTCCTGGCCCCTTTGGTGTGGGAGCAGGCGCTGGACGTTTTCCACTTGGGAGCTGGGCTTTCGGAGGACTGAGAGCGAGCAAGGGCAAGACGTCGGCACCCTGAGGTGGCTGGCAAGCTCAGAGCGCCAGTGTCTGTGGGGCTGTGGAAGGGCTGCCAAGGGAAGGTGAGGGCCAGCAACAGCTTGCAGTCCTGGCCCCTTTGGTGTGGGAGCAGGCGATGGACGTTTTCCACTTGGGAGCTGGGCTTTCGGAGGACTGAGAGCGAGCAAGGGAAAGACGTCGGCACCCTGAGGTGGCTGGCAAGCTCAGAGGGGCAGTGTCTGTGGGGCTGTGGAAGGGCTGCCAAGGGAAGGTGAGGGCCAGCAACAGCTTGCAGTCCTGGCCCCTTTGGTGTGGGAGCAGGCGCTGGATGTTTTCCTTTTGGGAGCAGGGCTTTCGGAGGACTGAGAGCGAGCAAGGGGAAGACGTCGGCACCCTGAGGTGGCTGGCAAGCTCAGAGGGGCAGTGTCTGTGGGGCTGTGGAAGGGCTGCCAAGGGAAGGTGAGGGCCAGCAACAGCTTGCAGTCCTGGCCCCTTTGGTGTGGGAGCAGGCGCTGGACGTTTTCCATTTGGGAGCTGGGTTTTCGGAGGACTGAGAGCGAGCAAGGGAAAGACGTCGGCACCCTGAGGTGGCTGGCAAGCTCAGAGCGCCAGTGTCTGTGGGGCTGTGGAAGGGCTGCCAAGGGAAGGTGATGGCCAGCAACAGCTTGCAGTCCTGGCCCCTTTGGTGTGGGAGCAGGCGATGGACGTTTTCCACTTGGGAGGTGGGCTTTCTGAGCAGTGAGAGGGATCAAGGGAAAGACGTCGGCACCCTGAGGTGGCTGGCAAGCTCAGAGGGGCAGTGTCTGTGGGGCTGTGGAAGGGCTGCCAAGGGAAGGGGAGGGCCAGCAACAGCTTGCAGTCCTGGCCCCTTTGGTGTGGGAGCAGGCGCTGGATGTTTTGCATTGGGGAGCTGGTCTCTGGCAGTGCTGAGAGCGAGCAAGGGCAAGACGTCGGCACCCTGAGGTGGCTGGCAAGCTCAGAGCGCCAGTGTCTGTGGGGCTGTGGAAGGGCTGCCAAGGGAAGGTGAGGGCCAGCAACAGCTTGCAGTCCTGGCCCCTTTGGTGTGGGAGCAGGCGCTGGACGTTTTCCACTTGGGAGCTGGGCTTTCGGAGGACTGAGAGCGAGCAAGGGCAAGACGTCGGCACCCTGAGGTGGCTGGCAAGCTCAGAGCGCCAGTGTCTGTGGGGCTGTGGAAGGGCTGCCAAGGGAAGGTGAGGGCCAGCAACAGCTTGCAGTCCTGGCCCCTTTGGTGTGGGAGCAGGCGCTGGATGTTTTCCATTTGGGAGCTGGGCTCTGGCAGTGCTGAGAGCGAGCAAGGGCAAGACGTCGGCACCCTGAGGTGGCTGGCAAGCTCAGAGGGGCAGTGTCTGTGGGGCTGTGGAAGGGCTGCCAAGGGAAGGTGAGGGCCAGCAACAGCTTGCAGTCCTGGCCCCTTTGGTGTGGGAGCAGGCGCTGGACGTTTTCCACTTGGGAGCTGGGCTTTCGGAGGACTGAGAGCGAGCAAGGGCAAGACGTCGGCACCCTGAGGTGGCTGGCAAGCTCAGAGGGGCAGTGTCTGTGGGGCTGTGGAAGGGCTGCCAAGGGAAGGTGAGGGCCAGCAACAGCTTGCAGTCCTGGCCCCTTTGGTGTGGGAGCAGGCGCTGGACGTTTTCCTTTTGGGAGCTGGGCTTTATGAGCAGTAAAAGCGAGCAAGGCCAAGACGTCGGCACCCTGAGGTGGCTGGCAAGCTCAGAGGGGCAGTGTCTGTGGGGCTGTGGAAGGGCTGCCAAGGGAAGGTGAGGGCCAGCAACAGCTTGCAGTCCTGGCCCCTTTGGTGTGGGAGCAGGCGCTGGACGTTTTCCATTTGGGAGCAGGGCTTTCGGAGGACTGAGAGCGAGCAAGGGCAAGACGTCGGCACCCTGAGGTGGCTGGCAAGCTCAGAGGGGCAGTGTCTGTGGGGCTGTGGAAGGGCTGCCAAGGGAAGGTGAGGGCCAGCAACAGCTTGCAGTCCTGGCCCCTTTGGTGTGGGAGCAGGCGCTGGACGTTTTCCACTTGGGAGCTGGGCTTTCGGAGGACTGAGAGCGAGCAAGGGCAAGACGTCGGCACCCTGAGGTGGCTGGCAAGCTCAGAGCGCCAGTGTCTGTGGGGCTGTGGAAGGGCTGCCAAGGGAAGGTGAGGGCCAGCAACAGCTTGCAGTCCTGGCCCCTTTGGTGTGGGAGCAGGCGCTGGACGTTTTCCATTTGGGAGCTGGTCTCTGGCAGTGCTGAGAGCGAGCAAGGGCAAGACGTCGGCACCCTGAGGTGGCTGGCAAGCTCAGAGGGGCAGTGTCTGTGGGGCTGTGGAAGGGCTGCCAAGGGAAGGTGAGGGCCAGCAACAGCTTGCAGTCCTGGCCCCTTTGGTGTGGGAGCAGGCGCTGGACGTTTTCCATTTGGGAGCTGGGCTCTGGCAGTGCTGAGAGCGAGCAAGGGAAAGACGTCGGCACCCTGAGGTGGCTGGCAAGCTCAGAGGGGCAGTGTCTGTGGGGCTGTGGAAGGGCTGCCAAGGGAAGGTGAGGGCCAGCAACAGCTTGCAGTCCTGGCCCCTTTGGTGTGGGAGCAGGCGCTGGACGTTTTCCTTTTGGGAGCTGGGCTCTGGCAGTGCTGAGAGCGAGCAAGGGCAAGACGTCGGCACCCTGAGGTGGCTGGCAAGCTCAGAGCGCCAGTGTCTGTGGGGCTGTGGAAGGGCTGCCAAGGGAAGGTGAGGGCCAGCAACAGCTTGCAGTCCTGGCCCCTTTGGTGTGGGAGCAGGCGCTGGACGTTTTCCATTTGGGAGCTGGGCTTTCGGAGGACTGAGAGCGAGCAAGGGCAAGACGTCGGCACCCTGAGGTGGCTGGCAAGCTCAGAGCGCCAGTGTCTGTGGGGCTGTGGAAGGGCTGCCAAGGGAAGGTGATGGCCAGCAACAGCTTGCAGTCCTGGCCCCTTTGGTGTGGGAGCAGGCGATGGACGTTTTCCACTTGGGAGGTGGGCTTTCTGAGCAGTGAGAGCGATCAAGGGAAAGACGTCGGCACCCTGAGGTGACTGGCAAGCTCAGAGGGGCAGTGTCTGTGGGGCTGTGGAAGGGCTGCCAAGGGAAGGTGAGGGCCAGCAACAGCTTGCAGTCCTGGCCCCTTTGGTGTGGGAGCAGGCGCTGGACGTTTTCCATTTGGGAGCTGGGCTTTCGCAGGACTGAGAGCGAGCAAGGGAAAGACGTCGGCACCCTGAGGTGGCTGGCAAGCTCAGAGGGGCAGTGTCTGTGGGGCTGTGGAAGGGCTGCCAAGGGAAGGGGAGGGCCAGCAACAGCTTGCAGTCCTGGCCCCTTTGGTGTGGGAGCAGGCGCTGGACGTTTTCCATTTGGGAGCTGGGCTCTGGCAGTGCTGAGAGCGAGCAAGGGCAAGACGTCGGCACCCTGAGGTGGCTGGCAAGCTCAGAGCGCCAGTGTCTGTGGGGCTGTGGAAGGGCTGCCAAGGGAAGGTGAGGGCCAGCAACAGCTTGCAGTCCTGGCCCCTTTGGTGTGGGAGGAGGCGCTGGACGTTTTCCACTTGGGAGCTGGGCTCTGGCAGTGCTGACAGCGAGCAAGGGAAAGACGTCGGCACCCTGAGGTGGCTGGCAAGCTCAGAGCGCCAGTGTCTGTGGGGCTGTGGAAGGGCTGCCAAGGGAAGGTGAGGGCCAGCAACAGCTTGCAGTCCTGGCCCCTTTGGTGTGGGAGCAGGCGCTGGACGTTTTCCACTTGGGAGCTGGGCTTTTGGAGGACTGAGAGCGAGCAAGGGCAAGACGTCGGCACCCTGAGGTGGCTGGCAAGCTCAGAGGGGCAGTGTCTGTGGGGCTGTGGAAGGGCTGCCAAGGGAAGGTGAGGGCCAGCAACAGCTTGCAGTCCTGGCCCCTTTGGTGTGGGAGCAGGCGCTGGACGTTTTCCATTTGGGAGCTGGGCTTTCGGAGGACTGAGAGCGAGCAAGGGCAAGACGTCGGCACCCTGAGGTGGCTGGCAAGCTCAGAGGGGCAGTGTCTGTGGGGCTGTGGAAGGGCTGCGAAGGGAAGGTGAGGGCCAGCAACAGCTTGCAGTCCTGGCCCCTTTGGTGTGGGAGCAGGCGCTGGACGTTTTCCATTTGGGAGCTGGGCTCTGGCAGTGCTGAGAGCGAGCAAGGGCAAGACGTCGGCACCCTGAGGTGGCTGGCAAGCTCAGAGCGCCAGTGTCTGTGGGGCTGTGGAAGGGCTGCCAAGGGAAGGTGAGGGCCAGCAACAGCTTGCAGTCCTGGCCCCTTTGGTGTGGGAGCAGGCGCTGGACGTTTTCCACTTGGGAGGTGGGCTTTCGGAGGACTGAGAGCGAGCAAGGGCAAGACGTCGGCACCCTGAGGTGGCTGGCAAGCTCAGAGCGCCAGTGTCTGTGGGGCTGTGGAAGGGCTGCCAAGGGAAGGTGAGGGCCAGCAACAGCTTGCAGTCCTGGCCCCTTTGGTGTGGGAGCAGGTGCTGGACGTTTTCCATTTGGGAGCTGGGCTCTGGCAGTGCTGACAGCGAGCAAGGGAAAGACGTCGGCACCCTGAGGTGGCTGGAAAGCTCAGAGCGCCAGTGTCTGTGGGGCTGTGGAAGGGCTGCCAAGGGAAGGTGAGGGCCAGCAACAGCTTGCAGTCCTGGCCCCTTTGGTGTGGGAGCAGGCGCTGGACGTTTTCCACTTGGGAGCTGGGCTTTTGGAGGACTGAGAGCGAGCAAGGGCAAGACGTCGGCACCCTGAGGTGGCTGGCAAGCTCAGAGCGCCAGTGTCTGTGGGGCTGTGGAAGGGCTGCCAAGGGAAGGTGAGGGCCAGCAACAGCTTGCAGTCCTGGCCCCTTTGGTGTGGGAGCAGGCGCTGGACGTTTTGCACTTGGGAGCTGGGCTTTCGCAGGACTGAGAGCGAGCAAGGGGAAGACGTCGGCACCCTGAGGTGGCTGGCAAGCTCAGAGGGGCAGTGTCTGTGGGGCTGTGGAAGGGCTGCCAAGGGAAGGTGAGGGCCAGCAACAGCTTGCAGTCCTGGCCCCTTTGGTGTGGGAGCAGGCGCTGGACGTTTTCCATTTGGGAGCTGGGCTCTGGCAGTGCTGAGAGCGAGCAAGGGCAAGACGTCGGCACCCTGAGGTGGCTGGCAAGCTCAGAGCGCCAGTGTCTGTGGGGCTGTGGAAGGGCTGCCAAGGGAAGGTGAGGGCCAGCAACAGCTTGCAGTCCTGGCCCCTTTGGTGTGGGAGCAGGCGCTGGACGTTTTCCACTTGGGAGGTGGGCTTTCGGAGGACTGAGAACGAGCAAGGGCAAGACGTCGGCACCCTGAGGTGGCTGGCAAGCTCAGAGCGCCAGTGTCTGTGGGGCTGTGGAAGGGCTGCCAAGGGAAGGTGAGGGCCAGCAACAGCTTGCAGTCCTGGCCCCTTTGGTGTGGGAGGAGGCGCTGGACGTTTTCCATTTGGGAGCTGGGCTCTGGCAGTGCTGACAGCGAGCAAGGGCAAGACGTCGGCACCCTGAGGTGGCTGGCAAGCTCAGAGCGCCAGTGTCTGTGGGGCTGTGGAAGGGCTGCCAAGGGAAGGTGAGGGCCAGCAACAGCTTGCAGTCCTGGCCCCTTTGGTGTGGGAGCAGGCGCTGGACGTTTTCCTTTTGGGAGCTGGGCTTTCGGAGGACTGAGAGCGAGCAAGGGCAAGACGTCGGCACCCTGAGGTGGCTGGCAAGCTCAGAGCGCCAGTGTCTGTGGGGCTGTGGAAGGGCTGCCAAGGGAAGGTGAGGGCCAGCAACAGCTTGCAGTCCTGGCCCCTTTGGTGTGGGAGGAGGCGCTGGACGTTTTCCATTTGGGAGCTGGGCTCTGGCAGTGCTGACAGCGAGCAAGGGCAAGACGTCGGCACCCTGAGGTGGCTGGCAAGCTCAGAGCGCCAGTGTCTGTGGGGCTGTGGAAGGGCTGCCAAGGGAAGGTGAGGGCCAGCAACAGCTTGCAGTCCTGGCCCCTTTGGTGTGGGAGCAGGCGCTGGACGTTTTGCACTTGGGAGCTGGGCTTTCGGAGGACTGAGAGCGAGCAAGGGCAAGACGTCGGCACCCTGAGGTGGCTGGCAAGCTCAGAGGGGCAGTGTCTGTGGGGCTGTGGAAGGGCTGCCAAGGGAAGGTGATGGCCAGCAACAGCTTGCAGTCCTGGCCCCTTTGGTGTGGGAGCAGGCGCTGGACGTTTTCCTTTTGGGAGCTGGGCTTTATGAGCAGTGAGAGCGAGCAAGGGCAAGACGTCGGCACCCTGAGGTGGCTGGCAAGCTCAGAGGGGCAGTGTCTGTGGGGCTGTGGAAGGGCTGCCAAGGGAAGGTGAGGGCCAGCAACAGCTTGCAGTCCTGGCCCCTTTGGTGTGGGAGCAGGCGCTGGACGTTTTCCATTTGGGAGCTGGGCTCTGGCAGTGCTGAGAGCGAGCAAGGGCAAGACGTCGGCACCCTGAGGTGGCTGGCAAGCTCAGAGCGCCAGTGTCTGTGGGGCTGTGGAAGGGCTGCCAAGGGAAGGTGAGGGCCAGCAACAGCTTGCAGTCCTGGCCCCTTTGGTGTGGGAGCAGGCGCTGGACGTTTTCCATTTGGGAGCTGGGCTCTGGCAGTGCTGAGAGCGAGCAAGGGCAAGACGTCGGCACCCTGAGGTGGCTGGCAAGCTCAGAGGGGCAGTGTCTGTGGGGCTGTGGAAGGGCTGCCAAGGGAAGGGGAGGGCCAGCAACAGCTTGCAGTCCTGGCCCCTTTGGTGTGGGAGCAGGCGCTGGATTTTTTTTTCCTTTTGGGAGCTGGGCTTTCGGAGGACTGAGAGCGAGCAAGGGCAAGACGTCGGCACCCTGAGGTGGCTGGCAAGCTCAGAGGGGCAGTGTCTGTGGGGCTGTGGAAGGGCTGCCAAGGGAAGGTGAGGGCCAGCAACAGCTTGCAGTCCTGGCCCCTTTGGTGTGGGAGCAGGCGCTGGACGTTTTCCATTTGGGAGCTGGGCTCTGGCAGTGCTGAGAGCGAGCAAGGGCAAGACGTCGGCACCCTGAGGTGGCTGGCAAGCTCAGAGGGGCAGTGTCTGTGGGGCTGTGGAAGGGCTGCCAAGGGAAGGTGAGGGCCAGCAACAGCTTGCAGTCCTGGCCCCTTTGGTGTGGGAGGAGGCGCTGGACGTTTTCCATTTGGGAGCTGGGCTCTGGCAGTGCTGACAGCGAGCAAGGGCAAGACGTCGGCACCCTGAGGTGGCTGGCAAGCTCAGAGGGGCAGTGTCTGTGGGGCTGTGGAAGGGCTGCCAAGGGAAGGTGAGGGCCAGCAACAGCTTGCAGTCCTGGCCCCTTTGGTGTGGGAGCAGGTGCTGGACGTTTTCCATTTGGGAGCTGGGCTCCGGCAGTGCTGACAGCGAGCAAGGGCAAGACGTCGGCACCCTGAGGTGGCTGGCAAGCTCAGAGCGCCAGTGTCTGTGGGGCTGTGGAAGGGCTGCCAAGGGAAGGTGAGGGCCAGCAACAGCTTGCAGTCCTGGCCCCTTTGGTGTGGGAGGAGGCGCTGGACGTTTTCCATTTGGGAGCTGGGCTCTGGCAGTGCTGAGAGCGAGCAAGGGCAAGACGTCGGCACCCTGAGGTGGCTGGCAAGCTCAGAGCGGCAGTGTCTGTGGGGCTGTGGAAGGGCTGCCAAGGGAAGGTGAGGGCCAGCAACAGCTTGCAGTCCTGGCCCCTTTGGTGTGGGAGCAGGCGCTGGACGTTTTGCACTTGGGAGCTGGGCTTTCGGAGGACTGAGAACGAGCAAGGGCAAGACGTCGGCACCCTGAGGTGGCTGGCAAGCTCAGAGCGCCAGTGTCTGTGGGGCTGTGGAAGGGCTGCCAAGGGAAGGTGAGGGCCAGCAACAGCTTGCAGTCCTGGCCCCTTTGGTGTGGGAGGAGGCGCTGGACGTTTTCCATTTGGGAGCTGGGCTCTGGCAGTGCTGACAGCGAGCAAGGGCAAGACGTCGGCACCCTGAGGTGGCTGGCAAGCTCAGAGCGCCAGTGTCTGTGGGGCTGTGGAAGGGCTGCCAAGGGAAGGTGAGGGCCAGCAACAGCTTGCAGTCCTGGCCCCTTTGGTGTGGGAGCAGGCGCTGGACGTTTTGCACTTGGGAGCTGGGCTTTCGGAGGACTGAGAGCGAGCAAGGGCAAGACGTCGGCACCCTGAGGTGGCTGGCAAGCTCAGAGGGGCAGTGTCTGTGGGGCTGTGGAAGGGCTGCCAAGGGAAGGTGAGGGCCAGCAACAGCTTGCAGTCCTGGCCCCTTTGGTGTGGGAGCAGGCGCTGGACGTTTTCCTTTTGGGAGCTGGGCATTATGAGCAGTGAGAGCGAGCAAGGGCAAGACGTCGGCACCCTGAGGTGGCTGGCAAGCTCAGAGGGGCAGTGTCTGTGGGGCTGTGGAAGGGCTGCCAAGGGAAGGTGAGGGCCAGCAACAGCTTGCAGTCCTGGCCCCTTTGGTGTGGGAGCAGGCGCTGGACGTTTTCCATTTGGGAGCTGGGCTCTGGCAGTGCTGAGAGCGAGCAAGGGCAAGACGTCGGCACCCTGAGGTGGCTGGCAAGCTCAGAGCGCCAGTGTCTGTGGGGCTGTGGAAGGGCTGCCAAGGGAAGGTGAGGGCCAGCAACAGCTTGCAGTCCTGGCCCCTTTGGTGTGGGAGCAGGCGCTGGACGTTTTCCATTTGGGAGCTGGGCTCTGGCAGTGCTGAGAGCGAGCAAGGGCAAGACGTCGGCACCCTGAGGTGGCTGGCAAGCTCAGAGGGGCAGTGTCTGTGGGGCTGTGGAAGGGCTGCCAAGGGAAGGTGAGGGCCAGCAACAGCTTGCAGTCCTGGCCCCTTTGGTGTGGGAGCAGGCGCTGGACGTTTTCCATTTCGGAGCTGGGCTTTCGGAGGACTGAGAGCGAGCAAGGGCAAGACGTCGGCACCCTGAGGTGGCTGGCAAGCTCAGAGGGGCAGTGTCTGTGGGGCTGTGGAAGGGCTGCCAAGGGAAGGTGAGGGCCAGCAACAGCTTGCAGTCCTGGCCCCTTTGGTGTGGGAGCAGGCGCTGGACGTTTTCCTTTTGGGAGCTGGGCTTTATGAGCAGTGAGAGCGAGCAAGGGCAAGACGTCGGCACCCTGAGGTGGCTGGCAAGCTCAGAGCGCCAGTGTCTGTGGGGCTGTGGAAGGGCTGCCAAGGGAAGGTGAGGGCCAGCAACAGCTTGCAGTCCTGGCCCCTTTGGTGTGGGAGCAGGCGCTGGACGTTTTCCATTTGGGAGCTGGGCTTTTGCAGGACTGAGAGCGAGCAAGGGCAAGACGTCGGCACCCTGAGGTGGCTGGCAAGCTCAGAGGGGCAGTGTCTGTGGGGCTGTGGAAGGGCTGCCAAGGGAAGGTGAGGGCCAGCAACAGCTTGCAGTCCTGGCCCCTTTGGTGTGGGAGCAGGCGCTGGACGTTTTGCACTTGGGAGCTGGGCTTTCGGAGGACTGAGAGCGAGCAAGGGCAAGACGTCGGCACCCTGAGGTGGCTGGCAAGCTCAGAGCGGCAGTGTCTGTGGGGCTGTGGAAGGGCTGCCAAGGGAAGGTGAGGGCCAGCAACAGCTTGCAGTCCTGGCCCCTTTGGTGTGGGAGGAGGCGCTGGACGTTTTCCATTTGGGAGCTGGGCTCTGGCAGTGCTGACAGCGAGCAAGGGCAAGACGTCGGCACCCTGAGGTGGCTGGCAAGCTCAGAGCGCCAGTGTCTGTGGGGCTGTGGAAGGGCTGCCAAGGGAAGGTGAGGGCCAGCAACAGCTTGCAGTCCTGGCCCCTTTGGTGTGGGAGCAGGCGCTGGACGTTTTGCACTTGGGAGCTGGGCTTTCGGAGGACTGAGAGCGAGCAAGGGCAAGACGTCGGCACCCTGAGGTGGCTGGCAAGCTCAGAGGGGCAGTGTCTGTGGGGCTGTGGAAGGGCTGCCAAGGGAAGGTGAGGGCCAGCAACAGCTTGCAGTCCTGGCCCCTTTGGTGTGGGAGCAGGCGCTGGACGTTTTCCTTTTGGGAGCTGGGCTTTATGAGCAGTGAGAGCGAGCAAGGGCAAGACGTCGGCACCCTGAGGTGGCTGGCAAGCTCAGAGGGGCAGTGTCTGTGGGGCTGTGGAAGGGCTGCCAAGGGAAGGTGAGGGCCAGCAACAGCTTGCAGTCCTGGCCCCTTTGGTGTGGGAGCAGGCGCTGGACGTTTTCCATTTGGGAGCTGGGCTCTGGCAGTGCTGAGAGCGAGCAAGGGCAAGACGTCGGCACCCTGAGGTGGCTGGCAAGCTCAGAGCGCCAGTGTCTGTGGGGCTGTGGAAGGGCTGCCAAGGGAAGGTGAGGGCCAGCAACAGCTTGCAGTCCTGGCCCCTTTGGTGTGGGAGCAGGCGCTGGACGTTTTCCATTTGGGAGCTGGGCTCTGGCAGTGCTGAGAGCGAGCAAGGGCAAGACGTCGGCACCCTGAGGTGGCTGGCAAGCTCAGAGCGCCAGTGTCTGTGGGGCTGTGGAAGGGCTGCCAAGGGAAGGTGAGGGCCAGCAACAGCTTGCAGTCCTGGCCCCTTTGGTGTGGGAGCAGGCGCTGGATTTTTTTTTCCTTTTAGGAGCTGGGCTTTCGGAGGACTGAGAGCGAGCAAGGGCAAGACGTCGGCACCCTGAGGTGGCTGGCAAGCTCAGAGGGGCAGTGTCTGTGGGGCTGTGGAAGGGCTGCCAAGGGAAGGTGAGGGCCAGCAACAGCTTGCAGTCCTGGCCCCTTTGGTGTGGGAGCAGGCGCTGGACGTTTTCCATTTCGGAGCTGGGCTTTTGCAGGACTGAGAGCGAGCAAGGGCAAGACGTCGGCACCCTGAGGTGGCTGGCAAGCTCAGAGCGGCAGTGTCTGTGGGGCTGTGGAAGGGCTGCCAAGGGAAGGGGAGGGCCAGCAACAGCTTGCAGTCCTGGCCCCTTTGGTGTGGGAGCAGGCGCTGGACGTTTTGCACTTGGGAGCTGGGCTTTCGGAGGACTGAGAGCGAGCAAGGGCAAGACGTCGGCACCCTGAGGTGGCTGGCAAGCTCAGAGGGGCAGTGTCTGTGGGGCTGTGGAAGGGCTGCCAAGGGAAGGTGAGGGCCAGCAACAGCTTGCAGTCCTGGCCCCTTTGGTGTGGGAGCAGGCGCTGGACGTTTTCCATTTGGGAGCTGGGCTCTGGCAGTGCTGACAGCGAGCAAGGGCAAGACGTCGGCACCCTGAGGTGGCTGGCAAGCTCAGAGGGGCAGTGTCTGTGGGGCTGTGGAAGGGCTGCCAAGGGAAGGTGAGGGCCAGCAACAGCTTGCAGTCCTGGCCCCTTTGGTGTGGGAGCAGGCGCTGGACGTTTTCCATTTGGGAGCTGGGCTTTCGGAGGACTGAGAGCGAGCAAGGGGAAGACGTCGGCACCCTGAGGTGGCTGGCAAGCTCAGAGCGCCAGTGTCTGTGGGGCTGTGGAAGGGCTGCCAAGGGAAGGTGAGGGCCAGCAACAGCTTGCAGTCCTGGCCCCTTTGGTGTGGGAGCAGGCGCTGGACGTTTTGCACTTGGGAGCTGGGCTTTCGGAGGACTGAGAGCGAGCAAGGGCAAGACGTCGGCACCCTGAGGTGGCTGGCAAGCTCAGAGGGGCAGTGTCTGTGGGGCTGTGGAAGGGCTGCCAAGGGAAGGTGATGGCCAGCAACAGCTTGCAGTCCTGGCCCCTTTGGTGTGGGAGCAGGCGCTGGACGTTTTCCTTTTGGGAGCTGGGCTTTATGAGCAGTGAGAGCGAGCAAGGGCAAGACGTCGGCACCCTGAGGTGGCTGGCAAGCTCAGAGGGGCAGTGTCTGTGGGGCTGTGGAAGGGCTGCCAAGGGAAGGTGAGGGCCAGCAACAGCTTGCAGTCCTGGCCCCTTTGGTGTGGGAGCAGGCGCTGGACGTTTTCCATTTGGGAGCTGGGCTCTGGCAGTGCTGAGAGCGAGCAAGGGCAAGACGTCGGCACCCTGAGGTGGCTGGCAAGCTCAGAGCGCCAGTGTCTGTGGGGCTGTGGAAGGGCTGCCAAGGGAAGGTGAGGGCCAGCAACAGCTTGCAGTCCTGGCCCCTTTGGTGTGGGAGCAGGCGCTGGACGTTTTCCATTTGGGAGCTGGGCTCTGGCAGTGCTGAGAGCGAGCAAGGGCAAGACGTCGGCACCCTGAGGTGGCTGGCAAGCTCAGAGGGGCAGTGTCTGTGGGGCTGTGGAAGGGCTGCCAAGGGAAGGGGAGGGCCAGCAACAGCTTGCAGTCCTGGCCCCTTTGGTGTGGGAGCAGGCGCTGGATTTTTTTTTCCTTTTGGGAGCTGGGCTTTCGGAGGACTGAGAGCGAGCAAGGGCAAGACGTCGGCACCCTGAGGTGGCTGGCAAGCTCAGAGGGGCAGTGTCTGTGGGGCTGTGGAAGGGCTGCCAAGGGAAGGTGAGGGCCAGCAACAGCTTGCAGTCCTGGCCCCTTTGGTGTGGGAGCAGGCGCTGGACGTTTTCCATTTGGGAGCTGGGCTCTGGCAGTGCTGAGAGCGAGCAAGGGCAAGACGTCGGCACCCTGAGGTGGCTGGCAAGCTCAGAGGGGCAGTGTCTGTGGGGCTGTGGAAGGGCTGCCAAGGGAAGGTGAGGGCCAGCAACAGCTTGCAGTCCTGGCCCCTTTGGTGTGGGAGGAGGCGCTGGACGTTTTCCATTTGGGAGCTGGGCTCTGGCAGTGCTGACAGCGAGCAAGGGCAAGACGTCGGCACCCTGAGGTGGCTGGCAAGCTCAGAGGGGCAGTGTCTGTGGGGCTGTGGAAGGGCTGCCAAGGGAAGGTGAGGGCCAGCAACAGCTTGCAGTCCTGGCCCCTTTGGTGTGGGAGCAGGTGCTGGACGTTTTCCATTTGGGAGCTGGGCTCCGGCAGTGCTGACAGCGAGCAAGGGCAAGACGTCGGCACCCTGAGGTGGCTGGCAAGCTCAGAGCGCCAGTGTCTGTGGGGCTGTGGAAGGGCTGCCAAGGGAAGGTGAGGGCCAGCAACAGCTTGCAGTCCTGGCCCCTTTGGTGTGGGAGGAGGCGCTGGACGTTTTCCATTTGGGAGCTGGGCTCTGGCAGTGCTGAGAGCGAGCAAGGGCAAGACGTCGGCACCCTGAGGTGGCTGGCAAGCTCAGAGCGGCAGTGTCTGTGGGGCTGTGGAAGGGCTGCCAAGGGAAGGTGAGGGCCAGCAACAGCTTGCAGTCCTGGCCCCTTTGGTGTGGGAGCAGGCGCTGGACGTTTTGCACTTGGGAGCTGGGCTTTCGGAGGACTGAGAACGAGCAAGGGCAAGACGTCGGCACCCTGAGGTGGCTGGCAAGCTCAGAGGGGCAGTGTCTGTGGGGCTGTGGAAGGGCTGCCAAGGGAAGGTGAGGGCCAGCAACAGCTTGCAGTCCTGGCCCCTTTGGTGTGGGAGGAGGCGCTGGACGTTTTCCATTTGGGAGCTGGGCTCTGGCAGTGCTGACAGCGAGCAAGGGCAAGACGTCGGCACCCTGAGGTGGCTGGCAAGCTCAGAGCGCCAGTGTCTGTGGGGCTGTGGAAGGGCTGCCAAGGGAAGGTGAGGGCCAGCAACAGCTTGCAGTCCTGGCCCCTTTGGTGTGGGAGCAGGCGCTGGACGTTTTGCACTTGGGAGCTGGGCTTTCGGAGGACTGAGAGCGAGCAAGGGCAAGACGTCGGCACCCTGAGGTGGCTGGCAAGCTCAGAGGGGCAGTGTCTGTGGGGCTGTGGAAGGGCTGCCAAGGGAAGGTGAGGGCCAGCAACAGCTTGCAGTCCTGGCCCCTTTGGTGTGGGAGCAGGCGCTGGACGTTTTCCTTTTGGGAGCTGGGCATTATGAGCAGTGAGAGCGAGCAAGGGCAAGACGTCGGCACCCTGAGGTGGCTGGCAAGCTCAGAGGGGCAGTGTCTGTGGGGCTGTGGAAGGGCTGCCAAGGGAAGGTGAGGGCCAGCAACAGCTTGCAGTCCTGGCCCCTTTGGTGTGGGAGCAGGCGCTGGACGTTTTCCATTTGGGAGCTGGGCTCTGGCAGTGCTGAGAGCGAGCAAGGGCAAGACGTCGGCACCCTGAGGTGGCTGGCAAGCTCAGAGCGCCAGTGTCTGTGGGGCTGTGGAAGGGCTGCCAAGGGAAGGTGAGGGCCAGCAACAGCTTGCAGTCCTGGCCCCTTTGGTGTGGGAGCAGGCGCTGGACGTTTTCCATTTGGGAGCTGGGCTCTGGCAGTGCTGAGAGCGAGCAAGGGCAAGACGTCGGCACCCTGAGGTGGCTGGCAAGCTCAGAGGGGCAGTGTCTGTGGGGCTGTGGAAGGGCTGCCAAGGGAAGGTGAGGGCCAGCAACAGCTTGCAGTCCTGGCCCCTTTGGTGTGGGAGCAGGCGCTGGACGTTTTCCATTTCGGAGCTGGGCTTTCGGAGGACTGAGAGCGAGCAAGGGCAAGACGTCGGCACCCTGAGGTGGCTGGCAAGCTCAGAGGGGCAGTGTCTGTGGGGCTGTGGAAGGGCTGCCAAGGGAAGGTGAGGGCCAGCAACAGCTTGCAGTCCTGGCCCCTTTGGTGTGGGAGCAGGCGCTGGACGTTTTCCTTTTGGGAGCTGGGCTTTATGAGCAGTGAGAGCGAGCAAGGGCAAGACGTCGGCACCCTGAGGTGGCTGGCAAGCTCAGAGCGCCAGTGTCTGTGGGGCTGTGGAAGGGCTGCCAAGGGAAGGTGAGGGCCAGCAACAGCTTGCAGTCCTGGCCCCTTTGGTGTGGGAGCAGGCGCTGGACGTTTTCCATTTGGGAGCTGGGCTTTTGCAGGACTGAGAGCGAGCAAGGGCAAGACGTCGGCACCCTGAGGTGGCTGGCAAGCTCAGAGGGGCAGTGTCTGTGGGGCTGTGGAAGGGCTGCCAAGGGAAGGTGAGGGCCAGCAACAGCTTGCAGTCCTGGCCCCTTTGGTGTGGGAGCAGGCGCTGGACGTTTTGCACTTGGGAGCTGGGCTTTCGGAGGACTGAGAGCGAGCAAGGGCAAGACGTCGGCACCCTGAGGTGGCTGGCAAGCTCAGAGCGGCAGTGTCTGTGGGGCTGTGGAAGGGCTGCCAAGGGAAGGTGAGGGCCAGCAACAGCTTGCAGTCCTGGCCCCTTTGGTGTGGGAGGAGGCGCTGGACGTTTTCCATTTGGGAGCTGGGCTCTGGCAGTGCTGACAGCGAGCAAGGGCAAGACGTCGGCACCCTGAGGTGGCTGGCAAGCTCAGAGCGCCAGTGTCTGTGGGGCTGTGGAAGGGCTGCCAAGGGAAGGTGAGGGCCAGCAACAGCTTGCAGTCCTGGCCCCTTTGGTGTGGGAGCAGGCGCTGGACGTTTTGCACTTGGGAGCTGGGCTTTCGGAGGACTGAGAGCGAGCAAGGGCAAGACGTCGGCACCCTGAGGTGGCTGGCAAGCTCAGAGGGGCAGTGTCTGTGGGGCTGTGGAAGGGCTGCCAAGGGAAGGTGAGGGCCAGCAACAGCTTGCAGTCCTGGCCCCTTTGGTGTGGGAGCAGGCGCTGGACGTTTTCCTTTTGGGAGCTGGGCTTTATGAGCAGTGAGAGCGAGCAAGGGCAAGACGTCGGCACCCTGAGGTGGCTGGCAAGCTCAGAGGGGCAGTGTCTGTGGGGCTGTGGAAGGGCTGCCAAGGGAAGGTGAGGGCCAGCAACAGCTTGCAGTCCTGGCCCCTTTGGTGTGGGAGCAGGCGCTGGACGTTTTCCATTTGGGAGCTGGGCTCTGGCAGTGCTGAGAGCGAGCAAGGGCAAGACGTCGGCACCCTGAGGTGGCTGGCAAGCTCAGAGCGCCAGTGTCTGTGGGGCTGTGGAAGGGCTGCCAAGGGAAGGTGAGGGCCAGCAACAGCTTGCAGTCCTGGCCCCTTTGGTGTGGGAGCAGGCGCTGGACGTTTTCCATTTGGGAGCTGGGCTCTGGCAGTGCTGAGAGCGAGCAAGGGCAAGACGTCGGCACCCTGAGGTGGCTGGCAAGCTCAGAGCGCCAGTGTCTGTGGGGCTGTGGAAGGGCTGCCAAGGGAAGGTGAGGGCCAGCAACAGCTTGCAGTCCTGGCCCCTTTGGTGTGGGAGCAGGCGCTGGATTTTTTTTTCCTTTTAGGAGCTGGGCTTTCGGAGGACTGAGAGCGAGCAAGGGCAAGACGTCGGCACCCTGAGGTGGCTGGCAAGCTCAGAGGGGCAGTGTCTGTGGGGCTGTGGAAGGGCTGCCAAGGGAAGGTGAGGGCCAGCAACAGCTTGCAGTCCTGGCCCCTTTGGTGTGGGAGCAGGCGCTGGACGTTTTCCATTTCGGAGCTGGGCTTTTGCAGGACTGAGAGCGAGCAAGGGCAAGACGTCGGCACCCTGAGGTGGCTGGCAAGCTCAGAGCGGCAGTGTCTGTGGGGCTGTGGAAGGGCTGCCAAGGGAAGGGGAGGGCCAGCAACAGCTTGCAGTCCTGGCCCCTTTGGTGTGGGAGCAGGCGCTGGACGTTTTGCACTTGGGAGCTGGGCTTTCGGAGGACTGAGAGCGAGCAAGGGCAAGACGTCGGCACCCTGAGGTGGCTGGCAAGCTCAGAGGGGCAGTGTCTGTGGGGCTGTGGAAGGGCTGCCAAGGGAAGGTGAGGGCCAGCAACAGCTTGCAGTCCTGGCCCCTTTGGTGTGGGAGCAGGCGCTGGACGTTTTCCATTTGGGAGCTGGGCTCTGGCAGTGCTGACAGCGAGCAAGGGCAAGACGTCGGCACCCTGAGGTGGCTGGCAAGCTCAGAGGGGCAGTGTCTGTGGGGCTGTGGAAGGGCTGCCAAGGGAAGGTGAGGGCCAGCAACAGCTTGCAGTCCTGGCCCCTTTGGTGTGGGAGCAGGCGCTGGACGTTTTCCATTTGGGAGCTGGGCTTTCGGAGGACTGAGAGCGAGCAAGGGGAAGACGTCGGCACCCTGAGGTGGCTGGCAAGCTCAGAGGGGCAGTGTCTGTGGGGCTGTGGAAGGGCTGCCAAGGGAAGGGGAGGGCCAGCAACAGCTTGCAGTCCTGGCCCCTTTGGTGTGGGAGGAGGCGCTGGACGTTTTCCATTTGGGAGCTGGGCTTTCGGAGGACTGAGAGCGAGCAAGGGCAAGACGTCGGCACCCTGAGGTGGCTGGCAAGCTCAGAGGGGCAGTGTCTGTGGGGCTGTGGAAGGGCTGCCAAGGGAAGGTGAGGGCCAGCAACAGCTTGCAGTCCTGGCCCCTTTGGTGTGGGAGCAGGCGCTGGACGTTTTCCATTTGGGAGCTGGGCTTTCGGAGGACTGAGAGCGAGCAAGGGCAAGACGTCGGCACCCTGAGGTGGCTGGCAAGCTCAGAGGGGCAGTGTCTGTGGGGCTGTGGAAGGGCTGCCAAGGGAAGGTTAGGGCCAGCAACAGCTTGCAGTCCTGGCCCCTTTGGTGTGGGAGCAGGCGCTGGACGTTTTCCTTTTGGGAGCTGGGCTTTATGAGCAGTGAGAGCGAGCAAGGGCAAGACGTCGGCACCCTGAGGTGGCTGGCAAGCTCAGAGGGGCAGTGTCTGTGGGGCTGTGGAAGGGCTGCCAAGGGAAGGTGAGGGCCAGCAACAGCTTGCAGTCCTGGCCCCTTTGGTGTGGGAGCAGGCGCTGGACGTTTTCCATTTGGGAGCTGGGCTCTGGCAGTGCTGAGAGCGAGCAAGGGCAAGACGTCGGCACCCTGAGGTGGCTGGCAAGCTCAGAGGGGCAGTGTCTGTGGGGCTGTGGAAGGGCTGCCAAGGGAAGGTGAGGGCCAGCAACAGCTTGCAGTCCTGGCCCCTTTGGTGTGGGAGCAGGCGCTGGACGTTTTCCATTTGGGAGCTGGGCTCTGGCAGTGCTGAGAGCGAGCAAGGGAAAGACGTCGGCACCCTGAGGTGGCTGGCAAGCTCAGAGGGGCAGTGTCTGTGGGGCTGTGGAAGGGCTGCCAAGGGAAGGTGAGGGCCAGCAACAGCTTGCAGTCCTGGCCCCTTTGGTGTGGGAGCAGGCGCTGGACGTTTTCCATTTGGGAGCTGGGCTCTGGCAGTGCTGAGAGCGAGCAAGGGCAAGACGTCGGCACCCTGAGGTGGCTGGCAAGCTCAGAGGGGCAGTGTCTGTGGGGCTGTGGAAGGGCTGCCAAGGGAAGGTGAGGGCCAGCAACAGCTTGCAGTCCTGGCCCCTTTGGTGTGGGAGCAGGCGCTGGACGTTTTCCACTTGGGAGGTGGGCTTTCGGAGGACTGAGAGCGAGCAAGGGCAAGACGTCGGCACCCTGAGGTGGCTGGCAAGCTCAGAGCGCCAGTGTCTGTGGGGCTGTGGAAGGGCTGCCAAGGGAAGGTGAGGGCCAGCAACAGCTTGCAGTCCTGGCCCCTTTGGTGTGGGAGCAGGCGCTGGACGTTTTCCATTTGGGAGCTGGGCTCTGGCAGTGCTGACAGCGAGCAAGGGCAAGACGTCGGCACCCTGAGGTGGCTGGCAAGCTCAGAGCGCCAGTGTCTGTGGGGCTGTGGAAGGGCTGCCAAGGGAAGGTGAGGGCCAGCAACAGCTTGCAGTCCTGGCCCCTTTGGTGTGGGAGCAGGCGCTGGACGTTTTCCATTTGGGAGCTGGGCTCTGGCAGTGCTGAGAGCGAGCAAGGGCAAGACGTCGGCACCCTGAGGTGGCTGGCAAGCTCAGAGCGCCAGTGTCTGTGGGGCTGTGGAAGGGCTGCCAAGGGAAGGTGAGGGCCAGCAACAGCTTGCAGTCCTGGCCCCTTTGGTGTGGGAGCAGGTGCTGGACGTTTTCCATTTGGGAGCTGGGCTCTGGCAGTGCTGAGAGCGAGCAAGGGCAAGACGTCGGCACCCTGAGGTGGCTGGCAAGCTCAGAGGGGCAGTGTCTGTGGGGCTGTGGAAGGGCTGCCAAGGGAAGGTGAGGGCCAGCAACAGCTTGCAGTCCTGGCCCCTTTGGTGTGGGAGCAGGCGCTGGACGTTTTCCATTTGGGAGCTGGGCTTTTGCAGGACTGAGAGCGAGCAAGGGCAAGACGTCGGCACCCTGAGGTGGCTGGCAAGCTCAGAGCGCCAGTGTCTGTGGGGCTGTGGAAGGGCTGCCAAGGGAAGGTGAGGGCCAGCAACAGCTTGCAGTCCTGGCCCCTTTGGTGTGGGAGCAGGCGCTGGACGTTTTGCGCTTGGGAGCTGGGTTTTCGGAGGACTGAGAGCGAGCAAGGGCAAGACGTCGGCACCCTGAGGTGGCTGGCAAGCTCAGAGGGGCAGTGTCTGTGGGGCTGTGGAAGGGCTGCCAAGGGAAGGTGAGGGCCAGCAACAGCTTGCAGTCCTGGCCCCTTTGGTGTGGGAGCAGGCGCTGGACGTTTTCCTTTTGGGAGCTGGGCTTTATGAGCAGTGAGAGCGAGCAAGGGCAAGACGTCGGCACCCTGAGGTGGCTGGCAAGCTCAGAGGGGCAGTGTCTGTGGGGCTGTGGAAGGGCTGCCAAGGGAAGGTGAGGGCCAGCAACAGCTTGCAGTCCTGGCCCCTTTGGTGTGGGAGCAGGCGCTGGACGTTTTCCATTTGGGAGCTGGGCTCTGGCAGTGCTGAGAGCGAGCAAGGGCAAGACGTCGGCACCCTGAGGTGGCTGGCAAGCTCAGAGGGGCAGTGTCTGTGGGGCTGTGGAAGGGCTGCCAAGGGAAGGTGAGGGCCAGCAACAGCTTGCAGTCCTGGCCCCTTTGGTGTGGGAGCAGGCGCTGGACGTTTTCCATTTGGGAGCTGGGCTCTGGCAGTGCTGAGAGCGAGCAAGGGCAAGACGTCGGCACCCTGAGGTGGCTGGCAAGCTCAGAGGGGCAGTGTCTGTGGGGCTGTGGAAGGGCTGCCAAGGGAAGGTGAGGGCCAGCAACAGCTTGCAGTCCTGGCCCCTTTGGTGTGGGAGCAGGCGCTGGACGTTTTCCATTTGGGAGCTGGGCTCTGGCAGTGCTGAGAGCGAGCAAGGGCAAGACGTCGGCACCCTGAGGTGGCTGGCAAGCTCAGAGGGGCAGTGTCTGTGGGGCTGTGGAAGGGCTGCCAAGGGAAGGTGAGGGCCAGCAACAGCTTGCAGTCCTGGCCCCTTTGGTGTGGGAGCAGGCGCTGGATGTTTTTTTCCTTTTGGGAGCAGGGCTTTCGGAGGACTGAGAGCGAGCAAGGGCAAGACGTCGGCACCCTGAGGTGGCTGGCAAGCTCAGAGCGCCAGTGTCTGTGGGGCTGTGGAAGGGCTGCCAAGGGAAGGTGAGGGCCAGCAACAGCTTGCAGTCCTGGCCCCTTTGGTGTGGGAGCAGGCGCTGGACGTTTTCCATTTGGGAGCTGGGCTTTATGAGCAGTGAGAGCGAGCAAGGGCAAGACGTCGGCACCCTGAGGTGGCTGGCAAGCTCAGAGGGGCAGTGTCTGTGGGGCTGTGGAAGGGCTGCCAAGGGAAGGTGAGGGCCAGCAACAGCTTGCAGTCCTGGCCCCTTTGGTGTGGGAGCAGGCGCTGGACGTTTTCCTTTTGGGAGCTGGGCTTTATGAGCAGTGAGAGCGAGCAAGGGCAAGACGTCGGCACCCTGAGGTGGCTGGCAAGCTCAGAGGGGCAGTGTCTGTGGGGCTGTGGAAGGGCTGCCAAGGGAAGGTGAGGGCCAGCAACAGCTTGCAGTCCTGGCCCCTTTGGTGTGGGAGCAGGCGCTGGACGTTTTCCATTTCGGAGCTGGGCTTTTGCAGGACTGAGAGCGAGCAAGGGCAAGACGTCGGCACCCTGAGGTGGCTGGCAAGCTCAGAGCGCCAGTGTCTGTGGGGCTGTGGAAGGGCTGCCAAGGGAAGGTGAGGGCCAGCAACAGCTTGCAGTCCTGGCCCCTTTGGTGTGGGAGCAGGCGCTGGACGTTTTTCACTTGGGAGCTGGGCTTTCGGAGGACTGAGAGCGAGCAAGGGCAAGACGTCGGCACCCTGAGGTGGCTGGCAAGCTCAGAGGGGCAGTGTCTGTGGGGCTGTGGAAGGGCTGCCAAGGGAAGGTGAGGGCCAGCAACAGCTTGCAGTCCTGGCCCCTTTGGTGTGGGAGCAGGCGCTGGACGTTTTCCTTTTGGGAGCTGGGCTTTATGAGCAGTGAGAGCGAGCAAGGGCAAGACGTCGGCACCCTGAGGTGGCTGGCAAGCTCAGAGCGCCAGTGTCTGTGGGGCTGTGGAAGGGCTGCCAAGGGAAGGTGAGGGCCAGCAACAGCTTGCAGTCCTGGCCCCTTTGGTGTGGGAGCAGGCGCTGGACGTTTTCCATTTGGGAGCTGGGCTCTGGCAGTGCTGAGAGCGAGCAAGGGAAAGACGTCGGCACCCTGAGGTGGCTGGCAAGCTCAGAGCGCCAGTGTCTGTGGGGCTGTGGAAGGGCTGCCAAGGGAAGGTGAGGGCCAGCAACAGCTTGCAGTCCTGGCCCCTTTGGTGTGGGAGCAGGCGCTGGACGTTTTCCATTTGGGAGCTGGGCTCTGGCAGTGCTGAGAGCGAGCAAGGGCAAGACGTCGGCACCCTGAGGTGGCTGGCAAGCTCAGAGCGCCAGTGTCTGTGGGGCTGTGGAAGGGCTGCCAAGGGAAGGTGAGGGCCAGCAACAGCTTGCAGTCCTGGCCCCTTTGGTGTGGGAGCAGGCGCTGGATTTTTTTTTCCTTTTGGGAGCTGGGCTTTCGGAGGACTGAGAGCGAGCAAGGGCAAGACGTCAGCACCCTGAGGTGGCTGGCAAGCTCAGAGGGGCAGTGTCTGTGGGGCTGTGGAAGGGCTGCCAAGGGAAGGTGAGGGCCAGCAACAGCTTGCAGTCCTGGCCCCTTTGGTGTGGGAGCAGGCGCTGGACGTTTTCCATTTGGGAGCTGGGCTTTCGGAGGACTGAGAGCGAGCAAGGGCAAGACGTCGGCACCCTGAGGTGGCTGGCAAGCTCAGAGGGGCAGTGTCTGTGGGGCTGTGGAAGGGCTGCCAAGGGAAGGTGAGGGCCAGCAACAGCTTGCAGTCCTGGCCCCTTTGGTGTGGGAGCAGGCGCTGGACGTTTTCCTTTTGGGAGCAGGGCTTTATGAGCAGTGAGAGCGAGCAAGGGCAAGACGTCGGCACCCTGAGGTGGCTGGCAAGCTCAGAGGGGCAGTGTCTGTGGGGCTGTGGAAGGGCTGCCAAGGGAAGGTGAGGGCCAGCAACAGCTTGCAGTCCTGGCCCCTTTGGTGTGGGAGCAGGCGCTGGACGTTTTCCATTTCGGAGCTGGGCTTTTGCAGGACTGAGAGCGAGCAAGGGCAAGACGTCGGCACCCTGAGGTGGCTGGCAAGCTCAGAGGGGCAGTGTCTGTGGGGCTGTGGAAGGGCTGCCAAGGGAAGGTGAGGGCCAGCAACAGCTTGCAGTCCTGGCCCCTTTGGTGTGGGAGCAGGCGCTGGACGTTTTCCTTTTGGGAGCTGGGCTTTCGGAGGACTGAGAGCGAGCAAGGGCAAGACGTCGGCACCCTGAGGTGGCTGGCAAGCTCAGAGGGGCAGTGTCTGTGGGGCTGTGGAAGGGCTGCCAAGGGAAGGTGAGGGCCAGCAACAGCTTGCAGTCCTGGCCCCTTTGGTGTGGGAGCAGGCGCTGGACGTTTTCCTTTTGGGAGCTGGGCATTATGAGCAGTGAGAGCGAGCAAGGGCAAGACGTCGGCACCCTGAGGTGGCTGGCAAGCTCAGAGGGGCAGTGTCTGTGGGGCTGTGGAAGGGCTGCCAAGGGAAGGTGAGGGCCAGCAACAGCTTGCAGTCCTGGCCCCTTTGGTGTGGGAGCAGGCGCTGGACGTTTTCCATTTGGGAGCTGGGCTCTGGCAGTGCTGAGAGCGAGCAAGGGCAAGACGTCGGCACCCTGAGGTGGCTGGCAAGCTCAGAGGGGCAGTGTCTGTGGGGCTGTGGAAGGGCTGCCAAGGGAAGGTGAGGGCCAGCAACAGCTTGCAGTCCTGGCCCCTTTGGTGTGGGAGCAGGCGCTGGACGTTTTCCATTTGGGAGCTGGGCTCTGGCAGTGCTGAGAGCGAGCAAGGGAAAGACGTCGGCACCCTGAGGTGGCTGGCAAGCTCAGAGGGGCAGTGTCTGTGGGGCTGTGGAAGGGCTGCCAAGGGAAGGTGAGGGCCAGCAACAGCTTGCAGTCCTGGCCCCTTTGGTGTGGGAGCAGGCGCTGGACGTTTTCCACTTGGGAGGTGGGCTTTCGGAGGACTGAGAGCGAGCAAGGGCAAGACGTCGGCACCCTGAGGTGGCTGGCAAGCTCAGAGCGCCAGTGTCTGTGGGGCTGTGGAAGGGCTGCCAAGGGAAGGTGAGGGCCAGCAAGAGCTTGCAGTCCTGGCCCCTTTGGTGTGGGAGCAGGCGCTGGACGTTTTCCATTTGGGAGCTGGGCTCTGGCAGTGCTGACAGCGAGCAAGGGCAAGACGTCGGCACCCTGAGGTGGCTGGCAAGCTCAGAGGGGCAGTGTCTGTGGGGCTGTGGAAGGGCTGCCAAGGGAAGGTGAGGGCCAGCAACAGCTTGCAGTCCTGGCCCCTTTGGTGTGGGAGCAGGCGCTGGACGTTTTCCATTTGGGAGCTGGGCTCTGGCAGTGCTGAGAGCGAGCAAGGGCAAGACGTCGGCACCCTGAGGTGGCTGGCAAGCTCAGAGGGGCAGTGTCTGTGGGGCTGTGGAAGGGCTGCCAAGGGAAGGTGAGGGCCAGCAACAGCTTGCAGTCCTGGCCCCTTTGGTGTGGGAGCAGGCGCTGGATTTTTTTTTCCTTTTGGGAGCAGGGCTTTCGGAGGACTGAGAGCGAGCAAGGGCAAGACGTCGGCACCCTGAGGTGGCTGGCAAGCTCAGAGGGGCAGTGTCTGTGGGGCTGTGGAAGGGCTGCCAAGGGAAGGTGAGGGCCAGCAACAGCTTGCAGTCCTGGCCCCTTTGGTGTGGGAGCAGGCGCTGGACGTTTTCCATTTGGGAGCTGGGCTTTATGAGCAGTAAAAGCGAGCAAGGGCAAGACGTCGGCACCCTGAGGTGGCTGGCAAGCTCAGAGGGGCAGTGTCTGTGGGGCTGTGGAAGGGCTGCCAAGGGAAGGGGAGGGCCAGCAACAGCTTGCAGTCCTGGCCCCTTTGGTGTGGGAGCAGGCGCTGGACGTTTTCCATTTGGGAGCTGGGCTTTCGGAGGACTGAGAGCGAGCAAGGGCAAGACGTCGGCACCCTGAGGTGGCTGGCAAGCTCAGAGGGGCAGTGTCTGTGGGGCTGTGGAAGGGCTGCCAAGGGAAGGTGAGGGCCAGCAACAGCTTGCAGTCCTGGCCCCTTTGGTGTGGGAGGAGGCGCTGGACGTTTTCCATTTGGGAGCTGGGCTCTGGCAGTGCTGACAGCGAGCAAGGGCAAGACGTCGGCACCCTGAGGTGGCTGGCAAGCTCAGAGCGCCAGTGTCTGTGGGGCTGTGGAAGGGCTGCCAAGGGAAGGTGAGGGCCAGCAACAGCTTGCAGTCCTGGCCCCTTTGGTGTGGGAGCAGGCGCTGGACGTTTTGCACTTGGGAGCTGGGCTTTCGGAGGACTGAGAGCGAGCAAGGGCAAGACGTCGGCACCCTGAGGTGGCTGGCAAGCTCAGAGGGGCAGTGTCTGTGGGGCTGTGGAAGGGCTGCCAAGGGAAGGTGAGGGCCAGCAACAGCTTGCAGTCCTGGCCCCTTTGGTGTGGGAGCAGGCGCTGGACGTTTTCCTTTTGGGAGCTGGGCTTTATGAGCAGTGAGAGCGAGCAAGGGCAAGACGTCGGCACCCTGAGGTGGCTGGCAAGCTCAGAGCGCCAGTGTCTGTGGGGCTGTGGAAGGGCTGCCAAGGGAAGGTGAGGGCCAGCAACAGCTTGCAGTCCTGGCCCCTTTGGTGTGGGAGCAGGCGCTGGACGTTTTCCATTTGGGAGCTGGGCTCTGGCAGTGCTGAGAGCGAGCAAGGGCAAGACGTCGGCACCCTGAGGTGGCTGGCAAGCTCAGAGCGCCAGTGTCTGTGGGGCTGTGGAAGGGCTGCCAAGGGAAGGTGAGGGCCAGCAACAGCTTGCAGTCCTGGCCCCTTTGGTGTGGGAGCAGGCGCTGGATTTTTTTTTCCTTTTGGGAGCTGGGCTTTCGGAGGACTGAGAGCGAGCAAGGGCAAGACGTCGGCACCCTGAGGTGGCTGGCAAGCTCAGAGGGGCAGTGTCTGTGGGGCTGTGGAAGGGCTGCCAAGGGAAGGTGAGGGCCAGCAACAGCTTGCAGTCCTGGCCCCTTTGGTGTGGGAGCAGGCGCTGGACGTTTTCCATTTGGGAGCTGGGCTTTCGGAGGACTGAGAGCGAGCAAGGGCAAGACGTCGGCACCCTGAGGTGGCTGGCAAGCTCAGAGCGGCAGTGTCTGTGGGGCTGTGGAAGGGCTGCCAAGGGAAGGTGAGGGCCAGCAACAGCTTGCAGTCCTGGCCCCTTTGGTGTGGGAGCAGGCGCTGGACGTTTTCCTTTTGGGAGCTGGGCTTTATGAGCAGTGAGAGCGAGCAAGGGCAAGACGTCGGCACCCTGAGGTGGCTGGCAAGCTCAGAGGGGCAGTGTCTGTGGGGCTGTGGAAGGGCTGCCAAGGGAAGGTGAGGGCCAGCAACAGCTTGCAGTCCTGGCCCCTTTGGTGTGGGAGCAGGCGCTGGATTTTTTTTTCCTTTTGGGAGCTGGGCTTTCGGAGGACTGAGAGCGAGCAAGGGCAAGACGTCGGCACCCTGAGGTGGCTGGCAAGCTCAGAGCGCCAGTGTCTGTGGGGCTGTGGAAGGGCTGCCAAGGGAAGGTGAGGGCCAGCAACAGCTTGCAGTCCTGGCCCCTTTGGTGTGGGAGCAGGCGCTGGACGTTTTGCACTTGGGAGCTGGGCTTTCGGAGGACTGAGAGCGAGCAAGGGCAAGACGTCGGCACCCTGAGGTGGCTGGCAAGCTCAGAGGGGCAGTGTCTGTGGGGCTGTGGAAGGGCTGCCAAGGGAAGGTGAGGGCCAGCAACAGCTTGCAGTCCTGGCCCCTTTGGTGTGGGAGCAGGCGCTGGACGTTTTCCTTTTGGGAGCTGGGCATTATGAGCAGTGAGAGCGAGCAAGGGCAAGACGTCGGCACCCTGAGGTGGCTGGCAAGCTCAGAGGGGCAGTGTCTGTGGGGCTGTGGAAGGGCTGCCAAGGGAAGGTGAGGGCCAGCAACAGCTTGCAGTCCTGGCCCCTTTGGTGTGGGAGCAGGCGCTGGACGTTTTCCATTTGGGAGCTGGGCTCTGGCAGTGCTGAGAGCGAGCAAGGGCAAGACGTCGGCACCCTGAGGTGGCTGGCAAGCTCAGAGCGCCAGTGTCTGTGGGGCTGTGGAAGGGCTGCCAAGGGAAGGTGAGGGCCAGCAACAGCTTGCAGTCCTGGCCCCTTTGGTGTGGGAGCAGGCGCTGGACGTTTTCCATTTGGGAGCTGGGCTTTCGGAGGACTGAGAGCGAGCAAGGGGAAGACGTCGGCACCCTGAGGTGGCTGGCAAGCTCAGAGCGCCAGTGTCTGTGGGGCTGTGGAAGGGCTGCCAAGGGAAGGGGAGGGCCAGCAACAGCTTGCAGTCCTGGCCCCTTTGGTGTGGGAGCAGGCGCTGGACGTTTTCCACTTGGGAGCTGGGCTTTCGGAGGACTGAGAGCGAGCAAGGGCAAGACGTCGGCACCCTGAGGTGGCTGGCAAGCTCAGAGGGGCAGTGTCTGTGGGGCTGTGGAAGGGCTGCCAAGGGAAGGTGAGGGCCAGCAACAGCTTGCAGTCCTGGCCCCTTTGGTGTGGGAGCAGGCGCTGGACGTTTTCCATTTGGGAGCTGGGCTTTCGGAGGACTGAGAGCGAGCAAGGGCAAGACGTCGGCACCCTGAGGTGGCTGGCAAGCTCAGAGGGGCAGTGTCTGTGGGGCTGTGGAAGGGCTGCCAAGGGAAGGTTAGGGCCAGCAACAGCTTGCAGTCCTGGCCCCTTTGGTGTGGGAGCAGGCGCTGGACGTTTTCCTTTTGGGAGCTGGGCTTTATGAGCAGTGAGAGCGAGCAAGGGCAAGACGTCGGCACCCTGAGGTGGCTGGCAAGCTCAGAGGGGCAGTGTCTGTGGGGCTGTGGAAGGGCTGCCAAGGGAAGGTGAGGGCCAGCAACAGCTTGCAGTCCTGGCCCCTTTGGTGTGGGAGCAGGCGCTGGACGTTTTCCATTTGGGAGCTGGGCTTTCGGAGGACTGAGAGCGAGCAAGGGCAAGACGTCGGCACCCTGAGGTGGCTGGCAAGCTCAGAGCGCCAGTGTCTGTGGGGCTGTGGAAGGGCTGCCAAGGGAAGGTGAGGGCCAGCAACAGCTTGCAGTCCTGGCCCCTTTGGTGTGGGAGCAGGCGCTGGACGTTTTCCATTTGGGAGCTGGGCTTTCGGAGGACTGAGAGCGAGCAAGGGCAAGACGTCGGCACCCTGAGGTGGCTGGCAAGCTCAGAGGGGCAGTGTCTGTGGGGCTGTGGAAGGGCTGCCAAGGGAAGGTGAGGGCCAGCAACAGCTTGCAGTCCTGGCCCCTTTGGTGTGGGAGCAGGCGCTGGACGTTTTCCACTTGGGAGGTGGGCTTTCGGAGGACTGAGAGCGAGCAAGGGCAAGACGTCGGCACCCTGAGGTGGCTGGCAAGCTCAGAGCGCCAGTGTCTGTGGGGCTGTGGAAGGGCTGCCAAGGGAAGGTGAGGGCCAGCAAGAGCTTGCAGTCCTGGCCCCTTTGGTGTGGGAGCAGGCGCTGGACGTTTTCCATTTGGGAGCTGGGCTCTGGCAGTGCTGACAGCGAGCAAGGGCAAGACGTCGGCACCCTGAGGTGGCTGGCAAGCTCAGAGCGCCAGTGTCTGTGGGGCTGTGGAAGGGCTGCCAAGGGAAGGTGAGGGCCAGCAACAGCTTGCAGTCCTGGCCCCTTTGGTGTGGGAGCAGGCGCTGGACGTTTTCCATTTGGGAGCTGGGCTTTTGCAGGACTGAGAGCGAGCAAGGGCAAGACGTCGGCACCCTGAGGTGGCTGGCAAGCTCAGAGCGCCAGTGTCTGTGGGGCTGTGGAAGGGCTGCCAAGGGAAGGTGAGGGCCAGCAACAGCTTGCAGTCCTGGCCCCTTTGGTGTGGGAGCAGGCGCTGGACTTTTTTCCATTTGGGAGCTGGGCTTTCGGAGGACTGAGAGCGAGCAAGGGCAAGACGTCGGCACCCTGAGGTGGCTGGCAAGCTCAGAGCGGCAGTGTCTGTGGGGCTGTGGAAGGGCTGCCAAGGGAAGGTGAGGGCCAGCAACAGCTTGCAGTCCTGGCCCCTTTGGTGTGGGAGCAGGCGCTGGACGTTTTCCATTTGGGAGCTGGGCTTTCGGAGGACTGAGAGCGAGCAAGGGCAAGACGTCGGCACCCTGAGGTGGCTGGCAAGCTCAGAGGGGCAGTGTCTGTGGGGCTGTGGAAGGGCTGCCAAGGGAAGGTGAGGGCCAGCAACAGCTTGCAGTCCTGGCCCCTTTGGTGTGGGAGCAGGCGCTGGACGTTTTCCACTTGGGAGGTGGGCTTTCGGAGGACTGAGAGCGAGCAAGGGCAAGACGTCGGCACCCTGAGGTGGCTGGCAAGCTCAGAGCGCCAGTGTCTGTGGGGCTGTGGAAGGGCTGCCAAGGGAAGGTGAGGGCCAGCAAGAGCTTGCAGTCCTGGCCCCTTTGGTGTGGGAGCAGGCGCTGGACGTTTTCCATTTGGGAGCTGGGCTCTGGCAGTGCTGACAGCGAGCAAGGGCAAGACGTCGGCACCCTGAGGTGGCTGGCAAGCTCAGAGCGCCAGTGTCTGTGGGGCTGTGGAAGGGCTGCCAAGGGAAGGTGAGGGCCAGCAACAGCTTGCAGTCCTGGCCCCTTTGGTGTGGGAGCAGGCGCTGGACGTTTTCCATTTGGGAGCTGGGCTTTTGCAGGACTGAGAGCGAGCAAGGGCAAGACGTCGGCACCCTGAGGTGGCTGGCAAGCTCAGAGCGCCAGTGTCTGTGGGGCTGTGGAAGGGCTGCCAAGGGAAGGTGAGGGCCAGCAACAGCTTGCAGTCCTGGCCCCTTTGGTGTGGGAGCAGGCGCTGGACTTTTTTTCACTTGGGAGCTGGGCTTTCGGAGGACTGAGAGCGAGCAAGGGCAAGACGTCGGCACCCTGAGGTGGCTGGCAAGCTCAGAGGGGCAGTGTCTGTGGGGCTGTGGAAGGGCTGCCAAGGGAAGGTGAGGGCCAGCAACAGCTTGCAGTCCTGGCCCCTTTGGTGTGGGAGCAGGCGCTGGACGTTTTCCTTTTGGGAGCTGGGCTTTATGAGCAGTGAGAGCGAGCAAGGGCAAGACGTCGGCACCCTGAGGTGGCTGGCAAGCTCAGAGCGCCAGTGTCTGTGGGGCTGTGGAAGGGCTGCCAAGGGAAGGTGAGGGCCAGCAACAGCTTGCAGTCCTGGCCCCTTTGGTGTGGGAGCAGGCGCTGGACGTTTTCCATTTGGGAGCTGGGCTCTGGCAGTGCTGAGAGCGAGCAAGGGCAAGACGTCGGCACCCTGAGGTGGCTGGCAAGCTCAGAGCGCCAGTGTCTGTGGGGCTGTGGAAGGGCTGCCAAGGGAAGGTGAGGGCCAGCAACAGCTTGCAGTCCTGGCCCCTTTGGTGTGGGAGCAGGCGCTGGACGTTTTCCATTTGGGAGCTGGGCTCTGGCAGTGCTGAGAGCGAGCAAGGGCAAGACGTCGGCACCCTGAGGTGGCTGGCAAGCTCAGAGGGGCAGTGTCTGTGGGGCTGTGGAAGGGCTGCCAAGGGAAGGTGAGGGCCAGCAACAGCTTGCAGTCCTGGCCCCTTTGGTGTGGGAGCAGGCGCTGGATGTTTTTTTCCTTTTGGGAGCTGGGCTTTCGGAGGACTGAGAGCGAGCAAGGGCAAGACGTCGGCACCCTGAGGTGGCTGGCAAGCTCAGAGGGGCAGTGTCTGTGGGGCTGTGGAAGGGCTGCCAAGGGAAGGTGAGGGCCAGCAACAGCTTGCAGTCCTGGCCCCTTTGGTGTGGGAGCAGGCGCTGGACGTTTTCCATTTGGGAGCTGGGCTTTTGCAGGACTGAGAGCGAGCAAGGGCAAGACGTCGGCACCCTGAGGTGGCTGGCAAGCTCAGAGCGCCAGTGTCTGTGGGGCTGTGGAAGGGCTGCCAAGGGAAGGTGAGGGCCAGCAACAGCTTGCAGTCCTGGCCCCTTTGGTGTGGGAGCAGGCGCTGGACGTTTTGCACTTGGGAGCTGGGCTTTCGGAGGACTGAGAGCGAGCAAGGGCAAGACGTCGGCACCCTGAGGTGGCTGGCAAGCTCAGAGGGGCAGTGTCTGTGGGGCTGTGGAAGGGCTGCCAAGGGAAGGTGAGGGCCAGCAACAGCTTGCAGTCCTGGCCCCTTTGGTGTGGGAGCAGGCGCTGGACGTTTTCCTTTTGGGAGCTGGGCATTATGAGCAGTGAGAGCGAGCAAGGGCAAGACGTCGGCACCCTGAGGTGGCTGGCAAGCTCAGAGGGGCAGTGTCTGTGGGGCTGTGGAAGGGCTGCCAAGGGAAGGTGAGGGCCAGCAACAGCTTGCAGTCCTGGCCCCTTTGGTGTGGGAGCAGGCGCTGGACGTTTTCCATTTGGGAGCTGGGCTCTGGCAGTGCTGAGAGCGAGCAAGGGCAAGACGTCGGCACCCTGAGGTGGCTGGCAAGCTCAGAGCGCCAGTGTCTGTGGGGCTGTGGAAGGGCTGCCAAGGGAAGGTGAGGGCCAGCAACAGCTTGCAGTCCTGGCCCCTTTGGTGTGGGAGCAGGCGCTGGACGTTTTCCATTTGGGAGCTGGGCTCTGGCAGTGCTGACAGCGAGCAAGGGCAAGACGTCGGCACCCTGAGGTGGCTGGCAAGCTCAGAGGGGCAGTGTCTGTGGGGCTGTGGAAGGGCTGCCAAGGGAAGGTGAGGGCCAGCAACAGCTTGCAGTCCTGGCCCCTTTGGTGTGGGAGCAGGCGCTGGACGTTTTCCATTTGGGAGCTGGGCTTTCGGAGGACTGAGAGCGAGCAAGGGAAAGACGTCGGCACCCTGAGGTGGCTGGCAAGCTCAGAGCGCCAGTGTCTGTGGGGCTGTGGAAGGGCTGCCAAGGGAAGGTGAGGGCCAGCAACAGCTTGCAGTCCTGGCCCCTTTGGTGTGGGAGCAGGTGCTGGACGTTTTCCATTTGGGAGCTGGGCTCTGGCAGTGCTGAGAGCGAGCAAGGGCAAGACGTCGGCACCCTGAGGTGGCTGGCAAGCTCAGAGCGCCAGTGTCTGTGGGGCTGTGGAAGGGCTGCCAAGGGAAGGTGAGGGCCAGCAACAGCTTGCAGTCCTGGCCCCTTTGGTGTGGGAGCAGGCGCTGGACGTTTTCCATTTGGGAGCTGGGCTTTCGGAGGACTGAGAGCGAGCAAGGGCAAGACGTCGGCACCCTGAGGTGGCTGGCAAGCTCAGAGGGGCAGTGTCTGTGGGGCTGTGGAAGGGCTGCCAAGGGAAGGTGAGGGCCAGCAACAGCTTGCAGTCCTGGCCCCTTTGGTGTGGGAGCAGGCGCTGGACGTTTTCCTTTTGGGAGCTGGGCTTTATGAGCAGTGAGAGCGAGCAAGGGCAAGACGTCGGCACCCTGAGGTGGCTGGCAAGCTCAGAGCGCCAGTGTCTGTGGGGCTGTGGATGGGCTGCCAAGGGAAGGTGAGGGCCAGCAACAGCTTGCAGTCCTGGCCCCTTTGGTGTGGGAGCAGGCGCTGGACGTTTTCCATTTGGGAGCTGGGCTCTGGCAGTGCTGAGAGCGAGCAAGGGCAAGACGTCGGCACCCTGAGGTGGCTGGCAAGCTCAGAGCGCCAGTGTCTGTGGGGCTGTGGAAGGGCTGCCAAGGGAAGGTGAGGGCCAGCAACAGCTTGCAGTCCTGGCCCCTTTGGTGTGGGAGCAGGCGCTGGACGTTTTCCATTTGGGAGCTGGGCTCTGGCAGTGCTGAGAGCGAGCAAGGGCAAGACGTCGGCACCCTGAGGTGGCTGGCAAGCTCAGAGGGGCAGTGTCTGTGGGGCTGTGGAAGGGCTGCCAAGGGAAGGTGAGGGCCAGCAACAGCTTGCAGTCCTGGCCCCTTTGGTGTGGGAGCAGGCGCTGGATGTTTTTTTCCTTTTGGGAGCAGGGCTTTCGGAGGACTGAGAGCGAGCAAGGGCAAGACGTCGGCACCCTGAGGTGGCTGGCAAGCTCAGAGGGGCAGTGTCTGTGGGGCTGTGGAAGGGCTGCCAAGGGAAGGTGAGGGCCAGCAACAGCTTGCAGTCCTGGCCCCTTTGGTGTGGGAGCAGGCGCTGGATGTTTTCCACTTGGGAGCAGGGCTTTCGGAACTGAGAGCGAGCAAGGGCAAGACGTCGGCACCCTGAGGTGGCTGGCAAGCTCAGAGGGGCAGTGTCTGTGGGGCTGTGGAAGGGCTGCCAAGGGAAGGTGAGGGCCAGCAACAGCTTGCAGTCCTGGCCCCTTTGGTGTGGGAGCAGGCGCTGGACGTTTTGCACTTGGGAGCTGGGCTTTCGGAGGACTGAGAGCGAGCAAGGGCAAGACGTCGGCACCCTGAGGTGGCTGGCAAGCTCAGAGGGGCAGTGTCTGTGGGGCTGTGGAAGGGCTGCCAAGGGAAGGTGAGGGCCAGCAACAGCTTGCAGTCCTGGCCCCTTTGGTGTGGGAGCAGGCGCTGGACGTTTTCCTTTTGGGAGCTGGGCATTATGAGCAGTGAGAGCGAGCAAGGGCAAGACGTCGGCACCCTGAGGTGGCTGGCAAGCTCAGAGGGGCAGTGTCTGTGGGGCTGTGGAAGGGCTGCCAAGGGAAGGTGAGGGCCAGCAACAGCTTGCAGTCCTGGCCCCTTTGGTGTGGGAGCAGGCGCTGGACGTTTTCCATTTGGGAGCTGGGCTCTGGCAGTGCTGACAGCGAGCAAGGGCAAGACGTCGGCACCCTGAGGTGGCTGGCAAGCTCAGAGGGGCAGTGTCTGTGGGGCTGTGGAAGGGCTGCCAAGGGAAGGTGAGGGCCAGCAACAGCTTGCAGTCCTGGCCCCTTTGGTGTGGGAGCAGGCGCTGGACGTTTTCCATTTGGGAGCTGGGCTCTGGCAGTGCTGAGAGCGAGCAAGGGCAAGACGTCGGCACCCTGAGGTGGCTGGCAAGCTCAGAGGGGCAGTGTCTGTGGGGCTGTGGAAGGGCTGCCAAGGGAAGGTGAGGGCCAGCAACAGCTTGCAGTCCTGGCCCCTTTGGTGTGGGAGCAGGCGCTGGACGTTTTCCATTTGGGAGCTGGGCTTTCGGAGGACTGAGAGCGAGCAAGGGAAAGACGTCGGCACCCTGAGGTGGCTGGCAAGCTCAGAACGCCAGTGTCTGTGGGGCTGTGGAAGGGCTGCCAAGGGAAGGTGAGGGCCAGCAACAGCTTGCAGTCCTGGCCCCTTTGGTGTGGGAGCAGGCGCTGGACGTTTTCCATTTGGGAGCTGGGCTCTGGCAGTGCTGAGAGCGAGCAAGGGCAAGACGTCGGCACCCTGAGGTGGCTGGCAAGCTCAGAGGGGCAGTGTCTGTGGGGCTGTGGAAGGGCTGCCAAGGGAAGGGGAGGGCCAGCAACAGCTTGCAGTCCTGGCCCCTTTGGTGTGGGAGCAGGCGCTGGACGTTTTCCATTTGGGAGCTGGGCTTTTGCAGGACTGAGAGCGAGCAAGGGCAAGACGTCGGCACCCTGAGGTGGCTGGCAAGCTCAGAGGGGCAGTGTCTGTGGGGCTGTGGAAGGGCTGCCAAGGGAAGGTGAGGGCCAGCAACAGCTTGCAGTCCTGGCCCCTTTGGTGTGGGAGCAGGCGCTGGACGTTTTCCTTTTGGGAGCTGGGCTTTATGAGCAGTGAGAGCGAGCAAGGGCAAGACGTCGGCACCCTGAGGTGGCTGGCAAGCTCAGAGCGCCAGTGTCTGTGGGGCTGTGGAAGGGCTGCCAAGGGAAGGTGAGGGCCAGCAACAGCTTGCAGTCCTGGCCCCTTTGGTGTGGGAGCAGGCGCTGGACGTTTTCCATTTGGGAGCTGGGCTCTGGCAGTGCTGAGAGCGAGCAAGGGCAAGACGTCGGCACCCTGAGGTGGCTGGCAAGCTCAGAGCGCCAGTGTCTGTGGGGCTGTGGAAGGGCTGCCAAGGGAAGGTGAGGGCCAGCAACAGCTTGCAGTCCTGGCCCCTTTGGTGTGGGAGCAGGCGCTGGACGTTTTCCATTTGGGAGCTGGGCTCTGGCAGTGCTGAGAGCGAGCAAGGGCAAGACGTCGGCACCCTGAGGTGGCTGGCAAGCTCAGAGGGGCAGTGTCTGTGGGGCTGTGGAAGGGCTGCCAAGGGAAGGTGAGGGCCAGCAACAGCTTGCAGTCCTGGCCCCTTTGGTGTGGGAGCAGGCGCTGGATGTTTTTTTCCTTTTGGGAGCAGGGCTTTCGGAGGACTGAGAGCGAGCAAGGGCAAGACGTCGGCACCCTGAGGTGGCTGGCAAGCTCAGAGGGGCAGTGTCTGTGGGGCTGTGGAAGGGCTGCCAAGGGAAGGTGAGGGCCAGCAACAGCTTGCAGTCCTGGCCCCTTTGGTGTGGGAGCAGGCGCTGGACGTTTTCCATTTGGGAGCTGGGCTTTTGCAGGACTGAGAGCGAGCAAGGGCAAGACGTCGGCACCCTGAGGTGGCTGGCAAGCTCAGAGCGCCAGTGTCTGTGGGGCTGTGGAAGGGCTGCCAAGGGAAGGTGAGGGCCAGCAACAGCTTGCAGTCCTGGCCCCTTTGGTGTGGGAGCAGGCGCTGGACGTTTTGCACTTGGGAGCTGGGCTTTCGGAGGACTGAGAGCGAGCAAGGGCAAGACGTCGGCACCCTGAGGTGGCTGGCAAGCTCAGAGGGGCAGTGTCTGTGGGGCTGTGGAAGGGCTGCCAAGGGAAGGTGAGGGCCAGCAACAGCTTGCAGTCCTGGCCCCTTTGGTGTGGGAGCAGGCGCTGGACGTTTTCCTTTTGGGAGCAGGGCTTTATGAGCAGTGAGAGCGAGCAAGGGCAAGACGTCGGCACCCTGAGGTGGCTGGCAAGCTCAGAGGGGCAGTGTCTGTGGGGCTGTGGAAGGGCTGCCAAGGGAAGGTGAGGGCCAGCCACAGCTTGCAGTCCTGGCCCCTTTGGTGTGGGAGCAGGCGCTGGACGTTTTCCATTTGGGAGCTGGGCTCTGGCAGTGCTGAGAGCGAGCAAGGGCAAGACGTCGGCACCCTGAGGTGGCTGGCAAGCTCAGAGCGCCAGTGTCTGTGGGGCTGTGGAAGGGCTGCCAAGGGAAGGTGAGGGCCAGCAACAGCTTGCAGTCCTGGCCCCTTTGGTGTGGGAGCAGGCGCTGGACGTTTTCCATTTGGGAGCTGGGCTTTTGCAGGACTGAGAGCGAGCAAGGGCAAGACGTCGGCACCCTGAGGTGGCTGGCAAGCTCAGAGGGGCAGTGTCTGTGGGGCTGTGGAAGGGCTGCCAAGGGAAGGTGAGGGCCAGCAACAGCTTGCAGTCCTGGCCCCTTTGGTGTGGGAGCAGGCGCTGGACGTTTTCCTTTTGGGAGCTGGGCTTTATGAGCAGTGAGAGCGAGCAAGGGCAAGACGTCGGCACCCTGAGGTGGCTGGCAAGCTCAGAGGGGCAGTGTCTGTGGGGCTGTGGAAGGGCTGCCAAGGGAAGGTGAGGGCCAGCAACAGCTTGCAGTCCTGGCCCCTTTGGTGTGGGAGCAGGCGCTGGACGTTTTCCATTTGGGAGCTGGGCTCTGGCAGTGCTGAGAGCGAGCAAGGGCAAGACGTCGGCACCCTGAGGTGGCTGGCAAGCTCAGAGCGCCAGTGTCTGTGGGGCTGTGGAAGGGCTGCCAAGGGAAGGTGAGGGCCAGCAACAGCTTGCAGTCCTGGCCCCTTTGGTGTGGGAGCAGGCGCTGGACGTTTTCCATTTGGGAGCTGGGCTCTGGCAGTGCTGAGAGCGAGCAAGGGCAAGACGTCGGCACCCTGAGGTGGCTGGCAAGCTCAGAGGGGCAGTGTCTGTGGGGCTGTGGAAGGGCTGCCAAGGGAAGGTGAGGGCCAGCAACAGCTTGCAGTCCTGGCCCCTTTGGTGTGGGAGCAGGCGCTGGATGTTTTTTTCCTTTTGGGAGCAGGGCTTTCGGAGGACTGAGAGCGAGCAAGGGCAAGACGTCGGCACCCTGAGGTGGCTGGCAAGCTCAGAGGGGCAGTGTCTGTGGGGCTGTGGAAGGGCTGCCAAGGGAAGGTGAGGGCCAGCAACAGCTTGCAGTCCTGGCCCCTTTGGTGTGGGAGCAGGCGCTGGACGTTTTCCATTTGGGAGCTGGGCTTTTGCAGGACTGAGAGCGAGCAAGGGCAAGACGTCGGCACCCTGAGGTGGCTGGCAAGCTCAGAGCGCCAGTGTCTGTGGGGCTGTGGAAGGGCTGCCAAGGGAAGGTGAGGGCCAGCAACAGCTTGCAGTCCTGGCCCCTTTGGTGTGGGAGCAGGCGCTGGACGTTTTGCACTTGGGAGCTGGGCTTTCGGAGGACTGAGAGCGAGCAAGGGCAAGACGTCGGCACCCTGAGGTGGCTGGCAAGCTCAGAGGGGCAGTGTCTGTGGGGCTGTGGAAGGGCTGCCAAGGGAAGGTGAGGGCCAGCAACAGCTTGCAGTCCTGGCCCCTTTGGTGTGGGAGCAGGCGCTGGACGTTTTCCTTTTGGGAGCAGGGCTTTATGAGCAGTGAGAGCGAGCAAGGGCAAGACGTCGGCACCCTGAGGTGGCTGGCAAGCTCAGAGGGGCAGTGTCTGTGGGGCTGTGGAAGGGCTGCCAAGGGAAGGTGAGGGCCAGCAACAGCTTGCAGTCCTGGCCCCTTTGGTGTGGGAGCAGGCGCTGGACGTTTTCCATTTGGGAGCTGGGCTCTGGCAGTGCTGAGAGCGAGCAAGGGCAAGACGTCGGCACCCTGAGGTGGCTGGCAAGCTCAGAGCGCCAGTGTCTGTGGGGCTGTGGAAGGGCTGCCAAGGGAAGGTGAGGGCCAGCAACAGCTTGCAGTCCTGGCCCCTTTGGTGTGGGAGCAGGCGCTGGACGTTTTCCATTTGGGAGCTGGGCTCTGGCAGTGCTGACAGCGAGCAAGGGCAAGACGTCGGCACCCTGAGGTGGCTGGCAAGCTCAGAGGGGCAGTGTCTGTGGGGCTGTGGAAGGGCTGCCAAGGGAAGGTGAGGGCCAGCAACAGCTTGCAGTCCTGGCCCCTTTGGTGTGGGAGCAGGCGCTGGACGTTTTCCATTTGGGAGCTGGGCTTTCGGAGGACTGAGAGCGAGCAAGGGAAAGACGTCGGCACCCTGAGGTGGCTGGCAAGCTCAGAGGGGCAGTGTCTGTGGGGCTGTGGAAGGGCTGCCAAGGGAAGGTGAGGGCCAGCAACAGCTTGCAGTCCTGGCCCCTTTGGTGTGGGAGCAGGTGCTGGACGTTTTCCATTTGGGAGCTGGGCTCTGGCAGTGCTGAGAGCGAGCAAGGGCAAGACGTCGGCACCCTGAGGTGGCTGGCAAGCTCAGAGGGGCAGTGTCTGTGGGGCTGTGGAAGGGCTGCCAAGGGAAGGGGAGGGCCAGCAACAGCTTGCAGTCCTGGCCCCTTTGGTGTGGGAGCAGGCGCTGGACGTTTTCCATTTGGGAGCTGGGCTTTTGCAGGACTGAGAGCGAGCAAGGGCAAGACGTCGGCACCCTGAGGTGGCTGGCAAGCTCAGAGGGCCAGTGTCTGTGGGGCTGTGGAAGGGCTGCCAAGGGAAGGTGAGGGCCAGCAACAGCTTGCAGTCCTGGCCCCTTTGGTGTGGGAGCAGGCGCTGGACGTTTTGCACTTGGGAGCTGGGCTTTCGGAGGACTGAGAGCGAGCAAGGGCAAGACGTCGGCACCCTGAGGTGGCTGGCAAGCTCAGAGGGGCAGTGTCTGTGGGGCTGTGGAAGGGCTGCCAAGGGAAGGTGAGGGCCAGCAACAGCTTGCAGTCCTGGCCCCTTTGGTGTGGGAGCAGGCGCTGGACGTTTTCCATTTGGGAGCTGGGCTTTATGAGCAGTGAGAGCGAGCAAGGGCAAGACGTCGGCACCCTGAGGTGGCTGGCAAGCTCAGAGGGGCAGTGTCTGTGGGGCTGTGGAAGGGCTGCCAAGGGAAGGTGAGGGCCAGCAACAGCTTGCAGTCCTGGCCCCTTTGGTGTGGGAGCAGGCGCTGGATGTTTTCCACTTGGGAGCTGGGCTTTCGGAGGACTGAGAGCGAGCAAGGGCAAGACGTCGGCACCCTGAGGTGGCTGGCAAGCTCAGAGGGGCAGTGTCTGTGGGGCTGTGGAAGGGCTGCCAAGGGAAGGTGAGGGCCAGCAACAGCTTGCAGTCCTGGCCCCTTTGGTGTGGGAGCAGGCGCTGGACGTTTTCCATTTGGGAGCTGGGCTTTTGCAGGACTGAGAGCGAGCAAGGGCAAGACGTCGGCACCCTGAGGTGGCTGGCAAGCTCAGAGCGCCAGTGTCTGTGGGGCTGTGGAAGGGCTGCCAAGGGAAGGTGAGGGCCAGCAACAGCTTGCAGTCCTGGCCCCTTTGGTGTGGGAGCAGGCGCTGGACGTTTTCCATTTGAGAGCTGGGCTCTGGCAGTGCTGAGAGCGAGCAAGGGCAAGACGTCGGCACCCTGAGGTGGCTGGCAAGCTCAGAGCGCCAGTGTCTGTGGGGCTGTGGAAGGGCTGCCAAGGGAAGGTGAGGGCCAGCAACAGCTTGCAGTCCTGGCCCCTTTGGTGTGGGAGCAGGCGCTGGACGTTTTCCATTTGGGAGCTGGGCTCTGGCAGTGCTGACAGCGAGCAAGGGCAAGACGTCGGCACCCTGAGGTGGCTGGCAAGCTCAGAGGGGCAGTGTCTGTGGGGCTGTGGAAGGGCTGCCAAGGGAAGGTGAGGGCCAGCAACAGCTTGCAGTCCTGGCCCCTTTGGTGTGGGAGCAGGCGCTGGACGTTTTCCATTTGGGAGCTGGGCTTTCGGAGGACTGAGAGCGAGCAAGGGAAAGACGTCGGCACCCTGAGGTGGCTGGCAAGCTCAGAGGGGCAGTGTCTGTGGGGCTGTGGAAGGGCTGCCAAGGGAAGGTGAGGGCCAGCAACAGCTTGCAGTCCTGGCCCCTTTGGTGTGGGAGCAGGCGCTGGACGTTTTCCATTTGGGAGCTGGGCTTTCGGAGGACTGAGAGCGAGCAAGGGAAAGACGTCGGCACCCTGAGGTGGCTGGCAAGCTCAGAGCGCCAGTGTCTGTGGGGCTGTGGAAGGGCTGCCAAGGGAAGGTGAGGGCCAGCAACAGCTTGCAGTCCTGGCCCCTTTGGTGTGGGAGCAGGCGCTGGACGTTTTCCTTTTGGGAGCTGGGCTCTGGCAGTGCTGAGAGCGAGCAAGGGCAAGACGTCGGCACCCTGAGGTGGCTGGCAAGCTCAGAGGGGCAGTGTCTGTGGGGCTGTGGAAGGGCTGCCAAGGGAAGGTGAGGGCCAGCAACAGCTTGCAGTCCTGGCCCCTTTGGTGTGGGAGCAGGCGCTGGACGTTTTCCATTTGGGAGCTGGGCTTTCGGAGGACTGAGAGCGAGCAAGGGAAAGACGTCGGCACCCTGAGGTGGCTGGCAAGCTCAGAGGGGCAGTGTCTGTGGGGCTGTGGAAGGGCTGCCAAGGGAAGGTGAGGGCCAGCAACAGCTTGCAGTCCTGGCCCCTTTGGTGTGGGAGCAGGCGCTGGACGTTTTCCATTTGGGAGCTGGGCTCTGGCAGTGCTGAGAGCGAGCAAGGGCAAGACGTCGGCACCCTGAGGTGGCTGGCAAGCTCAGAGGGGCAGTGTCTGTGGGGCTGTGGAAGGGCTGCCAAGGGAAGGGGAGGGCCAGCAACAGCTTGCAGTCCTGGCCCCTTTGGTGTGGGAGCAGGCGCTGGACGTTTTCCATTTGGGAGCTGGGCTTTCGGAGGACTGAGAGCGAGCAAGGGCAAGACGTCGGCACCCTGAGGTGGCTGGCAAGCTCAGAGCGGCAGTGTCTGTGGGGCTGTGGAAGGGCTGCCAAGGGAAGGTGAGGGCCAGCAACAGCTTGCAGTCCTGGCCCCTTTGGTGTGGGAGCAGGCGCTGGACGTTTTCCATTTGGGAGCTGGGCTTTCGGAGGACTGAGAGCGAGCAAGGGCAAGACGTCGGCACCCTGAGGTGGCTGGCAAGCTCAGAGGGGCAGTGTCTGTGGGGCTGTGGAAGGGCTGCCAAGGGAAGGTTAGGGCCAGCAACAGCTTGCAGTCCTGGCCCCTTTGGTGTGGGAGCAGGCGCTGGACGTTTTCCTTTTGGGAGCTGGGCTTTATGAGCAGTGAGAGCGAGCAAGGGCAAGACGTCGGCACCCTGAGGTGGCTGGCAAGCTCAGAGCGCCAGTGTCTGTGGGGCTGTGGAAGGGCTGCCAAGGGAAGGTGAGGGCCAGCAACAGCTTGCAGTCCTGGCCCCTTTGGTGTGGGAGCAGGCGCTGGACGTTTTCCATTTGGGAGCTGGGCTCTGGCAGTGCTGAGAGCGAGCAAGGGCAAGACGTCGGCACCCTGAGGTGGCTGGCAAGCTCAGAGCGCCAGTGTCTGTGGGGCTGTGGAAGGGCTGCCAAGGGAAGGTGAGGGCCAGCAACAGCTTGCAGTCCTGGCCCCTTTGGTGTGGGAGCAGGCGCTGGACGTTTTCCATTTGGGAGCTGGGCTCTGGCAGTGCTGAGAGCGAGCAAGGGCAAGACGTCGGCACCCTGAGGTGGCTGGCAAGCTCAGAGGGGCAGTGTCTGTGGGGCTGTGGAAGGGCTGCCAAGGGAAGGTGAGGGCCAGCAACAGCTTGCAGTCCTGGCCCCTTTGGTGTGGGAGCAGGCGCTGGATGTTTTTTTCCTTTTGGGAGCAGGGCTTTCGGAGGACTGAGAGCGAGCAAGGGCAAGACGTCGGCACCCTGAGGTGGCTGGCAAGCTCAGAGGGGCAGTGTCTGTGGGGCTGTGGAAGGGCTGCCAAGGGAAGGTGAGGGCCAGCAACAGCTTGCAGTCCTGGCCCCTTTGGTGTGGGAGCAGGCGCTGGACGTTTTCCATTTGGGAGCTGGGCTTTTGCAGGACTGAGAGCGAGCAAGGGCAAGACGTCGGCACCCTGAGGTGGCTGGCAAGCTCAGAGCGGCAGTGTCTGTGGGGCTGTGGAAGGGCTGCCAAGGGAAGGTGAGGGCCAGCAACAGCTTGCAGTCCTGGCCCCTTTGGTGTGGGAGCAGGCGCTGGACGTTTTGCACTTGGGAGCTGGGCTTTCGGAGGACTGAGAGCGAGCAAGGGCAAGACGTCGGCACCCTGAGGTGGCTGGCAAGCTCAGAGGGGCAGTGTCTGTGGGGCTGTGGAAGGGCTGCCAAGGGAAGGTGAGGGCCAGCAACAGCTTGCAGTCCTGGCCCCTTTGGTGTGGGAGCAGGCGCTGGACGTTTTCCTTTTGGGAGCTGGGCTTTATGAGCAGTGAGAGCGAGCAAGGGCAAGACGTCGGCACCCTGAGGTGGCTGGCAAGCTCAGAGCGGCAGTGTCTGTGGGGCTGTGGAAGGGCTGCCAAGGGAAGGTGAGGGCCAGCAACAGCTTGCAGTCCTGGCCCCTTTGGTGTGGGAGCAGGCGCTGGATGTTTTCCACTTGGGAGCTGGGCTTTCGGAGGACTGAGAGCGAGCAAGGGCAAGACGTCGGCACCCTGAGGTGGCTGGCAAGCTCAGAGGGGCAGTGTCTGTGGGGCTGTGGAAGGGCTGCCAAGGGAAGGTGAGGGCCAGCAACAGCTTGCAGTCCTGGCCCCTTTGGTGTGGGAGCAGGCGCTGGACGTTTTCCATTTGGGAGCTGGGCTTTTGCAGGACTGAGAGCGAGCAAGGGCAAGACGTCGGCACCCTGAGGTGGCTGGCAAGCTCAGAGCGCCAGTGTCTGTGGGGCTGTGGAAGGGCTGCCAAGGGAAGGTGAGGGCCAGCAACAGCTTGCAGTCCTGGCCCCTTTGGTGTGGGAGCAGGCGCTGGACGTTTTCCATTTGAGAGCTGGGCTCTGGCAGTGCTGAGAGCGAGCAAGGGCAAGACGTCGGCACCCTGAGGTGGCTGGCAAGCTCAGAGGGGCAGTGTCTGTGGGGCTGTGGAAGGGCTGCCAAGGGAAGGTGAGGGCCAGCAACAGCTTGCAGTCCTGGCCCCTTTGGTGTGGGAGCAGGCGCTGGACGTTTTCCATTTGGGAGCTGGGCTCTGGCAGTGCTGACAGCGAGCAAGGGCAAGACGTCGGCACCCTGAGGTGGCTGGCAAGCTCAGAGGGGCAGTGTCTGTGGGGCTGTGGAAGGGCTGCCAAGGGAAGGTGAGGGCCAGCAACAGCTTGCAGTCCTGGCCCCTTTGGTGTGGGAGCAGGCGCTGGACGTTTTCCATTTGGGAGCTGGGCTTTCGGAGGACTGAGAGCGAGCAAGGGCAAGACGTCGGCACCCTGAGGTGGCTGGCAAGCTCAGAGGGGCAGTGTCTGTGGGGCTGTGGAAGGGCTGCCAAGGGAAGGTGAGGGCCAGCAACAGCTTGCAGTCCTGGCCCCTTTGGTGTGGGAGCAGGCGCTGGACGTTTTCCATTTGGGAGCTGGGCTTTCGGAGGACTGAGAGCGAGCAAGGGAAAGACGTCGGCACCCTGAGGTGGCTGGCAAGCTCAGAGCGCCAGTGTCTGTGGGGCTGTGGAAGGGCTGCCAAGGGAAGGTGAGGGCCAGCAACAGCTTGCAGTCCTGGCCCCTTTGGTGTGGGAGCAGGCGCTGGACGTTTTCCTTTTGGGAGCTGGGCTCTGGCAGTGCTGAGAGCGAGCAAGGGCAAGACGTCGGCACCCTGAGGTGGCTGGCAAGCTCAGAGGGGCAGTGTCTGTGGGGCTGTGGAAGGGCTGCCAAGGGAAGGTGAGGGCCAGCAACAGCTTGCAGTCCTGGCCCCTTTGGTGTGGGAGCAGGCGCTGGACGTTTTCCATTTGGGAGCTGGGCTTTCGGAGGACTGAGAGCGAGCAAGGGAAAGACGTCGGCACCCTGAGGTGGCTGGCAAGCTCAGAGGGGCAGTGTCTGTGGGGCTGTGGAAGGGCTGCCAAGGGAAGGTGAGGGCCAGCAACAGCTTGCAGTCCTGGCCCCTTTGGTGTGGGAGCAGGCGCTGGACGTTTTCCATTTGGGAGCTGGGCTCTGGCAGTGCTGAGAGCGAGCAAGGGAAAGACGTCGGCACCCTGAGGTGGCTGGCAAGCTCAGAGGGGCAGTGTCTGTGGGGCTGTGGAAGGGCTGCCAAGGGAAGGGGAGGGCCAGCAACAGCTTGCAGTCCTGGCCCCTTTGGTGTGGGAGCAGGCGCTGGACGTTTTCCATTTGGGAGCTGGGCTTTCGGAGGACTGAGAGCGAGCAAGGGCAAGACGTCGGCACCCTGAGGTGGCTGGCAAGCTCAGAGCGGCAGTGTCTGTGGGGCTGTGGAAGGGCTGCCAAGGGAAGGTGAGGGCCAGCAACAGCTTGCAGTCCTGGCCCCTTTGGTGTGGGAGCAGGCGCTGGACGTTTTCCATTTGGGAGCTGGGCTTTCGGAGGACTGAGAGCGAGCAAGGGCAAGACGTCGGCACCCTGAGGTGGCTGGCAAGCTCAGAGGGGCAGTGTCTGTGGGGCTGTGGAAGGGCTGCCAAGGGAAGGTTAGGGCCAGCAACAGCTTGCAGTCCTGGCCCCTTTGGTGTGGGAGCAGGCGCTGGACGTTTTCCTTTTGGGAGCTGGGCTTTATGAGCAGTGAGAGCGAGCAAGGGCAAGACGTCGGCACCCTGAGGTGGCTGGCAAGCTCAGAGCGCCAGTGTCTGTGGGGCTGTGGAAGGGCTGCCAAGGGAAGGTGAGGGCCAGCAACAGCTTGCAGTCCTGGCCCCTTTGGTGTGGGAGCAGGCGCTGGACGTTTTCCATTTGGGAGCTGGGCTCTGGCAGTGCTGAGAGCGAGCAAGGGCAAGACGTCGGCACCCTGAGGTGGCTGGCAAGCTCAGAGGGGCAGTGTCTGTGGGGCTGTGGAAGGGCTGCCAAGGGAAGGTGAGGGCCAGCAACAGCTTGCAGTCCTGGCCCCTTTGGTGTGGGAGCAGGCGCTGGACGTTTTCCATTTGGGAGCTGGGCTCTGGCAGTGCTGACAGCGAGCAAGGGCAAGACGTCGGCACCCTGAGGTGGCTGGCAAGCTCAGAGCACCAGTGTCTGTGGGGCTGTGGAAGGGCTGCCAAGGGAAGGTGAGGGCCAGCAACAGCTTGCAGTCCTGGCCCCTTTGGTGTGGGAGCAGGCGCTGGACGTTTTCCATTTGGGAGCTGGGCTTTCGGAGGACTGAGAGCGAGCAAGGGCAAGACGTCGGCACCCTGAGGTGGCTGGCAAGCTCAGAGGGGCAGTGTCTGTGGGGCTGTGGAAGGGCTGCCAAGGGAAGGTGAGGGCCAGCAACAGCTTGCAGTCCTGGCCCCTTTGGTGTGGGAGCAGGCGCTGGACGTTTTCCATTTGGGAGCTGGGCTTTCGGAGGACTGAGAGCGAGCAAGGGCAAGACGTCGGCACCCTGAGGTGGCTGGCAAGCTCAGAGGGGCAGTGTCTGTGGGGCTGTGGAAGGGCTGCCAAGGGAAGGTGAGGGCCAGCAACAGCTTGCAGTCCTGGCCCCTTTGGTGTGGGAGCAGGCGCTGGACGTTTTCCATTTGGGAGCTGGGCTCTGGCAGTGCTGAGAGCGAGCAAGGGCAAGACGTCGGCACCCTGAGGTGGCTGGCAAGCTCAGAGGGGCAGTGTCTGTGGGGCTGTGGAAGGGCTGCCAAGGGAAGGTGAGGGCCAGCAACAGCTTGCAGTCCTGGCCCCTTTGGTGTGGGAGCAGGCGCTGGACGTTTTCCATTTGGGAGCTGGGCTTTCGGAGGACTGAGAGCGAGCAAGGGCAAGACGTCGGCACCCTGAGGTGGCTGGCAAGCTCAGAGGGGCAGTGTCTGTGGGGCTGTGGAAGGGCTGCCAAGGGAAGGTGAGGGCCAGCAACAGCTTGCAGTCCTGGCCCCTTTGGTGTGGGAGCAGGCGCTGGACGTTTTCCTTTTGGGAGCTGGGCTTTATGAGCAGTGAGAGCGAGCAAGGGCAAGACGTCGGCACCCTGAGGTGGCTGGCAAGCTCAGAGGGGCAGTGTCTGTGGGGCTGTGGAAGGGCTGCCAAGGGAAGGTGAGGGCCAGCAACAGCTTGCAGTCCTGGCCCCTTTGGTGTGGGAGCAGGCGCTGGACGTTTTCCATTTGGGAGCTGGGCTTTCGGAGGACTGAGAGCGAGCAAGGGCAAGACGTCGGCACCCTGAGGTGGCTGGCAAGCTCAGAGGGGCAGTGTCTGTGGGGCTGTGGAAGGGCTGCCAAGGGAAGGTGAGGGCCAGCAACAGCTTGCAGTCCTGGCCCCTTTGGTGTGGGAGCAGGCGCTGGACGTTTTCCATTTGGGAGCTGGGCTTTCGGAGGACTGAGAGCGAGCAAGGGCAAGACGTCGGCACCCTGAGGTGGCTGGCAAGCTCAGAGGGGCAGTGTCTGTGGGGCTGTGGAAGGGCTGCCAAGGGAAGGTGAGGGCCAGCAACAGCTTGCAGTCCTGGCCCCTTTGGTGTGGGAGCAGGCGCTGGACGTTTTCCATTTGGGAGCTGGGCTCTGGCAGTGCTGAGAGCGAGCAAGGGCAAGACGTCGGCACCCTGAGGTGGCTGGCAAGCTCAGAGGGGCAGTGTCTGTGGGGCTGTGGAAGGGCTGCCAAGGGAAGGTGAGGGCCAGCAACAGCTTGCAGTCCTGGCCCCTTTGGTGTGGGAGCAGGCGCTGGACGTTTTCCATTTGGGAGCTGGGCTCTGGCAGTGCTGAGAGCGAGCAAGGGCAAGACGTCGGCACCCTGAGGTGGCTGGCAAGCTCAGAGGGGCAGTGTCTGTGGGGCTGTGGAAGGGCTGCCAAGGGAAGGTGAGGGCCAGCAACGGCTTGCAGTCCTGGCCCCTTTGGTGTGGGAGCAGGCGCTGGACGTTTTCCACTTGGGAGCTGGGCTTTCGGAGGACTGAGAGCGAGCAAGGGCAAGACGTCAGCACCCTGAGGTGGCTGGCAAGCTCAGAGCGCCAGTGTCTGTGGGGCTGTGGAAGGGCTGCCAAGGGAAGGTGAGGGCCAGCAACAGCTTGCAGTCCTGGCCCCTTTGGTGTGGGAGCAGGCGCTGGACGTTTTCCATTTGGGAGCTGGGCTTTTGCAGGACTGAGAGCGAGCAAGGGCAAGACGTCGGCACCCTGACGTGGCTGGCAAGCTCAGAGGGGCAGTGTCTGTGGGGCTGTGGAAGGGCTGCCAAGGGAAGGTGAGGGCCAGCAACAGCTTGCAGTCCTGGCCCCTTTGGTGTGGGAGCAGGCGCTTGATGTTTTCCATTTGGGAGCTGGTCTCTGGCAGTGCTGAGAGCGAGCAAGGGCAAGACGTCGGCACCCTGAGGTGGCTGGCAAGCTCAGAGGGGCAGTGTCTGTGGGGCTGTGGAAGGGCTGCCAAGGGAAGGTGAGGGCCAGCAACAGCTTGCAGTCCTGGCCCCTTTGGTGTGGGAGCAGGCGCTGGACGTTTTCCTTTTGGGAGCAGGGCTTTCTGAGCAGTGAGAGCGATCAAGAGAAAGACGTCGGCACCCTGAGGTGGCTGGCAAGCTCAGAGGGGCAGTGTCTGTGGGGCTGTGGAAGGGCTGCCAAGGGAAGGTGAGGGCCAGCAACAGCTTGCAGTCCTGGCCCCTTTGGTGTGGGAGCAGGCGCTGGACGTTTTGCACTTGGGAGCTGGGCTTTCGGAGGACTGAGAGCGAGCAAGGGCAAGACGTCGGCACCCTGAGGTGGCTGGCAAGCTCAGAGCGCCAGTGTCTGTGGGGCTGTGGAAGGGCTGCCAAGGGAAGGTGAGGGCCAGCAACAGCTTGCAGTCCTGGCCCCTTTGGTGTGGGAGCAGGCGCTGGACGTTTTCCATTTGGGAGCTGGGCTCTGGCAGTGCTGACAGAGAGCAAGGGCAAGACGTCGGCACCCTGAGGTGGCTGGCAAGCTCAGAGCGCCAGTGTCTGTGGGGCTGTGGAAGGGCTGCCAAGGGAAGGGGAGGGCCAGCAACAGCTTGCAGTCCTGGCCCCTTTGGTGTGGGAGCAGGTGCTGGACGTTTTCCATTTGGGAGCTGGGCTTTCGGAGGACTGAGAGCGAGCAAGGGCAAGACGTCGGCACCCTGAGGTGGCTGGCAAGCTCAGAGGGGCAGTGTCTGTGGGGCTGTGGAAGGGCTGCCAAGGGAAGGTGAGGGCCAGCAACAGCTTGCAGTCCTGGCCCCTTTGGTGTGGGAGCAGGCGCTGGACGTTTTCCATTTGGGAGCTGGGCTTTCGGAGGACTGAGAGCGAGCAAGGGCAAGACGTCGGCACCCTGAGGTGGCTGGCAAGCTCAGAGCGGCAGTGTCTGTGGGGCTGTGGAAGGGCTGCCAAGGGAAGGTTAGGGCCAGCAACAGCTTGCAGTCCTGGCCCCTTTGGTGTGGGAGCAGGCGCTGGACGTTTTCCTTTTGGGAGCTGGGCTTTATGAGCAGTGAGAGCGAGCAAGGGCAAGACGTCGGCACCCTGAGGTGGCTGGCAAGCTCAGAGGGGCAGTGTCTGTGGGGCTGTGGAAGGGCTGCCAAGGGAAGGTGAGGGCCAGCAACAGCTTGCAGTCCTGGCCCCTTTGGTGTGGGAGCAGGCGCTGGACGTTTTCCATTTGGGAGCTGGGCTCTGGCAGTGCTGAGAGCGAGCAAGGGAAAGACGTCGGCACCCTGAGGTGGCTGGCAAGCTCAGAGGGGCAGTGTCTGTGGGGCTGTGGAAGGGCTGCCAAGGGAAGGTGAGGGCCAGCAACAGCTTGCAGTCCTGGCCCCTTTGGTGTGGGAGCAGGCGCTGGACGTTTTCCATTTGGGAGCTGGGCTCTGGCAGTGCTGAGAGCGAGCAAGGGCAAGACGTCGGCACCCTGAGGTGGCTGGCAAGCTCAGAGGGGCAGTGTCTGTGGGGCTGTGGAAGGGCTGCCAAGGGAAGGTGAGGGCCAGCAACAGCTTGCAGTCCTGGCCCCTTTGGTGTGGGAGCAGGCGCTGGACGTTTTCCATTTGGGAGCTGGGCTTTCGGAGGACTGAGAGCGAGCAAGGGCAAGACGTCGGCACCCTGAGGTGGCTGGCAAGCTCAGAGCGGCAGTGTCTGTGGGGCTGTGGAAGGGCTGCCAAGGGAAGGTGAGGGCCAGCAACAGCTTGCAGTCCTGGCCCCTTTGGTGTGGGAGCAGGCGCTGGACGTTTTCCATTTGGGAGCTGGGCTCTGGCAGTGCTGAGAGCGAGCAAGGGCAAGACGTCGGCACCCTGAGGTGGCTGGCAAGCTCAGAGGGGCAGTGTCTGTGGGGCTGTGGAAGGGCTGCCAAGGGAAGGTGAGGGCCAGCAACAGCTTGCAGTCCTGGCCCCTTTGGTGTGGGAGCAGGCGCTGGACGTTTTCCATTTGGGAGCTGGGCTTTCGGAGGACTGAGAGCGAGCAAGGGCAAGACGTCGGCACCCTGAGGTGGCTGGCAAGCTCAGAGCGCCAGTGTCTGTGGGGCTGTGGAAGGGCTGCCAAGGGAAGGTGAGGGCCAGCAACAGCTTGCAGTCCTGGCCCCTTTGGTGTGGGAGCAGGCGCTGGACGTTTTCCATTTGGGAGCTGGGCTTTCGGAGGACTGAGAGCGAGCAAGGGCAAGACGTCGGCACCCTGAGGTGGCTGGCAAGCTCAGAGCGGCAGTGTCTGTGGGGCTGTGGAAGGGCTGCCAAGGGAAGGTTAGGGCCAGCAACAGCTTGCAGTCCTGGCCCCTTTGGTGTGGGAGCAGGCGCTGGACGTTTTCCTTTTGGGAGCTGGGCTTTATGAGCAGTGAGAGCGAGCAAGGGCAAGACGTCGGCACCCTGAGGTGGCTGGCAAGCTCAGAGGGGCAGTGTCTGTGGGGCTGTGGAAGGGCTGCCAAGGGAAGGGGAGGGCCAGCAACAGCTTGCAGTCCTGGCCCCTTTGGTGTGGGAGCAGGTGCTGGACGTTTTCCATTTGGGAGCTGGGCTTTTGGAGGACTGAGAGCGAGCAAGGGCAAGACGTCGGCACCCTGAGGTGGCTGGCAAGCTCAGAGGGGCAGTGTCTGTGGGGCTGTGGAAGGGCTGCCAAGGGAAGGTGAGGGCCAGCAACAGCTTGCAGTCCTGGCCCCTTTGGTGTGGGAGCAGGTGCTGGACGTTTTCCATTTGGGAGCTGGGCTTTCGGAGGACTGAGAGCGAGCAAGGGCAAGACGTCGGCACCCTGAGGTGGCTGGCAAGCTCAGAGGGGCAGTGTCTGTGGGGCTGTGGAAGGGCTGCCAAGGGAAGGTGAGGGCCAGCAACAGCTTGCAGTCCTGGCCCCTTTGGTGTGGGAGCAGGCGCTGGACGTTTTCCATTTGGGAGCTGGGCTTTCGGAGGACTGAGAGCGAGCAAGGGCAAGACGTCGGCACCCTGAGGTGGCTGGCAAGCTCAGAGCGGCAGTGTCTGTGGGGCTGTGGAAGGGCTGCCAAGGGAAGGTTAGGGCCAGCAACAGCTTGCAGTCCTGGCCCCTTTGGTGTGGGAGCAGGCGCTGGACGTTTTCCTTTTGGGAGCTGGGCTTTATGAGCAGTGAGAGCGAGCAAGGGCAAGACGTCGGCACCCTGAGGTGGCTGGCAAGCTCAGAGGGGCAGTGTCTGTGGGGCTGTGGAAGGGCTGCCAAGGGAAGGTGAGGGCCAGCAACAGCTTGCAGTCCTGGCCCCTTTGGTGTGGGAGCAGGCGCTGGACGTTTTCCATTTGGGAGCTGGGCTCTGGCAGTGCTGAGAGCGAGCAAGGGAAAGACGTCGGCACCCTGAGGTGGCTGGCAAGCTCAGAGGGGCAGTGTCTGTGGGGCTGTGGAAGGGCTGCCAAGGGAAGGTGAGGGCCAGCAACAGCTTGCAGTCCTGGCCCCTTTGGTGTGGGAGCAGGCGCTGGACGTTTTCCATTTGGGAGCTGGGCTCTGGCAGTGCTGAGAGCGAGCAAGGGCAAGACGTCGGCACCCTGAGGTGGCTGGCAAGCTCAGAGGGGCAGTGTCTGTGGGGCTGTGGAAGGGCTGCCAAGGGAAGGTGAGGGCCAGCAACAGCTTGCAGTCCTGGCCCCTTTGGTGTGGGAGCAGGCGCTGGACGTTTTCCACTTGGGAGCTGGGCTTTCGGAGGACTGAGAGCGAGCAAGGGAAAGACGTCGGCACCCTGAGGTGGCTGGCAAGCTCAGAGCGCCAGTGTCTGTGGGGCTGTGGAAGGGCTGCCAAGGGAAGGTGAGGGCCAGCAACAGCTTGCAGTCCTGGCCCCTTTGGTGTGGGAGCAGGCGCTGGACGTTTTCCATTTGGGAGCTGGGCTTTTGCAGGACTGAGAGCGAGCAAGGGCAAGACGTCGGCACCCTGAGGTGGCTGGCAAGCTCAGAGCGCCAGTGTCTGTGGGGCTGTGGAAGGGCTGCCAAGGGAAGGTGAGGGCCAGCAACAGCTTGCAGTCCTGGCCCCTTTGGTGTGGGAGCAGGCGCTGGATGTTTTCCATTTGGGAGCTGGTCTCTGGCAGTGCTGAGAGCGAGCAAGGGCAAGACGTCGGCACCCTGAGGTGGCTGGCAAGCTCAGAGGGGCAGTGTCTGTGGGGCTGTGGAAGGGCTGCCAAGGGAAGGTGAGGGCCAGCAACAGCTTGCAGTCCTGGCCCCTTTGGTGTGGGAGCAGGCGATGGACGTTTTCCACTTGGGAGGTGGGCTTTCTGAGCAGTGAGAGCGATCAAGAGAAAGACGTCGGCACCCTGAGGTGGCTGGCAAGCTCAGAGGGGCAGTGTCTGTGGGGCTGTGGAAGGGCTGCCAAGGGAAGGTGAGGGCCAGCAACAGCTTGCAGTCCTGGCCCCTTTGGTGTGGGAGCAGGCGCTGGATGTTTTCCTTTTGGGAGCAGGCCTTTCGGAGGACTGAGAGCGAGCAAGGGAAAGACGTCGGCACCCTGAGGTGGCTGGCAAGCTCAGAGCGGCAGTGTCTGTGGGGCTGTGGAAGGGCTGCCAAGGGAAGGTGAGGGCCAGCAACAGCTTGCAGTCCTGGCCCCTTTGGTGTGGGAGCAGGCGCTGGACGTTTTCCATTTGGGAGCTGGGCTCTGGCAGTGCTGACAGTGAGCAAGGGAAAGACGTCGGCACCCTGAGGTGGCTGGCAAGCTCAGAGGGGCAGTGTCTGTGGGGCTGTGGAAGGGCTGCCAAGGGAAGGTGAGGGCCAGCAACAGCTTGCAGTCCTGGCCCCTTTTGTGTGGGAGCAGGCGCTGGACGTTTTCCACTTGGGAGCTGGGCTTTGGGAGGACTGAGAGCGAGCAAGGGCAAGACGTCGGCACCCTGAGGTGGCTGGCAAGCTCAGAGGGGCAGTGTCTGTGGGGCTGTGGAAGGGCTGCCAAGGGAAGGTGAGGGCCAGCAACAGCTTGCAGTCCTGGCCCCTTTGGTGTGGGAGCAGGCGCTGGACGTTTTCCATTTGGGAGCTGGGCTTTCGGAGGACTGAGAGCGAGCAAGGGCAAGACGTCGGCACCCTGAGGTGGCTGGCAAGCTCAGAGCGCCAGTGTCTGTGGGGCTGTGGAAGGGCTGCCAAGGGAAGGTGAGGGCCAGCAACAGCTTGCAGTCCTGGCCCCTTTGGTGTGGGAGCAGGCGCTGGACGTTTTCCATTTGGGAGCTGGGCTCTGGCAGTGCTGAGAGCGAGCAAGGGCAAGACGTCGGCACCCTGAGGTGGCTGGCAAGCTCAGAGGGGCAGTGTCTGTGGGGCTGTGGAAGGGCTGCCAAGGGAAGGTGAGGGCCAGCAACAGCTTGCAGTCCTGGCCCCTTTGGTGTGGGAGCAGGCGCTGGACGTTTTCCATTTGGGAGCTGGGCTTTTGCAGGACTGAGAGCGAGCAAGGGCAAGACGTCGGCACCCTGACGTGGCTGGCAAGCTCAGAGCGCCAGTGTCTGTGGGGCTGTGGAAGGGCTGCCAAGGGAAGGTGAGGGCCAGCAACAGCTTGCAGTCCTGGCCCCTTTGGTGTGGGAGCAGGCGCTGGATGTTTTCCATTTGGGAGCTGGTCTCTGGCAGTGCTGAGAGCGAGCAAGGGCAAGACGTCGGCACCCTGAGGTGGCTGGCAAGCTCAGAGGGGCAGTGTCTGTGGGGCTGTGGAAGGGCTGCCAAGGGAAGGTGAGGGCCAGCAACAGCTTGCAGTCCTGGCCCCTTTGGTGTGGGAGCAGGCGATGGACGTTTTCCACTTGGGAGGTGGGCTTTCTGAGCAGTGAGAGCGATCAAGAGAAAGACGTCGGCACCCTGAGGTGGCTGGCAAGCTCAGAGGGGCAGTGTCTGTGGGGCTGTGGAAGGGCTGCCAAGGGAAGGTGAGGGCCAGCAACAGCTTGCAGTCCTGGCCCCTTTGGTGTGGGAGCAGGCGCTGGATGTTTTCCTTTTGGGAGCAGGCCTTTCGGAGGACTGAGAGCGAGCAAGGGAAAGACGTCGGCACCCTGAGGTGGCTGGCAAGCTCAGAGCGCCAGTGTCTGTGGGGCTGTGGAAGGGCTGCCAAGGGAAGGTGAGGGCCAGCAACAGCTTGCAGTCCTGGCCCCTTTGGTGTGGGAGCAGGCGCTGGACGTTTTCCATTTGGGAGCTGGGCTCTGGCAGTGCTGACAGCGAGCAAGGGCAAGACGTCGGCACCCTGAGGTGGCTGGCAAGCTCAGAGGGGCAGTGTCTGTGGGGCTGTGGAAGGGCTGCCAAGGGAAGGTGAGGGCCAGCAACAGCTTGCAGTCCTGGCCCCTTTTGTGTGGGAGCAGGCGCTGGACGTTTTCCACTTGGGAGCTGGGCTTTCGGAGGACTGAGAGCGAGCAAGGGAAAGACGTCGGCACCCTGAGGTGGCTGGCAAGCTCAGAGCGGCAGTGTCTGTGGGGCTGTGGAAGGGCTGCCAAGGGAAGGTGAGGGCCAGCAACAGCTTGCAGTCCTGGCCCCTTTGGTGTGGGAGCAGGCGCTGGACGTTTTCCATTTGGGAGCTGGGCTTTTGCAGGACTGAGAGCGAGCAAGGGCAAGACGTCGGCACCCTGAGGTGGCTGGCAAGCTCAGAGGGGCAGTGTCTGTGGGGCTGTGGAAGGGCTGCCAAGGGAAGGTGAGGGCCAGCAACAGCTTGCAGTCCTGGCCCCTTTGGTGTGGGAGCAGGCGCTGGATGTTTTCCATTTGGGAGCTGGTCTCTGGCAGTGCTGAGAGCGAGCAAGGGCAAGACGTCGGCACCCTGAGGTGGCTGGCAAGCTCAGAGGGGCAGTGTCTGTGGGGCTGTGGAAGGGCTGCCAAGGGAAGGTGAGGGCCAGCAACAGCTTGCAGTCCTGGCCCCTTTGGTGTGGGAGCAGGCGATGGACGTTTTCCACTTGGGAGGTGGGCTTTTGGAGGACTGAGAGCGAGCAAGGGAAAGACGTCGGCACCCTGAGGTGGCTGGCAAGCTCAGAGGGGCAGTGTCTGTGGGGCTGTGGAAGGGCTGCCAAGGGAAGGTGAGGGCCAGCAACAGCTTGCAGTCCTGGCCCCTTTGGTGTGGGAGCAGGCGCTGGACGTTTTCCATTTGGGAGCAGGGCTCTGGCAGTGCTGAGAGCGAGCAAGGGCAAGACGTCGGCACCCTGAGGTGGCTGGCAAGCTCAGAGGGGCAGTGTCTGTGGGGCTGTGGAAGGGCTGCCAAGGGAAGGTGAGGGCCAGCAACAGCTTGCAGTCCTGGCCCCTTTGGTGTGGGAGCAGGCGCTGGACGTTTTCCATTTGGGAGCTGGGCTTTCGGAGGACTGAGAGCGAGCAAGGGCAAGACGTCGGCACCCTGAGGTGGCTGGCAAGCTCAGAGGGGCAGTGTCTGTGGGGCTGTGGAAGGGCTGCCAAGGGAAGGTGAGGGCCAGCAACAGCTTGCAGTCCTGGCCCCTTTGGTGTGGGAGCAGGCGCTGGATGTTTTGCATTTGGGAGCTGGTCTCTGGCAGTGCTGAGAGCGAGCAAGGGCAAGACGTCGGCACCCTGAGGTGGCTGGCAAGCTCAGAGGGGCAGTGTCTGTGGGGCTGTGGAAGGGCTGCCAAGGGAAGGTGAGGGCCAGCAACAGCTTGCAGTCCTGGCCCCTTTGGTGTGGGAGCAGGCGATGGACGTTTTCCACTTGGGAGGTGGGCTTTCTGAGCAGTGAGAGCGAGCAAGAGAAAGACGTCGGCACCCTGAGGTGGCTGGCAAGCTCAGAGCGCCAGTGTCTGTGGGGCTGTGGAAGGGCTGCCAAGGGAAGGTGAGGGCCAGCAACAGCCTGCAGTCCTGGCCCATTTGGTGTGGGAGCAGGCGCTGGACGTTTTCCATTTGGGAGCTGGGCTTTCTCAGGACTGAGAGCGAGCAAGGGCAAGACGTCAGCACCCTGAGGTGGCTGGCAAGCTCAGAGGGGCAGTGTCTGTGGGGCTGTGGAAGGGCTGCCAAGGGAAGGTGAGGGCCAGCAACAGCTTGCAGTCCTGGCCCCTTTGGTGTGGGAGCAGGCGCTGGATGTTTTCCTTTTGGGAGCAGGGCTTTCGGAGGACTGAGAGCGAGCAAGGGCAAGACGTCGGCACCCTGAGGTGGCTGGCAAGCTCAGAGGGGCAGTGTCTGTGGGGCTGTGGAAGGGCTGCCAAGGGAAGGTGAGGGCCAGCAACAGCTTGCAGTCCTGGCCCCTTTGGTGTGGGAGCAGGCGCTGGACGTTTTCCACTTGGGAGCAGGGCTTTCGGAGGACTGAGAGCGAGCAAGGGCAAGACGTCGGCACCCTGAGGTGGCTGGCAAGCTCAGAGCGCCAGTGTCTGTGGGGCTGTGGAAGGGCTGCCAAGGGAAGGTGAGGGCCAGCAACAGCTTGCAGTCCTGGCCCCTTTGGTGTGGGAGCAGGCGCTGGATGTTTTCCATTTCGGAGCTGGGCTCTGGCAGTGCTGAGAGCGAGCAAGGGCAAGACGTCGGCACCCTGAGGTGGCTGGCAAGCTCAGAGGGGCAGTGTCTGTGGGGCTGTGGAAGGGCTGCCAAGGGAAGGTGAGGGCCAGCAACAGCTTGCAGTCCTGGCCCCTTTGGTGTGGGAGCAGGCGATGGACGTTTTCCACTTGGGAGGTGGGCTTTCTGAGCAGTGAGAGCGATCAAGAGAAAGACGTCGGCAACCTGAGGTGGCTGGCAAGCTCAGAGGGGCAGTGTCTGTGGGGCTGTGGAAGGGCTGCCAAGGGAAGGTGAGGGCCAGCAACAGCTTGCAGTCCTGGCCCCTTTGGTGTGGGAGCAGGCGCTGGACGTTTTCCATTTGGGAGCTGGGCTTTCGCAGGACTGAGAGCGAGCAAGGGCAAGACGTCGGCACCCTGAGGTGGCTGGCAAGCTCAGAGCGCCAGTGTCTGTGGGGCTGTGGAAGGGCTGCCAAGGGAAGGTGAGGGCCAGCAACAGCTTGCAGTCCTGGCCCCTTTGGTGTGGGAGCAGGCGCTGGACGTTTTCCATTTGGGAGCTGGGCTCTGGCAGTGCTGAGAGCGAGCAAGGGCAAGACGTCGGCACCCTGAGGTGGCTGGCAAGCTCAGAGGGGCAGTGTCTGTGGGGCTGTGGAAGGGCTGCCAAGGGAAGGTGAGGGCCAGCAACAGCTTGCAGTCCTGGCCCCTTTGGTGTGGGAGCAGGCGCTGGACGTTTTCCTTTTGGGAGCAGGGCTTTCGGAGGACTGAGAGCGAGCAAGGGCAAGACGTCGGCACCCTGAGGTGGCTGGCAAGCTCAGAGCGCCAGTGTCTGTGGGGCTGTGGAAGGGCTGCCAAGGGAAGGTGAGGGCCAGCAACAGCTTGCAGTCCTGGCCCCTTTGGTGTGGGAGCAGGCGCTGGACGTTTTCCATTTGGGAGCTGGGCTTTTGCAGGACTGAGAGCGAGCAAGGGCAAGACGTCGGCACCCTGAGGTGGCTGGCAAGCTCAGAGCGCCAGTGTCTGTGGGGCTGTGGAAGGGCTGCCAAGGGAAGGTGAGGGCCAGCAACAGCTTGCAGTCCTGGCCCCTTTGGTGTGGGAGCAGGTGCTGGACGTTTTCCATTTGGGAGCTGGGCTTTCGGAGGACTGAGAGCGAGCAAGGGGAAGACGTCGGCACCCTGAGGTGGCTGGCAAGCTCAGAGGGGCAGTGTCTGTGGGGCTGTGGAAGGGCTGCCAAGGGAAGGTGAGGGCCAGCAACAGCTTGCAGTCCTGGCCCCTTTGGTGTGGGAGCAGGCGATGGACGTTTTCCATTTGGGAGCTGGGCTTTCGGAGGACTGAGAGCGAGCAAGGGCAAGACGTCGGCACCCTGAGGTGGCTGGCAAGCTCAGAGCGCCAGTGTCTGTGGGGCTGTGGAAGGGCTGCCAAGGGAAGGTGAGGGCCAGCAACAGCTTGCAGTCCTGGCCCCTTTGGTGTGGGAGCAGGTGCTGGACGTTTTCCATTTGGGAGCTGGGCTTTCGGAGGACTGAGAGCGAGCAAGGGCAAGACGTCGGCACCCTGAGGTGGCTGGCAAGCTCAGAGGGGCAGTGTCTGTGGGGCTGTGGAAGGGCTGCCAAGGGAAGGTGAGGGCCAGCAACAGCTTGCAGTCCTGGCCCCTTTGGTGTGGGAGCAGGCGCTGGACGTTTTCCATTTGGGAGCTGGGCTCTGGCAGTGCTGACAGCGAGCAAGGGAAAGACGTCGGCACCCTGAGGTGGCTGGCAAGCTCAGAGGGGCAGTGTCTGTGGGGCTGTGGAAGGGCTGCCAAGGGAAGGTGAGGGCCAGCAACAGCTTGCAGTCCTGGCCCCTTTGGTGTGGGAGCAGGCGCTGGATGTTTTCCATTTGGGAGCTGGGCTTTTGGAGGACTGAGAGCGAGCAAGGGCAAGACGTCGGCACCCTGAGGTGGCTGGCAAGCTCAGAGCGCCAGTGTCTGTGGGGCTGTGGAAGGGCTGCCAAGGGAAGGTGAGGGCCAGCAACAGCTTGCAGTCCTGGCCCCTTTGGTGTGGGAGCAGGCGATGGACGTTTTCCACTTGGGAGGTGGGCTTTCTGAGCAGTGAGAGCGATCAAGAGAAAGACGTCGGCAACCTGAGGTGGCTGGCAAGCTCAGAGGGGCAGTGTCTGTGGGGCTGTGGAAGGGCTGCCAAGGGAAGGTGAGGGCCAGCAACAGCTTGCAGTCCTGGCCCCTTTGGTGTGGGAGCAGGCGCTGGACGTTTTCCATTTGGGAGCTGGGCTTTCGCAGGACTGAGAGCGAGCAAGGGAAAGACGTCGGCACCCTGAGGTGGCTGGCAAGCTCAGAGGGGCAGTGTCTGTGGGGCTGTGGAAGGGCTGCCAAGGGAAGGTGAGGGCCAGCAACAGCTTGCAGTCCTGGCCCCTTTGGTGTGGGAGCAGGCGCTGGACGTTTTCCATTTGGGAGCTGGGCTCTGGCAGTGCTGAGAGCGAGCAAGGGCAAGACGTCGGCACCCTGAGGTGGCTGGCAAGCTCAGAGCGCCAGTGTCTGTGGGGCTGTGGAAGGGCTGCCAAGGGAAGGTGAGGGCCAGCAACAGCTTGCAGTCCTGGCCCCTTTGGTGTGGGAGCAGGCGCTGGACGTTTTCCTTTTGGGAGCAGGGCTTTCGGAGGACTGAGAGCGAGCAAGGGCAAGACGTCGGCACCCTGAGGTGGCTGGCAAGCTCAGAGCGCCAGTGTCTGTGGGGCTGTGGAAGGGCTGCCAAGGGAAGGTGAGGGCCAGCAACAGCTTGCAGTCCTGGCCCCTTTGGTGTGGGAGCAGGCGCTGGACGTTTTCCATTTGGGAGCTGGGCTTTTGCAGGACTGAGAGCGAGCAAGGGCAAGACGTCGGCACCCTGAGGTGGCTGGCAAGCTCAGAGCGCCAGTGTCTGTGGGGCTGTGGAAGGGCTGCCAAGGGAAGGTGAGGGCCAGAAACAGCTTGCAGTCCTGGCCCCTTTGGTGTGGGAGCAGGTGCTGGACGTTTTCCATTTGGGAGCTGGGCTTTCGGAGGACTGAGAGCGAGCAAGGGCAAGACGTCGGCACCCTGAGGTGGCTGGCAAGCTCAGAGGGGCAGTGTCTGTGGGGCTGTGGAAGGGCTGCCAAGGGAAGGTGAGGGCCAGCAACAGCTTGCAGTCCTGGCCCCTTTGGTGTGGGAGCAGGCGATGGACGTTTTCCATTTGGGAGCTGGGCTTTCGGAGGACTGAGAGCGAGCAAGGGCAAGACGTCAGCACCCTGAGGTGGCTGGCAAGCTCAGAGCGCCAGTGTCTGTGGGGCTGTGGAAGGGCTGCCAAGGGAAGGTGAGGGCCAGCAACAGCTTGCAGTCCTGGCCCCTTTGGTGTGGGAGCAGGCGCTGGACGTTTTCCATTTGGGAGCTGGGCTTTCGGAGGACTGAGAGCGAGCAAGGGCAAGACGTCGGCACCCTGAGGTGGCTGGCAAGCTCAGAGGGGCAGTGTCTGTGGGGCTGTGGAAGGGCTGCCAAGGGAAGGTGAGGGCCAGCAACAGCTTGCAGTCCTGGCCCCTTTGGTGTGGGAGCAGGCGCTGGACGTTTTCCACTTGGGAGCTGGGCTCTGGCAGTGCTGAGAGCGAGCAAGGGGAAGACGTCGGCACCCTGAGGTGGCTGGCAAGCTCAGAGCGGCAGTGTCTGTGGGGCTGTGGAAGGGCTGCCAAGGGAAGGTGAGGGCCAGCAACAGCTTGCAGTCCTGGCCCCTTTGGTGTGGGAGCAGGTGCTGGACGTTTTCCATTTGGGAGCTGGGCTTTCGGAGGACTGAGAGCGAGCAAGGAGAAGACGTCGGCACCCTGAGGTGGCTGGCAAGCTCAGAGGGGCAGTGTCTGTGGGGCTGTGGAAGGGCTGCCAAGGGAAGGTGAGGGCCAGCAACAGCTTGCAGTCCTGGCCCCTTTGGTGTGGGAGCAGGCGATGGACGTTTTCCATTTGGGAGCTGGGCTTTCGGAGGACTGAGAGCGAGCAAGGGCAAGACGTCGGCACCCTGAGGTGGCTGGCAAGCTCAGAGCGCCAGTGTCTGTGGGGCTGTGGAAGGGCTGCCAAGGGAAGGTGAGGGCCAGCAACAGCTTGCAGTCCTGGCCCCTTTGGTGTGGGAGCAGGTGCTGGACGTTTTCCATTTGGGAGCTGGGCTTTCGGAGGACTGAGAGCGAGCAAGGGCAAGACGTCGGCACCCTGAGGTGGCTGGCAAGCTCAGAGGGGCAGTGTCTGTGGGGCTGTGGAAGGGCTGCCAAGGGAAGGTGAGGGCCAGCAACAGCTTGCAGTCCTGGCCCCTTTGGTGTGGGAGCAGGCGCTGGACGTTTTCCATTTGGGAGCTGGGCTCTGGCAGTGCTGACAGCGAGCAAGGGAAAGACGTCGGCACCCTGAGGTGGCTGGCAAGCTCAGAGGGGCAGTGTCTGTGGGGCTGTGGAAGGGCTGCCAAGGGAAGGTGAGGGCCAGCAACAGCTTGCAGTCCTGGCCCCTTTGGTGTGGGAGCAGGCGCTGGATGTTTTCCATTTGGGAGCTGGGCTTTTGGAGGACTGAGAGCGAGCAAGGGCAAGACGTCGGCACCCTGAGGTGGCTGGCAAGCTCAGAGGGGCAGTGTCTGTGGGGCTGTGGAAGGGCTGCCAAGGGAAGGTGAGGGCCAGCAACAGCTTGCAGTCCTGGCCCCTTTGGTGTGGGAGCAGGCGATGGACGTTTTCCACTTGGGAGGTGGGCTTTCTGAGCAGTGAGAGCGATCAAGAGAAAGACGTCGGCAACCTGAGGTGGCTGGCAAGCTCAGAGGGGCAGTGTCTGTGGGGCTGTGGAAGGGCTGCCAAGGGAAGGTGAGGGCCAGCAACAGCTTGCAGTCCTGGCCCCTTTGGTGTGGGAGCAGGCGCTGGACGTTTTCCATTTGGGAGCTGGGCTTTCGCAGGACTGAGAGCGAGCAAGGGAAAGACGTCGGCACCCTGAGGTGGCTGGCAAGCTCAGAGGGGCAGTGTCTGTGGGGCTGTGGAAGGGCTGCCAAGGGAAGGTGAGGGCCAGCAACAGCTTGCAGTCCTGGCCCCTTTGGTGTGGGAGCAGGCGCTGGACGTTTTCCATTTGGGAGCTGGGCTCTGGCAGTGCTGAGAGCGAGCAAGGGCAAGACGTCGGCACCCTGAGGTGGCTGGCAAGCTCAGAGCGCCAGTGTCTGTGGGGCTGTGGAAGGGCTGCCAAGGGAAGGTGAGGGCCAGCAACAGCTTGCAGTCCTGGCCCCTTTGGTGTGGGAGCAGGCGCTGGACGTTTTCCATTTGGGAGCAGGGCTTTCGGAGGACTGAGAGCGAGCAAGGGCAAGACGTCGGCACCCTGAGGTGGCTGGCAAGCTCAGAGCGGCAGTGTCTGTGGGGCTGTGGAAGGGCTGCCAAGGGAAGGTGAGGGCCAGCAACAGCTTGCAGTCCTGGCCCCTTTGGTGTGGGAGCAGGCGCTGGACGTTTTCCATTTGGGAGCTGGGCTTTCGGAGGACTGAGAGCGAGCAAGGGGAAGACGTCGGCACCCTGAGGTGGCTGGCAAGCTCAGAGCGCCAGTGTCTGTGGGGCTGTGGAAGGGCTGCCAAGGGAAGGTGAGGGCCAGCAACAGCTTGCAGTCCTGGCCCCTTTGGTGTGGGAGCAGGTGCTGGACGTTTTCCATTTGGGAGCTGGGCTTTCGGAGGACTGAGAGCGAGCAAGGGCAAGACGTCGGCACCCTGAGGTGGCTGGCAAGCTCAGAGGGGCAGTGTCTGTGGGGCTGTGGAAGGGCTGCCAAGGGAAGGTGAGGGCCAGCAACAGCTTGCAGTCCTGGCCCCTTTGGTGTGGGAGCAGGCGCTGGACGTTTTCCATTTGGGAGCTGGGCTCTGGCAGTGCTGACAGCGAGCAAGGGAAAGACGTCGGCACCCTGAGGTGGCTGGCAAGCTCAGAGGGGCAGTGTTTGTGGGGCTGTGGAAGGGCTGCCAAGGGAAGGTGAGGGCCAGCAACAGCTTGCAGTCCTGGCCCCTTTGGTGTGGGAGCAGGCGCTGGACGTTTTCCACTTGGGAGCTGGGCTTTCGGAGGACTGAGAGCGAGCAAGGGCAAGACGTCGGCACCCTGAGGTGGCTGGCAAGCTCAGAGGGGCAGTGTCTGTGGGGCTGTGGAAGGGCTGCCAAGGGAAGGTGAGGGCCAGCAACAGCTTGCAGTCCTGGCCCCTTTGGTGTGGGAGCAGGCGCTGGACGTTTTCCATTTGGGAGCTGGTCTCCGGCAGTGCTGAGAGCGAGCAAGGGCAAGACGTCGGCACCCTGAGGTGGCTGGCAAGCTCAGAGGGGCAGTGTCTGTGGGGCTGTGGAAGGGCTGCCAAGGGAAGGTGAGGGCCAGCAACAGCTTGCAGTCCTGGCCCCTTTGGTGTGGGAGCAGGCGATGGACGTTTTCCACTTGGGAGGTGGGCTTTCTGAGCAGTGAGAGCGAGCAAGGGAAAGACGTCGGCACCCTGAGGTGGCTGGCAAGCTCAGAGGGGCAGTGTCTGTGGGGCTGTGGAAGGGCTGCCAAGGGAAGGTGAGGGCCAGCAACAGCTTGCAGTCCTGGCCCCTTTGGTGTGGGAGCAGGCGCTGGACGTTTTCCATTTGGGAGCTGGGCTTTCGCAGGACTGAGAGCGAGCAAGGGAAAGACGTCGGCACCCTGAGGTGGCTGGCAAGCTCAGAGCGCCAGTGTCTGTGGGGCTGTGGAAGGGCTGCCAAGGGAAGGTGAGGGCCAGCAACAGCTTGCAGTCCTGGCCCCTTTGGTGTGGGAGCAGGCGCTGGATGTTTTCCACTTGGGAGCAGGGCTTTCGGAACTGAGAGCGAGCAAGGGCAAGACGTCGGCACCCTGAGGTGGCTGGCAAGCTCAGAGGGGCAGTGTCTGTGGGGCTGTGGAAGGGCTGCCAAGGGAAGGTGAGGGCCAGCAACAGCTTGCAGTCCTGGCCCCTTTGGTGTGGGAGCAGGCGCTGGACGTTTTCCATTTGGGAGCTGGGCTCTGGCAGTGCTGAGAGCGAGCAAGGGCAAGACGTCGGCACCCTGAGGTGGCTGGCAAGCTCAGAGGGGCAGTGTCTGTGGGGCTGTGGAAGGGCTGCCAAGGGAAGGTGAGGGCCAGCAACAGCTTGCAGTCCTGGCCCCTTTGGTGTGGGAGCAGGCACTGGACGTTTTCCCTTTGGGAGCTGGGCTCTGGCAGTGCTGAGAGCGAGCAAGGGCAAGACGTCGGCACCCTGAGGTGGCTGGCAAGCTCAGAGGGGCAGTGTCTGTGGGGCTGTGGAAGGGCTGCCAAGGGAAGGTGAGGGCCAGCAACAGCTTGCAGTCCTGGCCCCTTTGGTGTGGGAGCAGGCGCTGGACGTTTTCCATTTGGGAGGTGGGCTCTGGCAGTGCTGAGAGCGAGCAAGGGCAAGACGTCGGCACCCTGAGGTGGCTGGCAAGCTCAGAGGGGCAGTGTCTGTGGGGCTGTGGAAGGGCTGCCAAGGGAAGGTGAGGGCCAGCAACAGCTTGCAGTCCTGGCCCCTTTGGTGTGGGAGCAGGCGATGGACGTTTTCCACTTGGGAGGTGGGCTTTCTGAGCAGTGAGAGCGAGCAAGGGCAAGACGTCGGCACCCTGAGGTGGCTGGCAAGCTCAGAGGGGCAGTGTCTGTGGGGCTGTGGAAGGGCTGCCAAGGGAAGGTGAGGGCCAGCAACAGCTTGCAGTCCTGGCCCCTTTGGTGTGGGAGCAGGCGCTGGACGTTTTCCACTTGGGAGCTGGGCTTTCGGAGGACTGAGATCGAGCAAGGGTAAGACGTCGGCACCCTGAGGTGGCTGGCAAGCTCAGAGGGGCAGTGTCTGTGGGGCTGTGGAAGGGCTGCCAAGGGAAGGTGAGGGCCAGCAACAGCTTGCAGTCCTGGCCCCTTTGGTGTGGGAGCAGGCGCTGGACGTTTTCCATTTGGGAGCTGGGCTTTCGGAGGACTGAGAGCGAGCAAGGGCAAGACGTCGGCACCCTGAGGTGGCTGGCAAGCTCAGAGGGGCAGTGTCTGTGGGGCTGTGGAAGGGCTGCCAAGGGAAGGTGAGGGCCAGCAACAGCTTGCAGTCCTGGCCCCTTTGGTGTGGGAGCAGGCGCTGGACGTTTTCCACTTGGGAGGTGGGCTTTCTGAGCAGTGAGAGCGAGCAAGGCAACAACGTCGGCACCCTGAGGTGGCTGGCAAGCTCAGAGGGGCAGTGTCTGTGGGGCTGTGGAAGGGCTGCCAAGGGAAGGTGAGGGCCAGCAACAGCTTGCAGTCCTGGCCCCTTTGGTGTGGGAGCAGGCGCTGGATCTTTTCCATTTGGGAGCTGGGCTTTCGGAGGACTGAGAGCGAGAAAGGGGAAGACGTCGGCACCCTGAGGTGGCTGGCAAGCTCAGAGGGGCAGTGTCTGTGGGGTTGTGGAAGGGCTGCCAAGGGAAGGGGAGGGCCAGCAACAGCTTGCAGTCCTGGCCCCTTTGGTGTGGGAGGAGGCGCTGGACGTTTTCCACTTGGGAGCAGGGCTTTCGGAGGATTGAGAGCGAGCAAGGGCAAGACGTCGGCACCCTGAGGTGGCTGGCAAGCTCAGAGGGGCAGTGTCTGTGGGGCTGTGGAAGGGCTGCCAAGGGAAGGTGAGGGCCAGCAACAGCTTGCAGTCCTGGCCCCTTTGGTGTGGGAGCAGGCGCTGGACGTTTTCCATTTGGGAGCAGGGCTTTCGGAGGACTGAGAGCGAGCAAGGGAAAGACGTCGGCACCCTGAGGTGGCTGGCAAGCTCAGAGCGCCAGTGTCTGTGGGGCTGTGGATGGGCTGCCAAGGGAAGGTGAGGGCCAGCAACAGCTTGCAGTCCTGGCCCCTTTGGTGTGGGAGCAGGCGCTGGACCTTTTCCATTTGGGAGCTGGGCTCTGGCAGTGCTGAGAGCGAGAAAGGGGAAGACGTCGGCATCCTCAGGTGGATGGCAAGCTCAGAGGGGCAGTGTCTGTGGGGCTGTGGAAGGGCTGCCAAGGGAAGGTGAGGGCCAGCAACAGCTTGCAGTCCTGGCCCCTTTGGTGTGGGAGCAGGCGCTGGACGTTTTCCATTTGGGAGCTGGGCTCTGGCAGTGCTGAGAGCGAGCAAGGGAAAGACGTCGGCACCCTGAGGTGGCTGGCAAGCTCAGAGCGGCAGTGTCTGTGGGGCTGTGGAAGGGCTGCCAAGGGAAGGTGAGGGCCAGCAACAGCTTGCAGTCCTGGCCCCTTTGGTGTGGGAGCAGGCGCTGGACGTTTTCCATTTGGGAGGTGGGCTCTGGCAGTGCTGAGAGCGAGCAAGGGCAAGACGTCGGCACCCTGAGGTGGCTGGCAAGCTCAGAGGGGCAGTGTCTGTGGGGCTGTGGAAGGGCTGCCAAGGGAAGGTGAGGGCCAGCAACAGCTTGCAGTCCTGGCCCCTTTGGTGTGGGAGCAGGCGCTGGACGTTTTCCATTTGGGAGCTGGGCTCTGGCAGTGCTGAGAGCGAGCAAGGGCAAGACGTCGGCACCCTGAGGTGGCTGGCAAGCTCAGAGGGGCAGTGTCTGTGGGGCTGTGGAAGGGCTGCCAAGGGAAGGTGAGGGCCAGCAACAGCTTGCAGTCCTGGCCCCTTTGGTGTGGGAGCAGGCGCTGGACCTTTTCCATTTGGGAGCAGGGCTTTCGGAGGACTGAGAGCGAGCAAGGGCAAGACGTCGGCACCCTGAGGTGGCTGGCAAGCTCAGAGGGGCAGTGTCTGTGGGGCTGTGGAAGGGCTGCCAAGGGAAGGTGAGGGCCAGCAACAGCTTGCAGTCCTGGCCCCTTTGGTGTGGCAGCAGGCGCTGGACGTTTTCCACTTGGGAGCTGGGCTTTCGGAGGACTGAGAGCGAGCAAGGGGAAGACGTCGGCACCCTGAGGTGGCTGGCAAGCTCAGAGGGGCAGTGTCTGTGGGGTTGTGGAAGGGCTGCCAAGGGAAGGGGAGGGCCAGCAACAGCTTGCAGTCCTGGCCCCTTTGGTGTGGGAGGAGGCGCTGGACGTTTTCCACTTGGGAGCAGGGCTTTCGGAGGACTGAGAGCGAGCAAGGGCAAGACGTCGGCACCCTGAGGTGGCTGGCAAGCTCAGAGGGGCAGTGTCTGTGGGGCTGTGGAAGGGCTGCCAAGGGAAGGTGAGGGCCAGCAACAGCTTGCAGTCCTGGCCCCTTTGGTGTGGGAGCAGGCGCTGGACGTTTTCCTTTTGGGAGCAGGGCTTTCGGAGGACTGAGAGCGAGCAAGGGAAAGACGTCGGCACCCTGAGGTGGCTGGCAAGCTCAGAGCGGCAGTGTCTGTGGGGCTGTGGAAGGGCTGCCAAGGGAAGGTGAGGGCCAGCAACAGCTTGCAGTCCTGGCCCCTTTGGTGTGGGAGCAGGCGCTGGACGTTTTCCATTTGGGAGGTGGGCTCTGGCAGTGCTGAGAGCGAGCAAGGGCAAGACGTCGGCACCCTGAGGTGGCTGGCAAGCTCAGAGCGGCAGTGTCTGTGGGGCTGTGGAAGGGCTGCCAAGGGAAGGTGAGGGCCAGCAACAGCTTGCAGTCCTGGCCCCTTTGGTGTGGGAGCAGGCGCTGGACGTTTTCCATTTGGGAGCTGGGCTCTGGCAGTGCTGAGAGCGAGCAAGGGCAAGACGTCGGCACCCTGAGGTGGATGGCAAGCTCAGAGCGGCAGTGTCTGTGGGGCTGTGGAAGGGCTGCCAAGGGAAGGTGAGGGCCAGCAACAGCTTGCAGTCCTGGCCCCTTTGGTGTGGGAGCAGGCGCTGGACCTTTTCCATTTGGGAGCAGGGCTTTCGGAGGACTGAGAGCGAGCAAGGGCAAGACGTCGGCACCCTGAGGTGGCTGGCAAGCTCAGAGGGGCAGTGTCTGTGGGGCTGTGGAAGGGCTGCCAAGGGAAGGTGAGGGCCAGCAACAGCTTGCAGTCCTGGCCCCTTTGGTGTGGCAGCAGGCGCTGGACGTTTTCCATTTGGGAGCTGGGCTTTCGGAGGACTGAGAGCGAGCAAGGGGAAGACGTCGGCACCCTGAGGTGGCTGGCAAGCTCAGAGGGGCAGTGTCTGTGGGGCTGTGGAAGGGCTGCCAAGGGAAGGTGAGGGCCAGCAACAGCTTGCAGTCCTGGCCCCTTTGGTGTGGGAGCAGGCGCTGGACGTTTTCCTTTTGGGAGCAGGGCTTTCGGAGGACTGAGAGCGAGCAAGGGAAAGACGTCGGCACCCTGAGGTGGCTGGCAAGCTCAGAGGGGCAGTGTCTGTGGGGCTGTGGATGGGCTGCCAAGGGAAGGGGAGGGCCAGCAACAGCTTGCAGTCCTGGCCCCTTTGGTGTGGGAGCAGGCGCTGGACGTTTTCCACTTGGGAGCAGGGCTTTCGGAGGACTGAGAGCGAGCAAGGGCAAGACGTCGGCACCCTGAGGTGGCTGGCAAGCTCAGAGGGGCAGTGTCTGTGGGGCTGTGGAAGGGCTGCCAAGGGAAGGTGAGGGCCAGCAACAGCTTGCAGTCCTGGCCCCTTTGGTGTGGGAGCAGGCGCTGGACGTTTTCCATTTGGGAGCTGGGCTTTCGGAGGACTGAGAGCGAGCAAGGGCAAGACGTCGGCACCCTGAGGTGGCTGGCAAGCTCAGAGGGGCAGTGTCTGTGGGGCTGTGGAAGGGCTGCCAAGGGAAGGTGAGGGCCAGCAACAGCTTGCAGTCCTGGCCCCTTTGGTGTGGGAGCAGGCGCTGGACGTTTTCCATTTGGGAGCTGGGCTCTGGCAGTGCTGAGAGCGAGAAAGGGGAAGACGTCGGCACCCTGAGGTGGCTGGCAAGCTCAGAGGGGCAGTGTCTGTGGGGCTGTGGAAGGGCTGCCAAGGGAAGGTGAGGGCCAGCAACAGCTTGCAGTCCTGGCCCCTTTGGTGTGGGAGCAAGCGCTGGACGTTTTCCATTTGGGAGCTGGTCTCTGGCAGTGCTGAGAGCGAGCAAGGCAAGACGTCGGCACCCTGAGGTGGCTGGCAAGCTCAGAGGGGCAGTGTCTGTGGGGCTGTGGAAGGGCTGCCAAGGGAAGGTGAGGGCCAGCAACAGCTTGCAGTCCTGGCCCCTTTGGTGTGGGAGCAGGCGCTGGGCGTTTTCCATTTGGGAGCTGGGCTCTGGCAGTGCTGAGAGCGAGCAAGGGCAAGACGTCGGCACCCTGAGGTGGCTGGCAAGCTCAGAGCGCCAGTGTCTGTGGGGCTGTGGAAGGGCTGCCAAGGGAAGGTGAGGGCCAGCAACAGCTTGCAGTCCTGGCCCCTTTGGTGTGGGAGCAGGCGCTGGACGTTTTCCTTTTGGGAGCAGGGCTTTCGGAGGACTGAGAGCGAGCAAGGGCAAGACGTCGGCACCCTGAGGTGGCTGGCAAGCTCAGAGGGGCAGTGTCTGTGGGGCTGTGGAAGGGCTGCCAAGGGAAGGTGAGGGCCAGCAACAGCTTGCAGTCCTGGCCCCTTTGGTGTGGGAGCAGGCGCTGGACGTTTTCCATTTGGGAGCTGGGCTTTTGCAGGACTGAGAGCGAGCAAGGGCAAGACGTCGGCACCCTGAGGTGGCTGGCAAGCTCAGAGCGCCAGTGTCTGTGGGGCTGTGGAAGGGCTGCCAAGGGAAGGTGAGGGCCAGCAACAGCTTGCAGTCCTGGCCCCTTTGGTGTGGGAGCAGGTGCTGGACGTTTTCCATTTGGGAGCTGGGCTTTCGGAGGACTGAGAGCGAGCAAGGGGAAGACGTCGGCACCCTGAGGTGGCTGGCAAGCTCAGAGGGGCAGTGTCTGTGGGGCTGTGGAAGGGCTGCCAAGGGAAGGTGAGGGCCAGCAACAGCTTGCAGTCCTGGCCCCTTTGGTGTGGGAGCAGGCGCTGGACGTTTTCCTTTTGGGAGCAGGGCTCTGGCAGTGCTGAGAGCGAGCAAGGGCAAGACGTCGGCACCCTGAGGTGGCTGGCAAGCTCAGAGGGGCAGTGTCTGTGGGGCTGTGGAAGGGCTGCCAAGGGAAGGTGAGGGCCAGCAACAGCTTGCAGTCCTGGCCCCTTTGGTGTGGGAGCAGGTGCTGGACGTTTTCCATTTGGGAGCTGGGCTTTCGGAGGACTGAGAGCGAGCAAGGGCAAGACGTCGGCACCCTGAGGTGGCTGGCAAGCTCAGAGGGGCAGTGTCTGTGGGGCTGTGGAAGGGCTGCCAAGGGAAGGTGAGGGCCAGCAACAGCTTGCAGTCCTGGCCCCTTTGGTGTGGGAGCAGGCGCTGGACGTTTTCCATTTGGGAGCTGGGCTCTGGCAGTGCTGACAGCGAGCAAGGGCAAGACGTCGGCACCCTGAGGTGGCTGGCAAGCTCAGAGGGGCAGTGTCTGTGGGGCTGTGGAAGGGCTGCCAAGGGAAGGTGAGGGCCAGCAACAGCTTGCAGTCCTGGCCCCTTTGGTGTGGGAGCAGGCGCTGGACGTTTTCCATTTGGGAGCTGGGCTTTTGCAGGACTGAGAGCGAGCAAGGGCAAGACGTCGGCACCCTGAGGTGGCTGGCAAGCTCAGAGGGGCAGTGTCTGTGGGGCTGTGGAAGGGCTGCCAAGGGAAGGTGAGGGCCAGCAACAGCTTGCAGTCCTGGCCCCTTTGGTGTGGGAGCAGGCGATGGACGTTTTCCACTTGGGAGGTGGGCTTTCTGAGCAGTGAGAGCGATCAAGAGAAAGACGTCGGCAACCTGAGGTGGCTGGCAAGCTCAGAGGGGCAGTGTCTGTGGGGCTGTGGAAGGGCTGCCAAGGGAAGGTGAGGGCCAGCAACAGCTTGCAGTCCTGGCCCCTTTGGTGTGGGAGCAGGCGATGGACGTTTTCCATTTGGGAGCTGGGCTTTCGGAGGACTGAGAGCGAGCAAGGGCAAGACGTCAGCACCCTGAGGTGGCTGGCAAGCTCAGAGCGCCAGTGTCTGTGGGGCTGTGGAAGGGCTGCCAAGGGAAGGTGAGGGCCAGCAACAGCTTGCAGTCCTGGCCCCTTTGGTGTGGGAGCAGGTGCTGGACGTTTTCCATTTGGGAGCTGGGCTTTCGGAGGACTGAGAGCGAGCAAGGGCAAGACGTCGGCACCCTGAGGTGGCTGGCAAGCTCAGAGGGGCAGTGTCTGTGGGGCTGTGGAAGGGCTGCCAAGGGAAGGTGAGGGCCAGCAACAGCTTGCAGTCCTGGCCCCTTTGGTGTGGGAGCAGGCGCTGGACGTTTTCCATTTGGGAGCTGGGCTCTGGCAGTGCTGACAGCGAGCAAGGGAAAGACGTCGGCACCCTGAGGTGGCTGGCAAGCTCAGAGGGGCAGTGTCTGTGGGGCTGTGGAAGGGCTGCCAAGGGAAGGTGAGGGCCAGCAACAGCTTGCAGTCCTGGCCCCTTTGGTGTGGGAGCAGGCGCTGGACGTTTTCCATTTGGGAGCTGGGCTTTTGCAGGACTGAGAGCGAGCAAGGGCAAGACGTCGGCACCCTGAGGTGGCTGGCAAGCTCAGAGGGGCAGTGTCTGTGGGGCTGTGGAAGGGCTGCCAAGGGAAGGTGAGGGCCAGCAACAGCTTGCAGTCCTGGCCCCTTTGGTGTGGGAGCAGGCGCTGGACGTTTTCCATTTGGGAGCAGGGCTTTCGGAGGACTGATAGCGAGCAAGGGCAAGACGTCGGCAACCTGAGGTGGCTGGCAAGCTCAGAGGGGCAGTGTCTGTGGGGCTGTGGAAGGGCTGCCAAGGGAAGGTGAGGGCCAGCAACAGCTTGCAGTCCTGGCCCCTTTGGTGTGGGAGCAGGCGCTGGACGTTTTCCATTTGGGAGCTGGGCTTTCGGAGGACTGAGAGCGAGCAAGGGCAAGACGTCGGCACCCTGAGGTGGCTGGCAAGCCCATAGCGGCAGTGTTTGTGGGGCTGTGGAAGGGCTGCCAAGGGAAGGTGAGGGCCAGCAACAGCTTGCAGTCCTGGCCCCTTTGGTGTGGGAGCAGGCGCTGGACGTTTTCCATTTGGGAGCTGGGCTCTGGCAGTGCTGAGAGCGAGCAAGGGCAAGACGTCGGCACCCTGAGGTGGCTGGCAAGCTCAGAGCGGCAGTGTCTGTGGGGCTGTGGAAGGGCTGCCAAGGGAAGGTGAGGGCCAGCAACAGCTTGCAGTCCTGGCCCCTTTGGTGTGGGAGCAGGCGCTGGGCGTTTTCCATTTGGGAGCTGGGCTCTGGCAGTGCTGAGAGCGAGCAAGGGCAAGACGTCGGCACCCTGAGGTGGCTGGCAAGCTCAGAGCGCCAGTGTCTGTGGGGCTGTGGAAGGGCTGCCAAGGGAAGGTGAGGGCCAGCAACAGCTTGCAGTCCTGGCCCCTTTGGTGTGGGAGCAGGCGCTGGACGTTTTCCTTTTGGGAGCAGGGCTTTCGGAGGACTGAGAGCGAGCAAGGGCAAGACGTCGGCACCCTGAGGTGGCTGGCAAGCTCAGAGGGGCAGTGTCTGTGGGGCTGTGGAAGGGCTGCCAAGGGAAGGTGAGGGCCAGCAACAGCTTGCAGTCCTGGCCCCTTTGGTGTGGGAGCAGGCGCTGGACGTTTTCCATTTGGGAGCTGGGCTTTTGCAGGACTGAGAGCGAGCAAGGGCAAGACGTCGGCACCCTGAGGTGGCTGGCAAGCTCAGAGCGCCAGTGTCTGTGGGGCTGTGGAAGGGCTGCCAAGGGAAGGTGAGGGCCAGCAACAGCTTGCAGTCCTGGCCCCTTTGGTGTGGGAGCAGGTGCTGGACGTTTTCCATTTGGGAGCTGGGCTTTCGGAGGACTGAGAGCGAGCAAGGGGAAGACGTCGGCACCCTGAGGTGGCTGGCAAGCTCAGAGGGGCAGTGTCTGTGGGGCTGTGGAAGGGCTGCCAAGGGAAGGTGAGGGCCAGCAACAGCTTGCAGTCCTGGCCCCTTTGGTGTGGGAGCAGGCGCTGGACGTTTTCCATTTGGGAGCTGGGCTCTGGCAGTGCTGAGAGCGAGCAAGGGCAAGACGTCGGCACCCTGAGGTGGCTGGCAAGCTCAGAGGGGCAGTGTCTGTGGGGCTGTGGAAGGGCTGCCAAGGGAAGGTGAGGGCCAGCAACAGCTTGCAGTCCTGGCCCCTTTGGTGTGGGAGCAGGTGCTGGACGTTTTCCATTTGGGAGCTGGGCTTTCGGAGGACTGAGAGCGAGCAAGGGCAAGACGTCGGCACCCTGAGGTGGCTGGCAAGCTCAGAGGGGCAGTGTCTGTGGGGCTGTGGAAGGGCTGCCAAGGGAAGGTGAGGGCCAGCAACAGCTTGCAGTCCTGGCCCCTTTGGTGTGGGAGCAGGCGCTGGACGTTTTCCATTTGGGAGCTGGGCTCTGGCAGTGCTGACAGCGAGCAAGGGAAAGACGTCGGCACCCTGAGGTGGCTGGCAAGCTCAGAGGGGCAGTGTCTGTGGGGCTGTGGAAGGGCTGCCAAGGGAAGGTGAGGGCCAGCAACAGCTTGCAGTCCTGGCCCCTTTGGTGTGGGAGCAGGCGCTGGACGTTTTCCATTTGGGAGCTGGGCTTTTGCAGGACTGAGAGCGAGCAAGGGCAAGACGTCGGCACCCTGAGGTGGCTGGCAAGCTCAGAGGGGCAGTGTCTGTGGGGCTGTGGAAGGGCTGCCAAGGGAAGGTGAGGGCCAGCAACAGCTTGCAGTCCTGGCCCCTTTGGTGTGGGAGCAGGCGATGGACGTTTTCCACTTGGGAGGTGGGCTTTCTGAGCAGTGAGAGCGATCAAGAGAAAGACGTCGGCACCCTGAGGTGGCTGGCAAGCTCAGAGGGGCAGTGTCTGTGGGGCTGTGGAAGGGCTGCCAAGGGAAGGTGAGGGCCAGCAACAGCTTGCAGTCCTGGCCCCTTTGGTGTGGGAGCAGGCGATGGACGTTTTCCATTTGGGAGCTGGGCTTTCGGAGGACTGAGAGCGAGCAAGGGCAAGACGTCAGCACCCTGAGGTGGCTGGCAAGCTCAGAGCGCCAGTGTCTGTGGGGCTGTGGAAGGGCTGCCAAGGGAAGGTGAGGGCCAGCAACAGCTTGCAGTCCTGGCCCCTTTGGTGTGGGAGCAGGTGCTGGACGTTTTCCATTTGGGAGCTGGGCTTTCGGAGGACTGAGAGCGAGCAAGGGCAAGACGTCGGCACCCTGAGGTGGCTGGCAAGCTCAGAGGGGCAGTGTCTGTGGGGCTGTGGAAGGGCTGCCAAGGGAAGGTGAGGGCCAGCAACAGCTTGCAGTCCTGGCCCCTTTGGTGTGGGAGCAGGCGCTGGACGTTTTCCATTTGGGAGCTGGGCTCTGGCAGTGCTGACAGCGAGCAAGGGAAAGACGTCGGCACCCTGAGGTGGCTGGCAAGCTCAGAGGGGCAGTGTCTGTGGGGCTGTGGAAGGGCTGCCAAGGGAAGGTGAGGGCCAGCAACAGCTTGCAGTCCTGGCCCCTTTGGTGTGGGAGCAGGCGCTGGACGTTTTCCATTTGGGAGCTGGGCTTTTGCAGGACTGAGAGCGAGCAAGGGCAAGACGTCGGCACCCTGAGGTGGCTGGCAAGCTCAGAGGGGCAGTGTCTGTGGGGCTGTGGAAGGGCTGCCAAGGGAAGGTGAGGGCCAGCAACAGCTTGCAGTCCTGGCCCCTTTGGTGTGGGAGCAGGCGCTGGACGTTTTCCATTTGGGAGCAGGGCTTTCGGAGGACTGAGAGCGAGCAAGGGCAAGACGTCGGCAACCTGAGGTGGCTGGCAAGCTCAGAGGGGCAGTGTCTGTGGGGCTGTGGAAGGGCTGCCAAGGGAAGGTGAGGGCCAGCAACAGCTTGCAGTCCTGGCCCCTTTGGTGTGGGAGCAGGCGCTGGACGTTTTCCATTTGGGAGCTGGGCTTTCGGAGGACTGAGAGCGAGCAAGGGCAAGACGTCGGCACCCTGAGGTGGCTGGCAAGCCCATAGCGGCAGTGTTTGTGGGGCTGTGGAAGGGCTGCCAAGGGAAGGTGAGGGCCAGCAACAGCTTGCAGTCCTGGCCCCTTTGGTGTGGGAGCAGGCGCTGGACGTTTTCCATTTGGGAGCTGGGCTCTGGCAGTGCTGAGAGCGAGCAAGGGCAAGACGTCGGCACCCTGAGGTGGCTGGCAAGCTCAGAGCGGCAGTGTCTGTGGGGCTGTGGAAGGGCTGCCAAGGGAAGGTGAGGGCCAGCAACAGCTTGCAGTCCTGGCCCCTTTGGTGTGGGAGCAGGCGCTGGACGTTTTCCTTTTGGGAGCAGGGTTTTCGGAGGACTGAGAGCGAGCAAGGGCAAGACGTCGGCACCCTGAGGTGGCTGGCAAGCTCAGAGGGGCAGTGTCTGTGGGGCTGTGGAAGGGCTGCCAAGGGAAGGTGAGGGCCAGCAACAGCTTGCAGTCCTGGCCCCTTTGGTGTGGGAGCAGGCGCTGGACGTTTTCCATTTGGGAGCTGGGCTTTTGCAGGACTGAGAGCGAGCAAGGGCAAGACGTCGGCACCCTGAGGTGGCTGGCAAGCTCAGAGCGCCAGTGTCTGTGGGGCTGTGGAAGGGCTGCCAAGGGAAGGTGAGGGCCAGAAACAGCTTGCAGTCCTGGCCCCTTTGGTGTGGGAGCAGGCGCTGGACGTTTTCCATTTGGGAGCTGGGCTTTCGGAGGACTGAGAGCGAGCAAGGGCAAGACGTCGGCACCCTGAGGTGGCTGGCAAGCTCAGAGGGGCAGTGTCTGTGGGGCTGTGGAAGGGCTGCCAAGGGAAGGTGAGGGCCAGCAACAGCTTGCAGTCCTGGCCCCTTTGGTGTGGGAGCAGGCGATGGACGTTTTCCATTTGGGAGCTGGGCTTTCGGAGGACTGAGAGCGAGCAAGGGCAAGACGTCAGCACCCTGAGGTGGCTGGCAAGCTCAGAGCGCCAGTGTCTGTGGGGCTGTGGAAGGGCTGCCAAGGGAAGGTGAGGGCCAGCAACAGCTTGCAGTCCTGGCCCCTTTGGTGTGGGAGCAGGTGCTGGACGTTTTCCATTTGGGAGCTGGGCTTTCGGAGGACTGAGAGCGAGCAAGGGCAAGACGTCGGCACCCTGAGGTGGCTGGCAAGCTCAGAGGGGCAGTGTCTGTGGGGCTGTGGAAGGGCTGCCAAGGGAAGGTGAGGGCCAGCAACAGCTTGCAGTCCTGGCCCCTTTGGTGTGGGAGCAGGCGCTGGACGTTTTCCATTTGGGAGCTGGGCTCTGGCAGTGCTGACAGCGAGCAAGGGAAAGACGTCGGCACCCTGAGGTGGCTGGCAAGCTCAGAGGGGCAGTGTCTGTGGGGCTGTGGAAGGGCTGCCAAGGGAAGGTGAGGGCCAGCAACAGCTTGCAGTCCTGGCCCCTTTGGTGTGGGAGCAGGCGCTGGACGTTTTCCACTTGGGAGCTGGGCTTTCGGAGGACTGAGAGCGAGCAAGGGCAAGACGTCGGCACCCTGAGGTGGCTGGCAAGCTCAGAGGGGCAGTGTCTGTGGGGCTGTGGAAGGGCTGCCAAGGGAAGGTGAGGGCCAGCAACAGCTTGCAGTCCTGGCCCCTTTGGTGTGGGAGCAGGCGCTGGACGTTTTCCATTTGGGAGCTGGGCTCTGGCAGTGCTGAGAGCGAGCAAGGGCAAGACGTCGGCACCCTGAGGTGGCTGGCAAGCTCAGAGGGGCAGTGTCTGTGGGGCTGTGGAAGGGCTGCCAAGGGAAGGGGAGGGCCAGCAACAGCTTGCAGTCCTGGCCCCTTTGGTGTGGGAGCAGGCGATGGACGTTTTCCACTTGGGAGGTGGGCTTTCTGAGCAGTGAGAGCGAGCAAGGGAAAGACGTCGGCACCCTGAGGTGGCTGGCAAGCTCAGAGGGGCAGTGTCTGTGGGGCTGTGGAAGGGCTGCCAAGGGAAGGTGAGGGCCAGCAACAGCTTGCAGTCCTGGCCCCTTTGGTGTGGCAGCAGGCGCTGGACGTTTTCCATTTGGGAGCTGGGCTTTCGGAGGACTGAGAGCGAGCAAGGGCAAGACGTCGGCACCCTGAGGTGGCTGGCAAGCTCAGAGCGCCAGTGTCTGTGGGGCTGTGGAAGGGCTGCCAAGGGAAGGTGAGGGCCAGCAACAGCTTGCAGTCCTGGCCCCTTTGGTGTGGGAGCAGGCGCTGGATGTTTTCCACTTGGAAGCAGGGCTTTCGGAACTGAGAGCGAGCAAGGGCAAGACGTCGGCACCCTGAGGTGGCTGGCAAGCTCAGAGCGCCAGTGTCTGTGGGGCTGTGGAAGGGCTGCCAAGGGAAGGTGAGGGCCAGCAACAGCTTGCAGTCCTGGCCCCTTTGGTGTGGGAGCAGGCGCTGGACGTTTTCCCTTTGGGAGCTGGGCTCTGGCAGTGCTGAGAGCGAGCAAGGGCAAGACGTCGGCACCCTGAGGTGGCTGGCAAGCTCAGAGGGGCAGTGTCTGTGGGGCTGTGGAAGGGCTGCCAAGGGAAGGTGAGGGCCAGCAACAGCTTGCAGTCCTGGCCCCTTTGGTGTGGGAGCAGGCGCTGGACGTTTTCCATTTGGGAGCTGGGCTCTGGCAGTGCTGAGAGCGAGCAAGGGCAAGACGTCGGCACCCTGAGGTGGCTGGCAAGCTCAGAGGGGCAGTGTCTGTGGGGCTGTGGAAGGGCTGCCAAGGGAAGGTGAGGGCCAGCAACAGCTTGCAGTCCTGGCCCCTTTGGTGTGGGAGCAGGCGATGGACGTTTTCCACTTGGGAGGTGGGCTTTCTGAGCAGTGAGAGCGAGCAAGGGCAAGACGTCGGCACCCTGAGGTGGCTGGCAAGCTCAGAGGGGCAGTGTCTGTGGGGCTGTGGAAGGGCTGCCAAGGGAAGGTGAGGGCCAGCAACAGCTTGCAGTCCTGGCCCCTTTGGTGTGGGAGCAGGCGCTGGACGTTTTCCACTTGGGAGCTGGGCTTTCGGAGGACTGAGAGCGAGCAAGGGCAAGACGTCGGCACCCTGAGGTGGCTGGCAAGCTCAGAGGGGCAGTGTCTGTGGGGCTGTGGAAGGGCTGCCAAGGGAAGGTGAAGGCCAGCAACAGCTTGCAGTCCTGGCCCCTTTGGTGTGGGAGCAGGCGCTGGACGTTTTCCATTTGGGAGCTGGGCTTTCGGAGGACTGAGAGCGAGCAAGGGCAAGACGTCGGCACCCTGAGGTGGCTGGCAAGCTCAGAGGGGCAGTGTCTGTGGGGCTGTGGAAGGGCTGCCAAGGGAAGGTGAGGGCCAGCAACAGCTTGCAGTCCTGGCCCCTTTGGTGTGGGAGCAGGCGCTGGACGTTTTCCACTTGGGAGGTGGGCTTTCTGAGCAGTGAGAGCGAGCAAGGCAACAACGTCGGCACCCTGAGGTGGCTGGCAAGCTCAGAGGGGCAGTGTCTGTGGGGCTGTGGAAGGGCTGCCAAGGGAAGGTGAGGGCCAGCAACAGCTTGCAGTCCTGGCCCCTTTGGTGTGGGAGCAGGCGCTGGATCTTTTCCATTTGGGAGCTGGGCTTTCGGAGGACTGAGAGCGAGAAAGGGGAAGACGTCGGCACCCTGAGGTGGCTGGCAAGCTCAGAGGGGCAGTGTCTGTGGGGTTGTGGAAGGGCTGCCAAGGGAAGGGGAGGGCCAGCAACAGCTTGCAGTCCTGGCCCCTTTGGTGTGGGAGCAGGCGCTGGACGTTTTCCTTTTGGGAGCAGGGTTTTCGGAGGACTGAGAGCGAGCAAGGGCAAGACGTCGGCACCCTGAGGTGGCTGGCAAGCTCAGAGGGGCAGTGTCTGTGGGGCTGTGGAAGGGCTGCCAAGGGAAGGTGAGGGCCAGCAACAGCTTGCAGTCCTGGCCCCTTTGGTGTGGGAGCAGGCGCTGGACGTTTTCCATTTGGGAGCTGGGCTTTTGCAGGACTGAGAGCGAGCAAGGGCAAGACGTCGGCACCCTGAGGTGGCTGGCAAGCTCAGAGCGCCAGTGTCTGTGGGGCTGTGGAAGGGCTGCCAAGGGAAGGTGAGGGCCAGCAACAGCTTGCAGTCCTGGCCCCTTTGGTGTGGGAGCAGGCGCTGGACGTTTTCCATTTGGGAGCTGGGCTTTCGGAGGACTGAGAGCGAGCAAGGGCAAGACGTCGGCACCCTGAGGTGGCTGGCAAGCTCAGAGGGGCAGTGTCTGTGGGGCTGTGGAAGGGCTGCCAAGGGAAGGTGAGGGCCAGCAACAGCTTGCAGTCCTGGCCCCTTTGGTGTGGGAGCAGGCGATGGACGTTTTCCATTTGGGAGCTGGGCTTTCGGAGGACTGAGAGCGAGCAAGGGCAAGACGTCAGCACCCTGAGGTGGCTGGCAAGCTCAGAGCGCCAGTGTCTGTGGGGCTGTGGAAGGGCTGCCAAGGGAAGGTGAGGGCCAGCAACAGCTTGCAGTCCTGGCCCCTTTGGTGTGGGAGCAGGTGCTGGACGTTTTCCATTTGGGAGCTGGGCTTTCGGAGGACTGAGAGCGAGCAAGGGCAAGACGTCGGCACCCTGAGGTGGCTGGCAAGCTCAGAGGGGCAGTGTCTGTGGGGCTGTGGAAGGGCTGCCAAGGGAAGGTGAGGGCCAGCAACAGCTTGCAGTCCTGGCCCCTTTGGTGTGGGAGCAGGCGCTGGACGTTTTCCATTTGGGAGCTGGGCTCTGGCAGTGCTGAGAGCGAGCAAGGGCAAGACGTCGGCACCCTGAGGTGGCTGGCAAGCTCAGAGGGGCAGTGTCTGTGGGGCTGTGGAAGGGCTGCCAAGGGAAGGTGAGGGCCAGCAACAGCTTGCAGTCCTGGCCCCTTTGGTGTGGGAGCAGGCGCTGGACGTTTTCCTTTTGGGAGCTGGGCTTTATGAGCAGTGAGAGCGAGCAAGGGCAAGACGTCGGCACCCTGAGGTGGCTGGCAAGCTCAGAGGGGCAGTGTCTGTGGGGCTGTGGAAGGGCTGCCAAGGGAAGGTGAGGGCCAGCAACAGCTTGCAGTCCTGGCCCCTTTGGTGTGGGAGCAGGCGCTGGACGTTTTCCATTTGGGAGCTGGGCTCTGGCAGTGCTGAGAGCGAGCAAGGGCAAGACGTCGGCACCCTGAGGTGGCTGGCAAGCTCAGAGGGGCAGTGTCTGTGGGGCTGTGGAAGGGCTGCCAAGGGAAGGGGAGGGCCAGCAACAGCTTGCAGTCCTGGCCCCTTTGGTGTGGGAGCAGGCGATGGACGTTTTCCACTTGGGAGGTGGGCTTTCTGAGCAGTGAGAGCGAGCAAGGGAAAGACGTCGGCACCCTGAGGTGGCTGGCAAGCTCAGAGGGGCAGTGTCTGTGGGGCTGTGGAAGGGCTGCCAAGGGAAGGTGAGGGCCAGCAACAGCTTGCAGTCCTGGCCCCTTTGGTGTGGGAGCAGGCGCTGGACGTTTTCCATTTGGGAGCTGGGCTTTCGGAGGACTGAGAGCGAGCAAGGGCAAGACGTCGGCACCCTGAGGTGGCTGGCAAGCTCAGAGCGCCAGTGTCTGTGGGGCTGTGGAAGGGCTGCCAAGGGAAGGTGAGGGCCAGCAACAGCTTGCAGTCCTGGCCCCTTTGGTGTGGGAGCAGGCGCTGGATGTTTTCCACTTGGAAGCAGGGCTTTCGGAACTGAGAGCGAGCAAGGGCAAGACGTCGGCACCCTGAGGTGGCTGGCAAGCTCAGAGCGCCAGTGTCTGTGGGGCTGTGGAAGGGCTGCCAAGGGAAGGTGAGGGCCAGCAACAGCTTGCAGTCCTGGCCCCTTTGGTGTGGGAGCAGGCGCTGGACGTTTTCCATATGGGAGTTGGGCTTTCGCAGGACTGAGAGCGAGCAAGGGCAAGACGTCGGCACCCTGAGGTGGCTGGCAAGCTCAGAGGGGCAGTGTCTGTGGGGCTGTGGAAGGGCTGCCAAGGGAAGGTGAGGGCCAGCAACAGCTTGCAGTCCTGGCCCCTTTGGTGTGGGAGCAGGCGCTGGACGTTTTCCATTTGGGAGCTGGGCTCTGGCAGTGCTGAGAGCGAGCAAGGGCAAGACGTCGGCACCCTGAGGTGGCTGGCAAGCTCAGAGGGGCAGTGTCTGTGGGGCTGTGGAAGGGCTGCCAAGGGAAGGTGAGGGCCAGCAACAGCTTGCAGTCCTGGCCCCTTTGGTGTGGGAGCAGGCGATGGACGTTTTCCACTTGGGAGGTGGGCTTTCTGAGCAGTGAGAGCGAGCAAGGGCAAGACGTCGGCACCCTGAGGTGGCTGGCAAGCTCAGAGGGGCAGTGTCTGTGGGGCTGTGGAAGGGCTGCCAAGGGAAGGTGAGGGCCAGCAACAGCTTGCAGTCCTGGCCCCTTTGGTGTGGGAGCAGGCGCTGGACGTTTTCCACTTGGGAGCTGGGCTTTCGGAGGACTGAGAGCGAGCAAGGGCAAGACGTCGGCACCCTGAGGTGGCTGGCAAGCTCAGAGGGGCAGTGTCTGTGGGGCTGTGGAAGGGCTGCCAAGGGAAGGTGAAGGCCAGCAACAGCTTGCAGTCCTGGCCCCTTTGGTGTGGGAGCAGGCGCTGGACGTTTTCCATTTGGGAGCTGGGCTTTCGGAGGACTGAGAGCGAGCAAGGGCAAGACGTCGGCACCCTGAGGTGGCTGGCAAGCTCAGAGGGGCAGTGTCTGTGGGGCTGTGGAAGGGCTGCCAAGGGAAGGTGAGGGCCAGCAACAGCTTGCAGTCCTGGCCCCTTTGGTGTGGGAGCAGGCGCTGGACGTTTTCCACTTGGGAGGTGGGCTTTCTGAGCAGTGAGAGCGAGCAAGGCAACAACGTCGGCACCCTGAGGTGGCTGGCAAGCTCAGAGGGGCAGTGTCTGTGGGGCTGTGGAAGGGCTGCCAAGGGAAGGTGAGGGCCAGCAACAGCTTGCAGTCCTGGCCCCTTTGGTGTGGGAGCAGGCGCTGGATCTTTTCCATTTGGGAGCTGGGCTTTCGGAGGACTGAGAGCGAGAAAGGGGAAGACGTCGGCACCCTGAGGTGGCTGGCAAGCTCAGAGGGGCAGTGTCTGTGGGGTTGTGGAAGGGCTGCCAAGGGAAGGGGAGGGCCAGCAACAGCTTGCAGTCCTGGCCCCTTTGGTGTGGGAGGAGGCGCTGGACGTTTTCCACTTGGGAGCAGGGCTTTCGGAGGACTGAGAGCGAGCAAGGGCAAGACGTCGGCACCCTGAGGTGGCTGGCAAGCTCAGAGGGGCAGTGTCTGTGGGGCTGTGGAAGGGCTGCCAAGGGAAGGTGAGGGCCAGCAACAGCTTGCAGTCCTGGCCCCTTTGGTGTGGGAGCAGGCGCTGGACGTTTTCCTTTTGGGAGCAGGGCTTTCGGAGGACTGAGAGCGAGCAAGGGAAAGACGTCGGCACCCTGAGGTGGCTGGCAAGCTCAGAGCGCCAGTGTCTGTGGGGCTGTGGATGGGCTGCCAAGGGAAGGTGAGGGCCAGCAACAGCTTGCAGTCCTGGCCCCTTTGGTGTGGGAGCAGGCGCTGGACCTTTTCCATTTGGGAGCTGGGCTCTGGCAGTGCTGAGAGCGAGAAAGGGGAAGACGTCGGCATCCTCAGGTGGATGGCAAGCTCAGAGGGGCAGTGTCTGTGGGGCTGTGGAAGGGCTGCCAAGGGAAGGTGAGGGCCAGCAACAGCTTGCAGTCCTGGCCCCTTTGGTGTGGGAGCAGGCGCTGGACGTTTTCCATTTGGGAGCTGGGCTCTGGCAGTGCTGAGAGCGAGCAAGGGAAAGACGTCGGCACCCTGAGGTGGCTGGCAAGCTCAGAGGGGCAGTGTCTGTGGGGCTGTGGAAGGGCTGCCAAGGGAAGGTGAGGGCCAGCAACAGCTTGCAGTCCTGGCCCCTTTGGTGTGGGAGCAGGCGCTGGACGTTTTCCATTTGGGAGGTGGGCTCTGGCAGTGCTGAGAGCGAGCAAGGGCAAGACGTCGGCACCCTGAGGTGGCTGGCAAGCTCAGAGGGGCAGTGTCTGTGGGGCTGTGGAAGGGCTGCCAAGGGAAGGTGAGGGCCAGCAACAGCTTGCAGTCCTGGCCCCTTTGGTGTGGGAGCAGGCGCTGGACGTTTTCCATTTGGGAGCTGGGCTCTGGCAGTGCTGAGAGCGAGCAAGGGCAAGACGTCGGCACCCTGAGGTGGATGGCAAGCTCAGAGCGGCAGTGTCTGTGGGGCTGTGGAAGGGCTGCCAAGGGAAGGTGAGGGCCAGCAACAGCTTGCAGTCCTGGCCCCTTTGGTGTGGGAGCAGGCGCTGGACCTTTTCCATTTGGGAGCAGGGCTTTCGGAGGACTGAGAGCGAGCAAGGGCAAGACGTCGGCACCCTGAGGTGGCTGGCAAGCTCAGAGGGGCAGTGTCTGTGGGGCTGTGGAAGGGCTGCCAAGGGAAGGTGAGGGCCAGCAACAGCTTGCAGTCCTGGCCCCTTTGGTGTGGCAGCAGGCGCTGGACGTTTTCCACTTGGGAGCTGGGCTTTCGGAGGACTGAGAGCGAGCAAGGGCAAGACGTCGGCACGCTGAGGTGGCTGGCAACCTCAGAGGGGCAGTGTCTGTGGGGCTGTGGAAGGGCTGCCAAGGGAAGGTGAGGGCCAGCAACAGCTTGCAGTCCTGGCCCCTTTGGTGTGGGAGCAGGCGCTGGACGTTTTCCTTTTGGGAGCAGGGCTTTCGGAGGACTGAGAGCGAGCAAGGGCAAGACGTCGGCACCCTGAGGTGGCTGGCAAGCTCAGAGGGGCAGTGTCTGTGGGGCTGTGGAAGGGCTGCCAAGGGAAGGGGAGGGCCAGCAACAGCTTGCAGTCCTGGCCCCTTTGGTGTGGGAGCAGGCGCTGGACGTTTTCCACTTGGGAGCAGGGCTTTCGGAGGACTGAGAGCGAGCAAGGGCAAGACGTCGGCACCCTGAGGTGGCTGGCAAGCTCAGAGGGGCAGTGTCTGTGGGGCTGTGGAAGGGCTGCCAAGGGAAGGTGAGGGCCAGCAACAGCTTGCAGTCCTGGCCCCTTTGGTGTGGGAGCAGGCGCTGGACGTTTTCCATTTGGGAGCTGGGCTTTCGGAGGACTGAGAGCGAGCAAGGGCAAGACGTCGGCACCCTGAGGTGGCTGGCAAGCTCAGAGCGCCAGTGTCTGTGGGGCTGTGGAAGGGCTGCCAAGGGAAGGTGAGGGCCAGCAACAGCTTGCAGTCCTGGCCCCTTTGGTGTGGGAGCAGGCGCTGGACGTTTTCCATTTGGGAGCTGGGCTCTGGCAGTGCTGAGAGCGAGAAAGGGGAAGACGTCGGCACCCTGAGGTGGCTGGCAAGCTCAGAGGGGCAGTGTCTGTGGGGCTGTGGAAGGGCTGCCAAGGGAAGGTGAGGGCCAGCAACAGCTTGCAGTCCTGGCCCCTTTGGTGTGGGAGCAAGCGCTGGACGTTTTCCATTTGGGAGCTGGTCTCTGGCAGTGCTGAGAGCGAGCAAGGCAAGACGTCGGCACCCTGAGGTGGCTGGCAAGCTCAGAGGGGCAGTGTCTGTGGGGCTGTGGAAGGGCTGCCAAGGGAAGGTGAGGGCCAGCAACAGCTTGCAGTCCTGGCCCCTTTGGTGTGGGAGCAGGCGCTGGGCGTTTTCCATTTGGGAGCTGGGCTCTGGCAGTGCTGAGAGCGAGCAAGGGCAAGACGTCGGCACCCTGAGGTGGCTGGCAAGCTCAGAGGGGCAGTGTCTGTGGGGCTGTGGAAGGGCTGCCAAGGGAAGGTGAGGGCCAGCAACAGCTTGCAGTCCTGGCCCCTTTGGTGTGGGAGCAGGCGCTGGACGTTTTCCATTTGGGAGCTGGGCTTTCGGAGGACTGAGAGCGAGCAAGGGCAAGACGTCGGCACCCTGAGGTGGCTGGCAAGCTCAGAGGGGCAGTGTCTGTGGGGCTGTGGAAGGGCTGCCAAGGGAAGGTGAGGGCCAGCAACAGCTTGCAGTCCTGGCCCCTTTGGTGTGGGAGCAGGCGCTGGGCGTTTTCCATTTGGGAGCTGGGCTCTGGCAGTGCTGAGAGCGAGCAAGGGCAAGACGTCGGCACCCTGAGGTGGCTGGCAAGCTCAGAGCGGCAGTGTCTGTGGGGCTGTGGAAGGGCTGCCAAGGGAAGGTGAGGGCCAGCAACAGCTTGCAGTCCTGGCCCCTTTGGTGTGGGAGCAGGCGCTGGACGTTTTCCATTTGGGAGCTGGGCTTTCGGAGGACTGAGAGCGAGCAAGGGCAAGACGTCGGCACCCTGAGGTGGATGGCAATCTCAGAGGGGCAGTGTCTGTGGGGCTGTGGAAGGGCTGCCAAGGGAAGGTGAGGGCCAGCAACAGCTTGCAGTCCTGGCCCCTTTGGTGTGGGAGCAGGCGCTGGACGTTTTCCATTTGGGAGCTGGGCTCTGGCAGTGCTGAGAGCGAGCAAGGGCAAGACGTCGGCACCCTGAGGTGGCTGGCAAGCTCAGAGCACCAGTGTCTGTGGGGCTGTGGAAGGGCTGCCAAGGGAAGGTGAGGGCCAGCAACAGCTTGCAGTCCTGGCCCCTTTGGTGTGGGAGCAGGCGATGGACGTTTTCCACTTGGGAGGTGGGCTTTCTGAGCAGTGAGAGCGAGCAAGGGCAAGACGTCGGCACCCTGAGGTGGCTGGCAAGCTCAGAGCGCCAGTGTCTGTGGGGCTGTGGAAGGGCTGCCAAGGGAAGGTGAGGGCCAGCAACAGCTTGCAGTCCTGGCCCCTTTGGTGTGGGAGCAGGCGCTGGGCGTTTTCCATTTGGGAGCTGGGCTCTGGCAGTGCTGAGAGCGAGCAAGGGCAAGACGTCGGCACCCTGAGGTGGCTGGCAAGCTCAGAGCGGCAGTGTCTGTGGGGCTGTGGAAGGGCTGCCAAGGGAAGGTGAGGGCCAGCAACAGCTTGCAGTCCTGGCCCCTTTGGTGTGGGAGCAGGCGCTGGACGTTTTCCATTTGGGAGCTGGCCTTTCGGAGGACTGAGAGCGAGCAAGGGCAAGACGTCGGCACCCTGAGGTGGATGGCAAGCTCAGAGGGGCAGTGTCTGTGGGGCTGTGGAAGGGCTGCCAAGGGAAGGTGAGGGCCAGCAACAGCTTGCAGTCCTGGCCCCTTTGGTGTGGGAGCAGGCGCTGGACGTTTTCCATTTGGGAGCTGGGCTCTGGCAGTGCTGACAGCGAGCAAGGGCAAGACGTCGGCACCCTGAGGTGGCTGGCAAGCTCAGAGCACCAGTGTCTGTGGGGCTGTGGAAGGGCTGCCAAGGGAAGGTGAGGGCCAGCAACAGCTTGCAGTCCTGGCCCCTTTGGTGTGGGAGCAGGCGATGGACGTTTTCCACTTGGGAGGTGGGCTTTCTGAGCAGTGAGAGCGAGCAAGGGCAAGACGTCGGCACCCTGAGGTGGCTGGCAAGCTCAGAGCGGCAGTGTCTGTGGGGCTGTGGAAGGGCTGCCAAGGGAAGGTGAGGGCCAGCAACAGCTTGCAGTCCTGGCCCCTTTGGTGTGGGAGCAGGCGCTGGGCGTTTTCCATTTGGGAGCTGGGCTCTGGCAGTGCTGAGAGCGAGCAAGGGCAAGACGTCGGCACCCTGAGGTGGCTGGCAAGCTCAGAGCGGCAGTGTCTGTGGGGCTGTGGAAGGGCTGCCAAGGGAAGGTGAGGGCCAGCAACAGCTTGCAGTCCTGGCCCCTTTGGTGTGGGAGCAGGCGCTGGACGTTTTCCATTTGGGAGCTGGGCTTTCGGAGGACTGAGAGCGAGCAAGGGCAAGACGTCGGCACCCTGAGGTGGCTGGCAAGCTCAGAGGGGCAGTGTCTGTGGGGCTGTGGAAGGGCTGCCAAGGGAAGGTGAGGGCCAGCAACAGCTTGCAGTCCTGGCCCCTTTGGTGTGGGAGCAGGCGCTGGACGTTTTCCATTTGGGAGCTGGGCTCTGGCAGTGCTGAGAGCGAGCAAGGGCAAGACGTCGGCACCCTGAGGTGGCTGGCAAGCTCAGAGGGGCAGTGTCTGTGGGGCTGTGGAAGGGCTGCCAAGGGAAGGTGAGGGCCAGCAACAGCTTGCAGTCCTGGCCCCTTTGGTGTGGGAGCAGGCGCTGGACGTTTTCCATTTGGGAGCTGGGCTTTCGGAGGACTGAGAGCGAGCAAGGGCAAGACGTCGGCACCCTGAGGTGGCTGGCAAGCTCAGAGGGGCAGTGTCTGTGGGGCTGTGGAAGGGCTGCCAAGGGAAGGTGAGGGCCAGCAACAGCTTGCAGTCCTGGCCCCTTTGGTGTGGGAGCAAGCGCTGGATGTTTTCCATTTGGGAGCTGGTCTCTGGCAGTGCTGAGAGCGAGCAAGGCAAGACGTCGGCACCCTGAGGTGGCTGGCAAGCTCAGAGGGGCAGTGTCTGTGGGGCTGTGGAAGGGCTGCCAAGGGAAGGTGAGGGCCAGCAACAGCTTGCAGTCCTGGCCCCTTTGGTGTGGGAGCAGGCGCTGGGCGTTTTCCATTTGGGAGCTGGCCTCTGGCAGTGCTGAGAGCGAGCAAGGGCAAGACGTCGGCACCCTGAGGTGGCTGGCAAGCTCAGAGCGGCAGTGTCTGTGGGGCTGTGGAAGGGCTGCCAAGGGAAGGTGAGGGCCAGCAACAGCTTGCAGTCCTGGCCCCTTTGGTGTGGGAGCAGGCGCTGGACGTTTTCCATTTGGGAGCTGGGCTTTCGGAGGACTGAGAGCGAGCAAGGGCAAGACGTCGGCACCCTGAGGTGGCTGGCAAGCTCAGAGGGGCAGTGTCTGTGGGGCTGTGGAAGGGCTGCCAAGGGAAGGTGAGGGCCAGCAACAGCTTGCAGTCCTGGCCCCTTTGGTGTGGGAGCAGGCGCTGGACGTTTTCCATTTGGGAGCTGGGCTTTCTCAGGACTGAGAGCGAGCAAGGGCAAGACGTCGGCACCCTGAGGTGGCTGGCAAGCTCAGAGGGGCAGTGTCTGTGGGGCTGTGGAAGGGCTGCCAAGGGAAGGTGAGGGCCAGCAACAGCTTGCAGTCCTGGCCCCTTTGGTGTGGGAGCAGGCGCTGGACGTTTTCCATTTGGGAGCTGGGCTTTCGGAGGACTGAGAGCGAGCAAGGGAAAGACGTCGGCACCCTGAGGTAGCTGGCAAGCTCAGAGGGGCAGTGTCTGTGGGGCTGTGGAAGGGCTGCCAAGGGAAGGTGAGGGCCAGCAACAGCTTGCAGTCCTGGCCCCTTTGGTGTGGGAGCAGGCGCTGGACGTTTTCCATTTGGGAGCTGGGCTCTGGCAGTGCTGAGAGCGAGAAAGGGGAAGACGTCGGCACCCTGAGGTGGCTGGCAAGCTCAGAGGGGCAGTGTCTGTGGGGCTGTGGAAGGGCTGCCAAGGGAAGGTGAGGGCCAGCAACAGCTTGCAGTCCTGGCCCCTTTGGTGTGGGAGCAAGCGCTGGACGTTTTCCATTTGGGAGCTGGTCTCTGGCAGTGCTGAGAGCGAGCAAGGCAAGACGTCGGCACCCTGAGGTGGCTGGCAAGCTCAGAGCGGCAGTGTCTGTGGGGCTGTGGAAGGGCTGCCAAGGGAAGGTGAGGGCCAGCAACAGCTTGCAGTCCTGGCCCCTTTGGTGTGGGAGCAGGCGCTGGGCGTTTTCCATTTGGGAGCTGGTCTCTGGCAGTGCTGAGAGCGAGCAAGGCAAGACGTCGGCACCCTGAGGTGGCTGGCAAGCTCAGAGGGGCAGTGTCTGTGGGGCTGTGGAAGGGCTGCCAAGGGAAGGTGAGGGCCAGCAACAGCTTGCAGTCCTGGCCCCTTTGGTGTGGGAGCAGGCGCTGGACGTTTTCCTTTTGGGAGCAGGGCTTTCGGAGGACTGAGAGCGAGCAAGGGCAAGACGTCGGCACCCTGAGGTGGCTGGCAAGCTCAGAGCGGCAGTGTCTGTGGGGCTGTGGAAGGGCTGCCAAGGGAAGGTGAGGGCCAGCAACAGCTTGCAGTCCTGGCCCCTTTGGTGTGGGAGCAGGCGCTGGACCTTTTCCATTTGGGAGCTGGGCTCTGGCAGTGCTGAGAGCGAGAAAGGTGAAGACGTCGGCATCCTGAGGTGGATGGCAAGCTCAGAGTGGCAGTGTCTGTGGGGCTGTGGAAGGGCTGCCAAGGGAAGGTGAGGGCCAGCAACAGCTTGCAGTCCTGGCCCCTTTGGTGTGGGAGCAAGCGCTGGACGTTTTCCATTTGGGAGCTGGTCTCTGGCAGTGCTGAGAGCGAGCAAGGGCAAGACGTCGGCACCCTGAGGTGGCTGGCAAGCTCAGAGGGGCAGTGTCTGTGGGGCTGTGGAAGGGCTGCCAAGGGAAGGTGAGGGCCAGCAACAGCTTGCAGTCCTGGCCCCTTTGGTGTGGGAGCAGGCGCTGGACGTTTTCCATTTGGGAGCAGGGCTTTCGGAGGACTGAGAGCGAGCAAGGGCAAGACGTCGGCACCCTGAGGTGGCTGGCAAGCTCAGAGGGGCAGTGTCTGTGGGGCTGTGGAAGGGCTGCCAAGGGAAGGTGAGGGCCAGCAACAGCTTGCAGTCCTGGCCCCTTTGGTGTGGGAGCAGGCGCTGGACGTTTTCCTTTTGGGAGCAGGGCTTTATGAGCAGTGAGAGCGAGCAAGGGCAAGACGTCGGCACCCTGAGGTGGCTGGCAAGCTCAGAGCGCCAGTGTCTGTGGGGCTGTGGAAGGGCTGCCAAGGGAAGGTGAGGGCCAGCAACAGCTTGCAGTCCTGGCCCCTTTGGTGTGGGAGCAGGCGCTGGACGTTTTCCATTTGGGAGCTGGGCTCTGGCAGTGCTGAGAGCGAGCAAGGGCAAGACGTCGGCACCCTGAGGTGGCTGGCAAGCTCAGAGGGGCAGTGTCTGTGGGGCTGTGGAAGGGCTGCCAAGGGAAGGTGAGGGCCAGCAACAGCTTGCAGTCCTGGCCCCTTTGGTGTGGGAGCAGGCGCTGGACGTTTTCCATTTGGGAGCAGGGCTTTCGGAGGACTGAGAGCGAGCAAGGGAAAGACGTCGGCACCCTGAGGTGGCTGGCAAGCTCAGAGCGGCAGTGTCTGTGGGGCTGTGGAAGGGCTGCCAAGGGAAGGTGAGGGCCAGCAACAGCTTGCAGTCCTGGCCCCTTTGGTGTGGGAGCAGGCGCTGGACGTTTTCCATTTGGGAGCTGGTCTCTGGCAGTGCTGAGAGCGAGAAAGGTGAAGACGTCGGCATCCTGAGGTGGATGGCAAGCTCAGAGTGGCAGTGTCTGTGGGGCTGTGGAAGGGCTGCCAAGGGAAGGTGAGGGCCAGCAACAGCTTGCAGTCCTGGCCCCTTTGGTGTGGGAGCAGGCGCTGGACGTTTTCCATTTGGGAGCTGGTCTCTGGCAGTGCTGAGAGCGAGCAAGGGCAAGACGTCGGCACCCTGAGGTGGCTGGCAAGCTCAGAGGGGCAGTGTCTGTGGGGCTGTGGAAGGGCTGCCAAGGGAAGGTGAGGGCCAGCAACAGCTTGCAGTCCTGGCCCCTTTGGTGTGGGAGCAGGCGCTGGACGTTTTCCTTTTGGGAGCTGGGCTTTATGAGCAGTGAGAGCGAGCAAGGGCAAGACGTCGGCACCCTGAGGTGGCTGGCAAGCTCAGAGCGCCAGTGTCTGTGGGGCTGTGGAAGGGCTGCCAAGGGAAGGTGAGGGCCAGCAACAGCTTGCAGTCCTGGCCCCTTTGGTGTGGGAGCAGGCGCTGGACGTTTTCCATTTGGGAGCTGGGCTCTGGCAGTGCTGAGAGCGAGCAAGGGAAAGACGTCGGCACCCTGAGGTGGCTGGCAAGCTCAGAGGGGCAGTGTCTGTGGGGCTGTGGAAGGGCTGCCAAGGGAAGGTGAGGGCCAGCAACAGCTTGCAGTCCTGGCCCCTTTGGTGTGGGAGCAGGCGCTGGACGTTTTCCATTTGGGAGCTGGGCTTTCGGAGGACTGAGAGCGAGCAAGGGCAAGACGTCGGCACCCTGAGGTGGCTGGCAAGCTCAGAGGGGCAGTGTCTGTGGGGCTGTGGAAGGGCTGCCAAGGGAAGGTGAGGGCCAGCAACAGCTTGCAGTCCTGGCCCCTTTGGTGTGGGAGCAGGCGCTGGACGTTTTCCATTTGGGAGCTGGGCTTTCGGAGGACTGAGAGCGAGCAAGGGAAAGACGTCGGCACCCTGAGGTGGCTGGCAAGCTCAGAGGGGCAGTGTCTGTGGGGCTGTGGAAGGGCTGCCAAGGGAAGGTGAGGGCCAGCAACAGCTTGCAGTCCTGGCCCCTTTGGTGTGGGAGCAGGCGCTGGACGTTTTCCTTTTGGGAGCAGGGCTTTCGGAGGACTGAGAGCGAGCAAGGGCAAGACGTCGGCACCCTGAGGTGGCTGGCAAGCTCAGAGCGCCAGTGTCTGTGGGGCTGTGGAAGGGCTGCCAAGGGAAGGTGAGGGCCAGCAACAGCTTGCAGTCCTGGCCCCTTTGGTGTGGGAGCAGGCGCTGGACGTTTTCCATTTGGGAGCTGGGCTCTGGTAGTGCTGAGAGCGAGCAAGGGCAAGACGTCGGCACCCTGAGGTGGCTGGCAAGCTCAGAGGGGCAGTGTCTGTGGGGCTGTGGAAGGGCTGCCAAGGGAAGGTGAGGGCCAGCAACAGCTTGCAGTCCTGGCCCCTTTGGTGTGGGAGCAGGCGCTGGACGTTTTCCACTTGGGAGCTGGGCTTTCGGAGGACTGAGAGCGAGCAAGGGCAAGACGTCGGCACCCTGAGGTGGCTGGCAAGCTCAGAGGGGCAGTGTCTGTGGGGCTGTGGAAGGGCTGCCAAGGGAAGGTGAGGGCCAGCAACAGCCTGCAGTCCTGGCCCCTTTGGTGTGGGAGCAGGCGCTGGACGTTTTCCACTTGGGAGGTGGGCTTTCGGAGGACTGAGAGCGAGCAAGGGCAAGACGTCGGCACCCTGAGGTGGCTGGCAAGCTCAGAGCGGCAGTGTCTGTGGGGCTGTGGAAGGGCTGCCAAGGGAAGGTGAGGGCCAGCAACAGCCTGCAATCCTGGCCCCTTTGGTGTGGGAGCAGGCGCTGGACGTTTTCCACTTGGGAGCTGGGCTTTCGAGGACTGAGAGCGAGCAAGGGCAAGACGTCGGCACCCTGAGGTGGCTGGCAAGCCCATAGGACCAATTTCTGTGGGGCTGTGGAAGGGCTGCCAAGGGAAGGTGAGGGCCAGCAACAGCCTGCAGTCCTGGCCCCTTTGGTGTGGGAGCAGGCGCTGGACGTTTTCCATTTGGGAGCTGGTCTCTGGCAGTGCTGAGAGCGAGCAAGGGCAAGACGTCGGCACCCTGAGGTGGCTGGCAAGCTCAGAGGGGCAGTGTCTGTGGGGCTGTGGAAGGGCTGCCAAGGGAAGGTGAGGGCCAGCAACAGCTTGCAGTCCTGGCCCCTTTGGTGTGGGAGCAGGCGCTGGACGTTTTCCACTTGGGAGCTGGGCTTTCGGAGGACTGAGAGCGAGCAAGGGCAAGACGTCGGCACCCTGAGGTGGCTGGCAAGCTCAGAGGGGCACTGTCTGTGGGGCTGTGGAAGGGCTGCCAAGGGAAGGTGAGGGCCAGCAACAGCCTGCAGTCCTGGCCCCTTTGGTGTGGGAGCAGGCGCTGGACGTTTTCCATTTGGGAGCTGGTCTCTGGCAGTGCTGAGAGCGAGCAAGGGCAAGACGTCGGCACCCTGAGGTGGCTGGCAAGCTCAGAGCGGCAGTGTCTGTGGGGCTGTGGAAGGGCTGCCAAGGGAAGGTGAGGGCCAGCAACAGCCTGCAATCCTGGCCCCTTTGGTGTGGGAGCAGGCGCTGGACGTTTTCCACTTGGGAGCTGGGCTTTCGAGGACTGAGAGCGAGCAAGGGCAAGACGTCGGCACCCTGAGGTGGCTGGCAAGCCCATAGGACCAATTTCTGTGGGGCTGTGGAAGGGCTGCCAAGGGAAGGTGAGGGCCAGCAACAGCCTGCAGTCCTGGCCCCTTTGGTGTGGGAGCAGGCGCTGGACGTTTTCCATTTGGGAGCTGGTCTCTGGCAGTGCTGAGAGCGAGCAAGGGCAAGACGTCGGCACCCTGAGGTGGCTGGCAAGCTCAGAGGGGCAGTGTCTGTGGGGCTGTGGAAGGGCTGCCAAGGGAAGGTGAGGGCCAGCAACAGCTTGCAGTCCTGGCCCCTTTGGTGTGGGAGCAGGCGCTGGACGTTTTCCATTTGGGAGCTGGGCTCTGGCAGTGCTGAGAGCGAGCAAGGGCAAGACGTCGGCACCCTGAGGTGGCTGGCAAGCTCAGAGGGGCAGTGTCTGTGGGGCTGTGGAAGGGCTGCCAAGGGAAGGTGAGGGCCAGCAACAGCTTGCAGTCCTGGCCCCTTTGGTGTGGGAGCAGGCGCTGGACGTTTTCCTTTTGGGAGCTGGGCTTTATGAGCAGTGAGAGCGAGCAAGGGCAAGACGTCGGCACCCTGAGGTGGCTGGCAAGCTCAGAGCGGCAGTGTCTGTGGGGCTGTGGAAGGGCTGCCAAGGGAAGGTGAGGGCCAGCAACAGCCTGCAGTCCTGGCCCCTTTGGTGTGGGAGCAGGCGCTGGACGTTTTCCATTTGGGAGCTGGGCTCTGGCAGTGCTGAGAGCGAGCAAGGGCAAGACGTCGGCACCCTGAGGTGGCTGGCAAGCTCAGAGCACCAGTGTCTGTGGGGCTGTGGAAGGGCTGCCAAGGGAAGGTGAGGGCCAGCAACAGCTTGCAGTCCTGGCCCCTTTGGTGTGGGAGCAGGCGCTGGACGTTTTCCATTTGGGAGCTGGGCTTTCGGAGGACTGAGAGCGAGCAAGGGCAAGACGTCGGCACCCTGAGGTGGCTGGCAAGCTCAGAGCGCCAGTGTCTGTGGGGCTGTGGAAGGGCTGCCAAGGGAAGGTGAGGGCCAGCAACAGCCTGCAGTCCTGGCCCCTTTGGTGTGGGAGCAGGCGCTGGACGTTTTCCATTTGGGAGCTGGGCTCTGGCAGTGCTGAGAGCGAGCAAGGGCAAGACGTCGGCACCCTGAGGTGGCTGGCAAGCTCAGAGCGCCAGTGTCTGTGGGGCTGTGGAAGGGCTGCCAAGGGAAGGTGAGGGCCAGCAACAGCCTGCAGTCCTGGCCCCTTTGGTGTGGGAGCAGGCGCTGGACGTTTTCCATTTGGGAGCTGGGCTCTGGCAGTGCTGAGAGCGAGCAAGGGCAAGACGTCGGCACCCTGAGGTGGCTGGCAAGCTCAGAGGGGCAGTGTCTGTGGGGCTGTGGAAGGGCTGCCAAGGGAAGGTGAGGGCCAGCAACAGCTTGCAGTCCTGGCCCCTTTGGTGTGGCAGCAGGCGCTGGACGTTTTCCACTTGGGAGCTGGGCTTTCGGAGGACTGAGAGCGAGCAAGGGCAAGACGTCGGCACCCTGAGGTGGCTGGCAAGCTCAGAGCGCCAGTGTCTGTGGGGCTGTGGAAGGGCTGCCAAGGGAAGGTGAGGGCCAGCAACAGCTTGCAGTCCTGGCCCCTTTGGTGTGGGAGCAGGCGCTGGACGTTTTCCACTTGGGAGCTGGGCTTTCGCAGGACTGAGAGCGAGCAAGGGCAAGACGTCGGCACCCTGAGGTGGCTGGCAAGCTCAGAGGGGCAGTGTCTGTGGGGCTGTGGAAGGGCTGCCAAGGGAAGGTGAGGGCCAGCAACAGCCTGCAGTCCTGGCCCCTTTGGTGTGGGAGCAGGCGCTGGACGTTTTCCTTTTGGGAGCAGGGCTTTATGAGCAGTGAGAGCGAGCAAGGGCAAGACGTCGGCATCCTGAGGTGGCTGGCAAGCTCAGAGGGGCAGTGTCTGTGGGGCTGTGGAAGGGCTGCCAAGGGAAGGTGAGGGCCAGCAACAGCTTGCAGTCCTGGCCCCTTTGGTGTGGGAGCAGGCGCTGGACGTTTTCCATTTGGGAGCTGGTCTCTGGCAGTGCTGAGAGCGAGCAAGGGCAAGACGTCGGCACCCTGAGGTGGCTGGCAAGCTCAGAGGGGCAGTGTCTGTGGGGCTGTGGAAGGGCTGCCAAGGGAAGGTGAGGGCCAGCAACAGCTTGCAGTCCTGGCCCCTTTGGTGTGGCAGCAGGCGCTGGACGTTTTCCACTTGGGAGCTGGGCTTTCGGAGGACTGAGAGCGAGCAAGGGCAAGACGTCGGCACCCTGAGGTGGATGGCAAGCTCAGAGGGGCAGTGTCTGTGGGGCTGTGGAAGGGCTGCCAAGGGAAGGTGAGGGCCAGCAACAGCTTGCAGTCCTGGCCCCTTTGGTGTGGGAGCAGGCGCTGGACGTTTTCCATTTGGGAGCTGGGCTTTCTCAGGACTGAGAGCGAGCAAGGGCAAGACGTCGGCACCCTGAGGTGGATGGCAAGCTCAGAGCGCCAGTGTCTGTGGGGCTGTGGAAGGGCTGCCAAGGGAAGGTGAGGGCCAGCAACAGCTTGCAGTCCTGGCCCCTTTGGTGTGGGAGCAGGCGCTGGACGTTTTCCACTTGGGAGCTGGGCTTTCGGAGGACTGAGAGCGAGCAAGGGCAAGACGTCGGCACCCTGAGGTGGCTGGCAAGCTCAGAGGGGCAGTGTCTGTGGGGCTGTGGAAGGGCTGCCAAGGGAAGGTGAGGGCCAGCAACAGCCTGCAGTCCTGGCCCCTTTGGTGTGGGAGCAGGCGCTGGACGTTTTCCTTTTGGGAGCAGGGCTTTATGAGCAGTGAGAGAGAGCAAGGGCAAGACGTCGGCATCCTGAGGTGGCTGGCAAGCTCAGAGGGGCAGTGTCTGTGGGGCTGTGGAAGGGCTGCCAAGGGAAGGTGAGGGCCAGCAACAGCTTGCAGTCCTGGCCCCTTTGGTGTGGGAGCAGGCGCTGGACGTTTTCCATTTGGGAGGTGGTCTCTGGCAGTGCTGAGAGCGAGCAAGGGCAAGACGTCGGCACCCTGAGGTGGCTGGCAAGCTCAGAGGGGCAGTGTCTGTGGGGCTGTGGAAGGGCTGCCAAGGGAAGGTGAGGGCCAGCAACAGCTTGCAGTCCTGGCCCCTTTGGTGTGGGAGCAGGCGCTGGACGTTTTCCATTTGGGAGCTGGGCTCTGGCAGTGCTGAGAGCGAGCAAGGGCAAGACGTCGGCACCCTGAGGTGGATGGCAAGCTCAGAGGGGCAGTGTCTGTGGGGCTGTGGAAGGGCTGCCAAGGGAAGGTGAGGGCCAGCAACAGCTTGCAGTCCTGGCCCCTTTGGTGTGGGAGCAGGCGCTGGACGTTTTCCCTTTGGGAGCTGGGCTTTCTCAGGACTGAGAGCGAGCAAGGGCAAGACGTCGGCACCCTGAGGTGGCTGGCAAGCTCAGAGGGGCAGTGTCTGTGGGGCTGTGGAAGGGCTGCCAAGGGAAGGTGAGGGCCAGCAACAGCCTGCAGTCCTGGCCCCTTTGGTGTGGGAGCAGGCGCTGGACGTTTTCCATTTGGGAGCTGGGCTTTCGGAGGACTGAGAGCGAGCAAGGGCAAGACGTCGGCACCCTGAGGTGGCTGGCAAGCTCAGAGCGCCAGTGTCTGTGGGGCTGTGGAAGGGCTGCCAAGGGAAGGTGAGGGCCAGCAACAGCTTGCAGTCCTGGCCCCTTTGGTGTGGGAGCAGGCGCTGGACGTTTTCCATTTGGGAGCTGGGCTTTCGGAGGACTGAGAGCGAGCAAGGGCAAGACGTCGGCACCCTGAGGTGGCTGGCAAGCTCAGAGCGCCAGTGTCTGTGGGGCTGTGGAAGGGCTGCCAAGGGAAGGTGAGGGCCAGCAACAGCCTGCAGTCCTGGCCCCTTTGGTGTGGGAGCAGGCGCTGGACGTTTTCCATTTGGGAGCTGGGCTTTCGGAGGACTGAGAGCGAGCAAGGGCAAGACGTCGGCACCCTGAGGTGGCTGGCAAGCTCAGAGCGCCAGTGTCTGTGGGGCTGTGGAAGGGCTGCCAAGGGAAGGTGAGGGCCAGCAACAGCTTGCAGTCCTGGCCCCTTTGGTGTGGGAGCAGGCGCTGGACGTTTTCCACTTGGGAGCTGGGCTTTCGGAGGACTGAGAGCGAGCAAGGGCAAGACGTCGGCACCCTGAGGTGGCTGGCAAGCTCAGAGGGGCAGTGTCTGTGGGGCTGTGGAAGGGCTGCCAAGGGAAGGTGAGGGCCAGCAACAGCTTGCAGTCCTGGCCCCTTTGGTGTGGGAGCAGGCGCTGGACGTTTTCCATTTGGGAGCTGGTCTCTGGCAGTGCTGAGAGTGAGCAAGGGCAAGACGTCGGCACCCTGAGGTGGCTGGCAAGCTCAGAGGGGCAGTGTCTGTGGGGCTGTGGAAGGGCTGCCAAGGGAAGGTGAGGGCCAGCAACAGCTTGCAGTCCTGGCCCCTTTGGTGTGGGAGCAGGCGCTGGACGTTTTCCTTTTGGGAGCAGGGCTTTCGGAGGACTGAGAGCGAGCAAGGGCAAGACGTCGGCACCCTGAGGTGGCTGGCAAGCTCAGAGCGCCAGTGTCTGTGGGGCTGTGGAAGGGCTGCCAAGGGAAGGTGAGGGCCAGCAACAGCCTGCAGTCCTGGCCCCTTTGGTGTGGGAGCAGGCGCTGGACGTTTTCCATTTGGGAGCTGGGCTTTCGGAGGACTGAGAGCGAGCAAGGGCAAGACGTCGGCACCCTGAGGTGGCTGGCAAGCTCAGAGCGGCAGTGTCTGTGGGGCTGTGGAAGGGCTGCCAAGGGAAGGTGAGGGCCAGCAACAGCTTGCAGTCCTGGCCCCTTTGGTGTGGGAGCAGGCGCTGGACGTTTTCCACTTGGGAGCTGGGCTTTCGGAGGACTGAGAGCGAGCAAGGGCAAGACGTCGGCACCCTGAGGTGGCTGGCAAGCTCAGAGGGGCAGTGTCTGTGGGGCTGTGGAAGGGCTGCCAAGGGAAGGTGAGGGCCAGCAACAGCCTGCAGTCCTGGCCCCTTTGGTGTGGGAGCAGGCGCTGGACGTTTTCCATTTGGGAGCTGGGCTTTATGAGCAGTGAGAGCGAGCAAGGGCAAGACGTCGGCATCCTGAGGTGGCTGGGAAGCTCAGAGGGGCAGTGTCTGTGGGGCTGTGGAAGGGCTGCCAAGGGAAGGTGAGGGCCAGCAACAGCTTGCAGTCCTGGCCCCTTTGGTGTGGGAGCAGGCGCTGGACGTTTTCCATTTGGGAGCTGGGCTCTGGCAGTGCTGACAGCGAGCAAGGGCAAGACGTCGGCACCCTGAGGTGGCTGGCAAGCTCAGAGGGGCAGTGTCTGTGGGGCTGTGGAAGGGCTGCCAAGGGAAGGTGAGGGCCAGCAACAGCTTGCAGTCCTGGCCCCTTTGGTGTGGGAGCAGGCGCTGGACGTTTTCCATTTGGGAGCTGGGCTTTCGGAGGACTGAGAGCGAGCAAGGGAAAGACGTCGGCACCCTGAGGTGGCTGGCAAGCTCAGAGGGGCAGTGTCTGTGGGGCTGTGGAAGGGCTGCCAAGGGAAGGTGAGGGCCAGCAACAGCTTGCAGTCCTGGCCCCTTTGGTGTGGGAGCAGGCGCTGGACGTTTTCCCTTTGGGAGCTGGGCTTTCTCAGGACTGAGAGCGAGCAAGGGCAAGACGTCGGCACCCTGAGGTGGCTGGCAAGCTCAGAGCGCCAGTGTCTGTGGGGCTGTGGAAGGGCTGCCAAGGGAAGGTGAGGGCCAGCAACAGCCTGCAGTCCTGGCCCCTTTGGTGTGGGAGCAGGCGCTGGACGTTTTCCATTTGGGAGCTGGGCTTTCGGAGGACTGAGAGCGAGCAAGGGCAAGACGTCGGCACCCTGAGGTGGCTGGCAAGCTCAGAGGGGCAGTGTCTGTGGGGCTGTGGAAGGGCTGCCAAGGGAAGGTGAGGGCCAGCAACAGCTTGCAGTCCTGGCCCCTTTGGTGTGGGAGCAGGCGCTGGACGTTTTCCACTTGGGAGCTGGGCTTTCGGAGGACTGAGAGCGAGCAAGGGGAAGACGTCGGCACCCTGAGGTGGCTGGCAAGCTCAGAGGGGCAGTGTCTGTGGGGCTGTGGAAGGGCTGCCAAGGGAAGGTGAGGGCCAGCAACAGCTTGCAGTCCTGGCCCCTTTGGTGTGGGAGCAGGCGCTGGACGTTTTCCATTTGGGAGCTGGGCTTTCGGAGGACTGAGAGCGAGCAAGGGGAAGACGTCGGCACCCTGAGGTGGCTGGCAAGCTCAGAGCGCCAGTGTCTGTGGGGCTGTGGAAGGGCTGCCAAGGGAAGGTGAGGGCCAGCAACAGCTTGCAGTCCTGGCCCCTTTGGTGTGGGAGCAGGCGCTGGACGTTTTCCATTTGGGAGCTGGGCTTTCGGAGGACTGAGAGCGAGCAAGGGCAAGACGTCGGCACCCTGAGGTGGCTGGCAAGCTCAGAGGGGCAGTGTCTGTGGGGCTGTGGAAGGGCTGCCAAGGGAAGGTGAGGGCCAGCAACAGCTTGCAGTCCTGGCCCCTTTGGTGTGGGAGCAGGCGCTGGACGTTTTCCATTTGGGAGCTGGGCTTTCGGAGGACTGAGAGCGAGCAAGGGCAAGACGTCGGCACCCTGAGGTGGCTGGCAAGCTCAGAGGGGCAGTGTCTGTGGGGCTGTGGAAGGGCTGCCAAGGGAAGGTGAGGGCCAGCAACAGCTTGCAGTCCTGGCCCCTTTGGTGTGGGAGCAGGCGCTGGACGTTTTCCATTTGGGAGCTGGGCTCTGGCAGTGCTGAGAGCGAGCAAGGGCAAGACGTCGGCACCCTGAGGTGGCTGGCAAGCTCAGAGGGGCAGTGTCTGTGGGGCTGTGGAAGGGCTGCCAAGGGAAGGTGAGGGCCAGCAACAGCTTGCAGTCCTGGCCCCTTTGGTGTGGGAGCAGGCGCTGGACGTTTTCCATTTGGGAGCTGGGCTTTCGGAGGACTGAGAGCGAGCAAGGGCAAGACGTCGGCACCCTGAGGTGGCTGGCAAGCTCAGAGCGCCAGTGTCTGTGGGGCTGTGGAAGGGCTGCCAAGGGAAGGTGAGGGCCAGCAACAGCTTGCAGTCCTGGCCCCTTTGGTGTGGGAGCAGGCGCTGGACGTTTTCCATTTGGGAGCTGGGCTTTCGGAGGACTGAGAGTGAGCAAGGGCAAGACGTCGGCATCCTGAGGTGGCTGGCAAGCTCAGAGGGGCAGTGTCTGTGGGGCTGTGGAAGGGCTGCCAAGGGAAGGTGAGGGCCAGCAACAGCTTGCAGTCCTGGCCCCTTTGGTGTGGGAGCAGGCGCTGGACGTTTTCCATTTGGGAGCTGGGCTCTGGCAGTGCTGAGAGCGAGCAAGGGCAAGACGTCGGCACCCTGAGGTGGCTGGCAAGCTCAGAGGGGCAGTGTCTGTGGGGCTGTGGAAGGGCTGCCAAGGGAAGGTGAGGGCCAGCAACAGCCTGCAGTCCTGGCCCCTTTGGTGTGGGAGCAGGCGCTGGACGTTTTCCTTTTGGGAGCTGGGCTTTATGAGCAGTGAGAGCGAGCAAGGGCAAGACGTCGGCATCCTGAGGTGGCTGGCAAGCTCAGAGGGGCAGTGTCTGTGGGGCTGTGGAAGGGCTGCCAAGGGAAGGTGAGGGCCAGCAACAGCTTGCAGTCCTGGCCCCTTTGGTGTGGGAGCAGGCGCTGGACGTTTTCCATTTGGGAGCTGGTCTCTGGCAGTGCTGAGAGCGAGCAAGGGCAAGACGTCGGCACCCTGAGGTGGCTGGCAAGCTCAGAGGGGCAGTGTCTGTGGGGCTGTGGAAGGGCTGCCAAGGGAAGGTGAGGGCCAGCAACAGCTTGCAGTCCTGGCCCCTTTGGTGTGGGAGCAGGCGCTGGACGTTTTCCATTTGGGAGCTGGGCTTTCGGAGGACTGAGAGCGAGCAAGGGAAAGACGTCGGCACCCTGAGGTGGCTGGCAAGCTCAGAGGGGCAGTGTCTGTGGGGCTGTGGAAGGGCTGCCAAGGGAAGGTGAGGGCCAGCAACAGCTTGCAGTCCTGGCCCCTTTGGTGTGGGAGCAGGCGCTGGACGTTTTCCCTTTGGGAGCTGGGCTTTCTCAGGACTGAGAGCGAGCAAGGGCAAGACGTCGGCACCCTGAGGTGGCTGGCAAGCTCAGAGCGGCAGTGTCTGTGGGGCTGTGGAAGGGCTGCCAAGGGAAGGTGAGGGCCAGCAACAGCTTGCAGTCCTGGCCCCTTTGGTGTGGGAGCAGGCGCTGGACGTTTTCCATTTGGGAGCTGGGCTTTCTCAGGACTGAGAGCGATCAAGGGAAAGACGTCGGCACCCTGAGGTGGCTGGCAAGCTCAGAGGGGCAGTGTCTGTGGGGCTGTGGAAGGGCTGCCAAGGGAAGGTGAGGGCCAGCAACAGCTTGCAGTCCTGGCCCCTTTGGTGTGGGAGCAGGCGCTGGACGTTTTCCACTTGGGAGCTGGGCTTTCGGAGGACTGAGAGCGAGCAAGGGGAAGACGTCGGCACCCTGAGGTGGCTGGCAAGCTCAGAGGGGCAGTGTCTGTGGGGCTGTGGAAGGGCTGCCAAGGGAAGGTGAGGGCCAGCAACAGCCTGCAGTCCTGGCCCCTTTGGTGTGGGAGCAGGCGCTGGACGTTTTCCATTTGGGAGCTGGGCTTTCGGAGGACTGAGAGCGAGCAAGGGGAAGACGTCGGCACCCTGAGGTGGCTGGCAAGCTCAGAGGGGCAGTGTCTGTGGGGCTGTGGAAGGGCTGCCAAGGGAAGGTGAGGGCCAGCAACAGCTTGCAGTCCTGGCCCCTTTGGTGTGGGAGCAGGCGCTGGACGTTTTCCTTTTGGGAGCAGGGCTTTATGAGCAGTGAGAGCGAGCAAGGGCAAGACGTCGGCATCCTGAGGTGGCTGGCAAGCTCAGAGGGGCAGTGTCTGTGGGGCTGTGGAAGGGCTGCCAAGGGAAGGTGAGGGCCAGCAACAGCTTGCAGTCCTGGCCCCTTTGGTGTGGGAGCAGGCGCTGGACGTTTTCCATTTGGGAGCTGGTCTCTGGCAGTGCTGAGAGCGAGCAAGGGCAAGACGTCGGCACCCTGAGGTGGCTGGCAAGCTCAGAGGGGCAGTGTCTGTGGGGCTGTGGAAGGGCTGCCAAGGGAAGGTGAGGGCCAGCAACAGCTTGCAGTCCTGGCCCCTTTGGTGTGGGAGCAGGCGCTGGACGTTTTCCATTTGGGAGCTGGGCTTTCGGAGGACTGAGAGCGAGCAAGGGCAAGACGTCGGCACCCTGAGGTGGCTGGCAAGCTCAGAGGGGCAGTGTCTGTGGGGCTGTGGAAGGGCTGCCAAGGGAAGGTGAAGGCCAGCAACAGCTTGCAGTCCTGGCCCCTTTGGTGTGGGAGCAGGCGCTGGACGTTTTCCACTTGGGAGGTGGGCTCTGGCAGTGCTGAGAGCGAGCAAGGGAAAGACGTCGGCACCCTGAGGTGGCTGGCAAGCTCAGAGGGGCAGTGTCTGTGGGGCTGTGGAAGGGCTGCCAAGGGAAGGTGAGGGCCAGCAACAGCTTGCAGTCCTGGCCCCTTTGGTGTGGGAGCAGGCGCTGGACGTTTTCCATTTGGGAGCTGGGCTTTCGGAGGACTGAGAGCGAGCAAGGGCAAGACGTCGGCACCCTGAGGTGGCTGGCAAGCTCAGAGGGGCAGTGTCTGTGGGGCTGTGGAAGGGCTGCCAAGGGAAGGTGAGGGCCAGCAACAGCTTGCAGTCCTGGCCCCTTTGGTGTGGGAGCAGGCGCTGGACGTTTTCCATTTGGGAGCTGGGCTTTCGGAGGACTGAGAGCGAGCAAGGGCAAGACGTCGGCACCCTGAGGTGGCTGGCAAGCTCAGAGCGGCAGTGTCTGTGGGGCTGTGGAAGGGCTGCCAAGGGAAGGTGAGGGCCAGCAACAGCTTGCAGTCCTGGCCCCTTTGGTGTGGGAGCAGGCGCTGGACGTTTTCCATTTGGGAGCAGGGCTTTCGGAGGACTGAGAGCGAGCAAGGGCAAGACGTCGGCACCCTGAGGTGGCTGGCAAGCTCAGAGGGGCAGTGTCTGTGGGGCTGTGGAAGGGCTGCCAAGGGAAGGTGAGGGCCAGCAACAGCTTGCAGTCCTGGCCCCTTTGGTGTGGGAGCAGGCGCTGGACGTTTTCCATTTGGGAGCTGGGCTCTGGCAGTGCTGAGAGCGAGCAAGGGCAAGACGTCGGCACCCTGAGGTGGCTGGCAAGCTCAGAGGGGCAGTGTCTGTGGGGCTGTGGAAGGGCTGCCAAGGGAAGGTGAGGGCCAGCAACAGCTTGCAGTCCTGGCCCCTTTGGTGTGGGAGCAGGCGCTGGACGTTTTCCTTTTGGGAGCAGGGCTTTATGAGCAGTGAGAGCGAGCAAGGGCAAGACGTCGGCACCCTGAGGTGGCTGGCAAGCTCAGAGGGGCAGTGTCTGTGGGGCTGTGGAAGGGCTGCCAAGGGAAGGTGAGGGCCAGCAACAGCTTGCAGTCCTGGCCCCTTTGGTGTGGGAGCAGGCGCTGGACGTTTTCCTTTTGGGAGCAGGGCTTTATGAGCAGTGAGAGCGAGCAAGGGCAAGACGTCGGCATCCTGAGGTGGCTGGCAAGCTCAGAGGGGCAGTGTCTGTGGGGCTGTGGAAGGGCTGCCAAGGGAAGGTGAGGGCCAGCAACAGCTTGCAGTCCTGGCCCCTTTGGTGTGGGAGCAGGCGCTGGACGTTTTCCATTTGGGAGCTGGTCTCTGGCAGTGCTGAGAGCGAGCAAGGGCAAGACGTCGGCACCCTGAGGTGGCTGGCAAGCTCAGAGGGGCAGTGTCTGTGGGGCTGTGGAAGGGCTGCCAAGGGAAGGTGAGGGCCAGCAACAGCTTGCAGTCCTGGCCCCTTTGGTGTGGGAGCAGGCGCTGGACGTTTTCCATTTGGGAGCTGGGCTTTCGGAGGACTGAGAGCGAGCAAGGGCAAGACGTCGGCACCCTGAGGTGGCTGGCAAGCTCAGAGGGGCAGTGTCTGTGGGGCTGTGGAAGGGCTGCCAAGGGAAGGTGAAGGCCAGCAACAGCTTGCAGTCCTGGCCCCTTTGGTGTGGGAGCAGGCGCTGGACGTTTTCCATTTGGGAGCTGGGCTCTGGCAGTGCTGAGAGCGAGCAAGGGAAAGACGTCGGCACCCTGAGGTGGCTGGCAAGCTCAGAGCGCCAGTGTCTGTGGGGCTGTGGAAGGGCTGCCAAGGGAAGGTGAGGGCCAGCAACAGCTTGCAGTCCTGGCCCCTTTGGTGTGGGAGCAGGCGCTGGACGTTTTCCATTTGGGAGCTGGGCTTTCGGAGGACTGAGAGCGAGCAAGGGGAAGACGTCGGCACCCTGAGGTGGCTGGCAAGCTCAGAGGGGCAGTGTCTGTGGGGCTGTGGAAGGGCTGCCAAGGGAAGGTGAGGGCCAGCAACAGCTTGCAGTCCTGGCCCCTTTGGTGTGGGAGCAGGCGCTGGACGTTTTCCATTTGGGAGCTGGGCTTTCGGAGGACTGAGAGCGAGCAAGGGCAAGACGTCGGCACCCTGAGGTGGCTGGCAAGCTCAGAGGGGCAGTGTCTGTGGGGCTGTGGAAGGGCTGCCAAGGGAAGGTGAGGGCCAGCAACAGCTTGCAGTCCTGGCCCCTTTGGTGTGGGAGCAGGCGCTGGACGTTTTCCATTTGGGAGCAGGGCTTTCGGAGGACTGAGAGCGAGCAAGGGCAAGACGTCGGCACCCTGAGGTGGCTGGCAAGCTCAGAGGGGCAGTGTCTGTGGGGCTGTGGAAGGGCTGCCAAGGGAAGGTGAGGGCCAGCAACAGCTTGCAGTCCTGGCCCCTTTGGTGTGGGAGCAGGCGCTGGACGTTTTCCATTTGGGAGCTGGGCTTTCGGAGGACTGAGAGCGAGCAAGGGCAAGACGTCGGCACCCTGAGGTGGCTGGCAAGCTCAGAGGGGCAGTGTCTGTGGGGCTGTGGAAGGGCTGCCAAGGGAAGGTGAGGGCCAGCAACAGCTTGCAGTCCTGGCCCCTTTGGTGTGGGAGCAGGCGCTGGACGTTTTCCTTTTGGGAGCAGGGCTTTATGAGCAGTGAGAGCGAGCAAGGGCAAGACGTCGGCATCCTGAGGTGGCTGGCAAGCTCAGAGGGGCAGTGTCTGTGGGGCTGTGGAAGGGCTGCCAAGGGAAGGTGAGGGCCAGCAACAGCTTGCAGTCCTGGCCCCTTTGGTGTGGGAGCAGGCGCTGGACGTTTTCCATTTGGGAGCTGGTCTCTGGCAGTGCTGAGAGCGAGCAAGGGCAAGACGTCGGCACCCTGAGGTGGCTGGCAAGCTCAGAGGGGCAGTGTCTGTGGGGCTGTGGAAGGGCTGCCAAGGGAAGGTGAGGGCCAGCAACAGCTTGCAGTCCTGGCCCCTTTGGTGTGGGAGCAGGCGCTGGACGTTTTCCATTTGGGAGCTGGGCTTTCGGAGGACTGAGAGCGAGCAAGGGAAAGACGTCGGCACCCTGAGGTGGCTGGCAAGCTCAGAGGGGCAGTGTCTGTGGGGCTGTGGAAGGGCTGCCAAGGGAAGGTGAGGGCCAGCAACAGCTTGCAGTCCTGGCCCCTTTGGTGTGGGAGCAGGCGCTGGACGTTTTCCCTTTGGGAGCTGGGCTTTCTCAGGACTGAGAGCGAGCAAGGGCAAGACGTCGGCACCCTGAGGTGGCTGGCAAGCTCAGAGGGGCAGTGTCTGTGGGGCTGTGGAAGGGCTGCCAAGGGAAGGTGAGGGCCAGCAACAGCTTGCAGTCCTGGCCCCTTTGGTGTGGGAGCAGGCGCTGGACGTTTTCCATTTGGGAGCTGGTCTCTGGCAGTGCTGAGAGCGAGCAAGGGCAAGACGTCGGCACCCTGAGGTGGCTGGCAAGCTCAGAGGGGCAGTGTCTGTGGGGCTGTGGAAGGGCTGCCAAGGGAAGGTGAGGGCCAGCAACAGCTTGCAGTCCTGGCCCCTTTGGTGTGGGAGCAGGCGCTGGACGTTTTCCACTTGGGAGCTGGGCTTTCGGAGGACTGAGAGCGAGCAAGGGGAAGACGTCGGCACCCTGAGGTGGCTGGCAAGCTCAGAGGGGCAGTGTCTGTGGGGCTGTGGAAGGGCTGCCAAGGGAAGGTGAGGGCCAGCAACAGCTTGCAGTCCTGGCCCCTTTGGTGTGGGAGCAGGCGCTGGACGTTTTCCATTTGGGAGCTGGGCTTTCGGAGGACTGAGAGCGAGCAAGGGCAAGACGTCGGCACCCTGAGGTGGCTGGCAAGCTCAGAGCGCCAGTGTCTGTGGGGCTGTGGAAGGGCTGCCAAGGGAAGGTGAGGGCCAGCAACAGCTTGCAGTCCTGGCCCCTTTGGTGTGGGAGCAGGCGCTGGACGTTTTCCTTTTGGGAGCAGGGCTTTATGAGCAGTGAGAGCGAGCAAGGGCAAGACGTCGGCACCCTGAGGTGGCTGGCAAGCTCAGAGGGGCAGTGTCTGTGGGGCTGTGGAAGGGCTGCCAAGGGAAGGTGAGGGCCAGCAACAGCTTGCAGTCCTGGCCCCTTTGGTGTGGGAGCAGGCGCTGGACGTTTTCCATTTGGGAGCTGGTCTCTGGCAGTGCTGAGAGCGAGCAAGGGCAAGACGTCGGCACCCTGAGGTGGCTGGCAAGCTCAGAGGGGCAGTGTCTGTGGGGCTGTGGAAGGGCTGCCAAGGGAAGGTGAGGGCCAGCAACAGCTTGCAGTCCTGGCCCCTTTGGTGTGGGAGCAGGCGCTGGACGTTTTCCATTTGGGAGCTGGGCTTTCGGAGGACTGAGAGCGAGCAAGGGCAAGACGTCGGCACCCTGAGGTGGCTGGCAAGCTCAGAGGGGCAGTGTCTGTGGGGCTGTGGAAGGGCTGCCAAGGGAAGGTGAAGGCCAGCAACAGCTTGCAGTCCTGGCCCCTTTGGTGTGGGAGCAGGTGCTGGACGTTTTCCATTTGGGAGCTGGGCTCTGGCAGTGCTGAGAGCGAGCAAGGGAAAGACGTCGGCACCCTGAGGTGGCTGGCAAGCTCAGAGCGCCAGTGTCTGTGGGGCTGTGGAAGGGCTGCCAAGGGAAGGTGAGGGCCAGCAACAGCTTGCAGTCCTGGCCCCTTTGGTGTGGGAGCAGGCGCTGGACGTTTTCCATTTGGGAGCTGGGCTTTCGGAGGACTGAGAGCGAGCAAGGGCAAGACGTCGGCACCCTGAGGTGGCTGGCAAGCTCAGAGCGCCAGTGTCTGTGGGGCTGTGGAAGGGCTGCCAAGGGAAGGTGAGGGCCAGCAACAGCTTGCAGTCCTGGCCCCTTTGGTGTGGGAGCAGGCGCTGGACGTTTTCCATTTGGGAGCTGGGCTTTCGGAGGACTGAGAGCGAGCAAGGGCAAGACGTCGGCACCCTGAGGTGGCTGGCAAGCTCAGAGGGGCAGTGTCTGTGGGGCTGTGGAAGGGCTGCCAAGGGAAGGTGAGGGCCAGCAACAGCTTGCAGTCCTGGCCCCTTTGGTGTGGGAGCAGGCGCTGGACGTTTTCCATTTGGGAGCTGGGCTCTGGCAGTGCTGAGAGCGAGCAAGGGCAAGACGTCGGCACCCTGAGGTGGCTGGCAAGCTCAGAGCGGCAGTGTCTGTGGGGCTGTGGAAGGGCTGCCAAGGGAAGGTGAGGGCCAGCAACAGCTTGCAGTCCTGGCCCCTTTGGTGTGGGAGCAGGCGCTGGACGTTTTCCATTTGGGAGCTGGGCTTTCGGAGGACTGAGAGCGAGCAAGGGCAAGACGTCGGCACCCTGAGGTGGCTGGCAAGCTCAGAGGGGCAGTGTCTGTGGGGCTGTGGAAGGGCTGCCAAGGGAAGGTGAGGGCCAGCAACAGCTTGCAGTCCTGGCCCCTTTGGTGTGGGAGCAGGCGCTGGACGTTTTCCATTTGGGAGCTGGGCTTTCGGAGGACTGAGAGCGAGCAAGGGCAAGACGTCGGCATCCTGAGGTGGCTGGCAAGCTCAGAGGGGCAGTGTCTGTGGGGCTGTGGAAGGGCTGCCAAGGGAAGGTGAGGGCCAGCAACAGCTTGCAGTCCTGGCCCCTTTGGTGTGGGAGCAGGCGCTGGACGTTTTCCATTTGGGAGCTGGGCTCTGGCAGTGCTGAGAGCGAGCAAGGGCAAGACGTCGGCACCCTGAGGTGGCTGGCAAGCTCAGAGGGGCAGTGTCTGTGGGGCTGTGGAAGGGCTGCCAAGGGAAGGTGAGGGCCAGCAACAGCTTGCAGTCCTGGCCCCTTTGGTGTGGGAGCAGGCGCTGGACGTTTTCCATTTGGGAGCTGGGCTTTCGGAGGACTGAGAGCGAGCAAGGGCAAGACGTCGGCACCCTGAGGTGGATGGCAAGCTCAGAGCGCCAGTGTCTGTGGGGCTGTGGAAGGGCTGCCAAGGGAAGGTGAGGGCCAGCAACAGCTTGCAGTCCTGGCCCCTTTGGTGTGGGAGCAGGCGCTGGACGTTTTCCATTTGGGAGCTGGGCTTTCGGAGGACTGAGAGCGAGCAAGGGCAAGACGTCGGCACCCTGAGGTGGCTGGCAAGCTCAGAGGGGCAGTGTCTGTGGGGCTGTGGAAGGGCTGCCAAGGGAAGGTGAGGGCCAGCAACAGCTTGCAGTCCTGGCCCCTTTGGTGTGGGAGCAGGCGCTGGACGTTTTCCATTTGGGAGCTGGGCTTTCGGAGGACTGAGAGCGAGCAAGGGGAAGACGTCGGCACCCTGAGGTGGCTGGCAAGCTCAGAGCGCCAGTGTCTGTGGGGCTGTGGAAGGGCTGCCAAGGGAAGGTGAGGGCCAGCAACAGCTTGCAGTCCTGGCCCCTTTGGTGTGGGAGCAGGCGCTGGACGTTTTCCTTTTGGGAGCAGGGCTTTATGAGCAGTGAGAGCGAGCAAGGGCAAGACGTCGGCATCCTGAGGTGGCTGGCAAGCTCAGAGGGGCAGTGTCTGTGGGGCTGTGGAAGGGCTGCCAAGGGAAGGTGAGGGCCAGCAACAGCTTGCAGTCCTGGCCCCTTTGGTGTGGGAGCAGGCGCTGGACGTTTTCCATTTGGGAGCTGGGCTCTGGCAGTGCTGAGAGCGAGCAAGGGCAAGACGTCGGCACCCTGAGGTGGCTGGCAAGCTCAGAGGGGCAGTGTCTGTGGGGCTGTGGAAGGGCTGCCAAGGGAAGGTGAGGGCCAGCAACAGCTTGCAGTCCTGGCCCCTTTGGTGTGGGAGCAGGCGCTGGACGTTTTCCATTTGGGAGCTGGGCTTTCGGAGGACTGAGAGCGAGCAAGGGCAAGACGTCGGCACCCTGAGGTGGCTGGCAAGCTCAGAGGGGCAGTGTCTGTGGGGCTGTGGAAGGGCTGCCAAGGGAAGGTGAAGGCCAGCAACAGCTTGCAGTCCTGGCCCCTTTGGTGTGGGAGCAGGCGCTGGACGTTTTCCATTTGGGAGCTGGGCTCTGGCAGTGCTGAGAGCGAGCAAGGGCAAGACGTCGGCACCCTGAGGTGGCTGGCAAGCTCAGAGGGGCAGTGTCTGTGGGGCTGTGGAAGGGCTGCCAAGGGAAGGTGAGGGCCAGCAACAGCTTGCAGTCCTGGCCCCTTTGGTGTGGCAGCAGGCGCTGGACGTTTTCCATTTGGGAGCTGGGCTTTCGGAGGACTGAGAGCGAGCAAGGGCAAGACGTCGGCACCCTGAGGTGGCTGGCAAGCTCAGAGCGCCAGTGTCTGTGGGGCTGTGGAAGGGCTGCCAAGGGAAGGTGAGGGCCAGCAACAGCTTGCAGTCCTGGCCCCTTTGGTGTGGGAGCAGGCGCTGGACGTTTTCCATTTGGGAGCTGGGCTTTCGGAGGACTGAGAGCGAGCAAGGGCAAGACGTCGGCACCCTGAGGTGGCTGGCAAGCTCAGAGCGGCAGTGTCTGTGGGGCTGTGGAAGGGCTGCCAAGGGAAGGTGAGGGCCAGCAACAGCTTGCAGTCCTGGCCCCTTTGGTGTGGGAGCAGGCGCTGGACGTTTTCCATTTGGGAGCAGGGCTTTCGGAGGACTGAGAGCGAGCAAGGGCAAGACGTCGGCACCCTGAGGTGGCTGGCAAGCTCAGAGGGGCAGTGTCTGTGGGGCTGTGGAAGGGCTGCCAAGGGAAGGTGAGGGCCAGCAACAGCTTGCAGTCCTGGCCCCTTTGGTGTGGGAGCAGGCGCTGGACGTTTTCCATTTGGGAGCTGGGCTCTGGCAGTGCTGAGAGCGAGCAAGGGCAAGACGTCGGCACCCTGAGGTGGCTGGCAAGCTCAGAGGGGCAGTGTCTGTGGGGCTGTGGAAGGGCTGCCAAGGGAAGGTGAGGGCCAGCAACAGCTTGCAGTCCTGGCCCCTTTGGTGTGGGAGCAGGCGCTGGACGTTTTCCATTTGGGAGCTGGGCTCTGGCAGTGCTGAGAGCGAGCAAGGGCAAGACGTCGGCACCCTGAGGTGGCTGGCAAGCTCAGAGCGCCAGTGTCTGTGGGGCTGTGGAAGGGCTGCCAAGGGAAGGTGAGGGCCAGCAACAGCTTGCAGTCCTGGCCCCTTTGGTGTGGGAGCAGGCGCTGGACGTTTTCCATTTGGGAGCTGGGCTCTGGCAGTGGTGAGAGCGAGCAAGGGCAAGACGTCGGCACCCTGAGGTGGCTGGCAAGCTCAGAGGGGCAGTGTCTGTGGGGCTGTGGAAGGGCTGCCAAGGGAAGGTGAGGGCCAGCAACAGCCTGCAGTCCTGGCCCCTTTGGTGTGGGAGCAGGCGCTGGGCGTTTTCCATTTGGGAGCTGGGCTTTATGAGCAGTGAGAGCGAGCAAGGGCAAGACGTCGGCACCCTGAGGTGGCTGGCAAGCTCAGAGGGGCAGTGTCTGTGGGGCTGTGGAAGGGCTGCCAAGGGAAGGTGAGGGCCAGCAACAGCTTGCAGTCCTGGCCCCTTTGGTGTGGGAGCAGGCGCTGGACGTTTTCCATTTGGGAGCTGGTCTCTGGCAGTGCTGAGAGCGAGCAAGGGCAAGACGTCGGCACCCTGAGGTGGCTGGCAAGCTCAGAGGGGCAGTGTCTGTGGGGCTGTGGAAGGGCTGCCAAGGGAAGGTGAGGGCCAGCAACAGCTTGCAGTCCTGGCCCCTTTGGTGTGGGAGCAGGCGCTGGACGTTTTCCATTTGGGAGCTGGGCTTTCGGAGGACTGAGAGCGAGCAAGGGAAAGACGTCGGCACCCTGAGGTGGCTGGCAAGCTCAGAGGGGCAGTGTCTGTGGGGCTGTGGAAGGGCTGCCAAGGGAAGGTGAGGGCCAGCAACAGCTTGCAGTCCTGGCCCCTTTGGTGTGGGAGCAGGCGCTGGACGTTTTCCCTTTGGGAGCTGGGCTTTCTCAGGACTGAGAGCGAGCAAGGGCAAGACGTCGGCACCCTGAGGTGGCTGGCAAGCTCAGAGCGCCAGTGTCTGTGGGGCTGTGGAAGGGCTGCCAAGGGAAGGTGAGGGCCAGCAACAGCTTGCAGTCCTGGCCCCTTTGGTGTGGGAGCAGGCGCTGGACGTTTTCCATTTGGGAGCTGGGCTTTCGGAGGACTGAGAGCGAGCAAGGGAAAGACGTCGGCACCCTGAGGTGGCTGGCAAGCTCAGAGCGCCAGTGTCTGTGGGGCTGTGGAAGGGCTGCCAAGGGAAGGTGAGGGCCAGCAACAGCTTGCAGTCCTGGCCCCTTTGGTGTGGGAGCAGGCGCTGGACGTTTTGCACTTGGGAGCTGGGCTTTCGGAGGACTGAGAGCGAGCAAGGGCAAGACGTCGGCACCCTGAGGTGGCTGGCAAGCTCAGAGCGGCAGTGTCTGTGGGGCTGTGGAAGGGCTGCCAAGGGAAGGTGAGGGCCAGCAACAGCCTGCAGTCCTGGCCCCTTTGGTGTGGGAGCAGGCGCTGGACGTTTTCCATTTGGGAGCTGGGCTTTCGGAGGACTGAGAGCGAGCAAGGGGAAGACGTCGGCACCCTGAGGTGGCTGGCAAGCTCAGAGCGCCAGTGTCTGTGGGGCTGTGGAAGGGCTGCCAAGGGAAGGTGAGGGCCAGCAACAGCTTGCAGTCCTGGCCCCTTTGGTGTGGGAGCAGGCGCTGGACGTTTTCCATTTGGGAGCTGGGCTTTCGGAGGACTGAGAGCGAGCAAGGGAAAGACGTCGGCACCCTGAGGTGGCTGGCAAGCTCAGAGCGCCAGTGTCTGTGGGGCTGTGGAAGGGCTGCCAAGGGAAGGTGAGGGCCAGCAACAGCTTGCAGTCCTGGCCCCTTTGGTGTGGGAGCAGGCGCTGGACGTTTTGCACTTGGGAGCTGGGCTTTCGGAGGACTGAGAGCGAGCAAGGGGAAGACGTCGGCACCCTGAGGTGGCTGGCAAGCTCAGAGGGGCAGTGTCTGTGGGGCTGTGGAAGGGCTGCCAAGGGAAGGTGAGGGCCAGCAACAGCCTGCAGTCCTGGCCCCTTTGGTGTGGGAGCAGGCGCTGGACGTTTTCCATTTGGGAGCTGGGCTTTCGGAGGACTGAGAGCGAGCAAGGGGAAGACGTCGGCACCCTGAGGTGGCTGGCAAGCTCAGAGCGCCAGTGTCTGTGGGGCTGTGGAAGGGCTGCCAAGGGAAGGTGAGGGCCAGCAACAGCTTGCAGTCCTGGCCCCTTTGGTGTGGGAGCAGGCGCTGGACGTTTTCCTTTTGGGAGCAGGGCTTTATGAGCAGTGAGAGCGAGCAAGGGCAAGACGTCGGCACCCTGAGGTGGCTGGCAAGCTCAGAGCGCCAGTGTCTGTGGGGCTGTGGAAGGGCTGCCAAGGGGAGGTGAGGGCCAGCAACAGCTTGCAGTCCTGGCCCCTTTGGTGTGGGAGCAGGCGCTGGACGTTTTCCATTTGGGAGCTGGGCTTTCGGAGGACTGAGAGCGAGCAAGGGCAAGACGTCGGCACCCTGAGGTGGCTGGCAAGCTCAGAGGGGCAGTGTCTGTGGGGCTGTGGAAGGGCTGCCAAGGGAAGGTGAGGGCCAGCAACAGCTTGCAGTCCTGGCCCCTTTGGTGTGGGAGCAGGCGCTGGACGTTTTCCATTTGGGAGCTGGGCTTTCGGAGGACTGAGAGCGAGCAAGGGAAGACGTCGGCACCCTGAGGTGGCTGGCAAGCTCAGAGCGCCAGTGTCTGTGGGGCTGTGGAAGGGCTGCCAAGGGAAGGTGAGGGCCAGCAACAGCTTGCAGTCCTGGCCCTTTGGTGTGGGAGCAGGCGCTGGACGTTTTCCTTTTGGGAGCAGGGCTTTATGAGCAGTGAGAGCGAGCAAGGGCAAGACGTCGGCATCCTGAGGTGGCTGGCAAGCTCAGAGGGGCAGTGTCTGTGGGGCTGTGGAAGGGCTGCCAAGGGAAGGTGAGGGCCAGCAACAGCTTGCAGTCCTGGCCCCTTTGGTGTGGGAGCAGGCGCTGGACGTTTTCCATTTGGGAGCTGGGCTTTCGGAGGACTGAGAGCGAGCAAGGGCAAGACGTCGGCACCCTGAGGTGGCTGGCAAGCTCAGAGGGGCAGTGTCTGTGGGGCTGTGGAAGGGCTGCCAAGGGAAGGTGAGGGCCAGCAACAGCTTGCAGTCCTGGCCCCTTTGGTGTGGGAGCAGGCGCTGGACGTTTTCCATTTGGGAGCTGGGCTTTCGGAGGACTGAGAGCGAGCAAGGGCAAGACGTCGGCACCCTGAGGTGGCTGGCAAGCTCAGAGGGGCAGTGTCTGTGGGGCTGTGGAAGGGCTGCCAAGGCAAGGTGAAGGCCAGCAACAGCTTGCAGTCCTGGCCCCTTTGGTGTGGGAGCAGGCGCTGGACGTTTTCCATTTGGGAGCTGGGCTCTGGCAGTGCTGAGAGCGAGCAAGGGAAAGACGTCGGCACCCTGAGGTGGCTGGCAAGCTCAGAGGGGCAGTGTCTGTGGGGCTGTGGAAGGGCTGCCAAGGGAAGGTGAGGGCCAGCAACAGCTTGCAGTCCTGGCCCCTTTGGTGTGGCAGCAGGCGCTGGACGTTTTCCATTTGGGAGCTGGGCTTTCGGAGGACTGAGAGCGAGCAAGGGCAAGACGTCGGCACCCTGAGGTGGCTGGCAAGCTCAGAGCGCCAGTGTCTGTGGGGCTGTGGAAGGGCTGCCAAGGGAAGGTGAGGGCCAGCAACAGCTTGCAGTCCTGGCCCCTTTGGTGTGGGAGCAGGCGCTGGACGTTTTCCATTTGGGAGCAGGGCTTTCGGAGGACTGAGAGCGAGCAAGGGCAAGACGTCGGCACCCTGAGGTGGCTGGCAAGCTCAGAGGGGCAGTGTCTGTGGGGCTGTGGAAGGGCTGCCAAGGGAAGGTGAGGGCCAGCAACAGCTTGCAGTCCTGGCCCCTTTGGTGTGGGAGCAGGCGCTGGACGTTTTCCATTTGGGAGCTGGGCTCTGGCAGTGCTGAGAGCGAGCAAGGGCAAGACGTCGGCACCCTGAGGTGGCTGGCAAGCTCAGAGCGCCAGTGTCTGTGGGGCTGTGGAAGGGCTGCCAAGGGAAGGTGAGGGCCAGCAACAGCTTGCAGTCCTGGCCCCTTTGGTGTGGGAGCAGGCGCTGGACGTTTTCCATTTGGGAGCTGGGCTTTCGGAGGACTGAGAGCGAGCAAGGGCAAGACGTCGGCACCCTGAGGTGGCTGGCAAGCTCAGAGGGGCAGTGTCTGTGGGGCTGTGGAAGGGCTGCCAAGGGAAGGTGAGGGCCAGCAACAGCTTGCAGTCCTGGCCCCTTTGGTGTGGGAGCAGGCGCTGGACGTTTTCCATTTGGGAGCTGGGCTCTGGCAGTGCTGAGAGCGAGCAAGGGCAAGACGTCGGCACCCTGAGGTGGCTGGCAAGCTCAGAGGGGCAGTGTCTGTGGGGCTGTGGAAGGGCTGCCAAGGGAAGGTGAGGGCCAGCAACAGCCTGCAGTCCTGGCCCCTTTGGTGTGGGAGCAGGCGCTGGGCGTTTTCCATTTGGGAGCTGGGCTTTATGAGCAGTGAGAGCGAGCAAGGGCAAGACGTCGGCACCCTGAGGTGGCTGGCAAGCTCAGAGGGGGCAGTGTCTGTGGGGCTGTGGAAGGGCTGCCAAGGGAAGGTGAGGGCCAGCAACAGCTTGCAGTCCTGGCCCCTTTGGTGTGGGAGCAGGCGCTGGACGTTTTCCATTTGGGAGCTGGGCTCTGGCAGTGCTGAGAGCGAGCAAGGGCAAGACGTCGGCACCCTGAGGTGGCTGGCAAGCTCAGAGGGGCAGTGTCTGTGGGGCTGTGGAAGGGCTGCCAAGGGAAGGTGAGGGCCAGCAACAGCTTGCAGTCCTGGCCCCTTTGGTGTGGGAGCAGGCGCTGGACGTTTTCCATTTGGGAGCTGGGCTTTCGGAGGACTGAGAGCGAGCAAGGGAAAGACGTCGGCACCCTGAGGTGGCTGGCAAGCTCAGAGGGGCAGTGTCTGTGGGGCTGTGGAAGGGCTGCCAAGGGAAGGTGAGGGCCAGCAACAGCTTGCAGTCCTGGCCCCTTTGGTGTGGGAGCAGGCGCTGGACGTTTTCCCTTTGGGAGCTGGGCTTTCTCAGGACTGAGAGCGAGCAAGGGCAAGACGTCGGCACCCTGAGGTGGCTGGCAAGCTCAGAGCGCCAGTGTCTGTGGGGCTGTGGAAGGGCTGCCAAGGGAAGGTGAGGGCCAGCAACAGCTTGCAGTCCTGGCCCCTTTGGTGTGGGAGCAGGCGCTGGACGTTTTCCATTTGGGAGCTGGGCTTTCGGAGGACTGAGAGCGAGCAAGGGAAAGACGTCGGCACCCTGAGGTGGCTGGCAAGCTCAGAGCGCCAGTGTCTGTGGGGCTGTGGAAGGGCTGCCAAGGGAAGGTGAGGGCCAGCAACAGCTTGCAGTCCTGGCCCCTTTGGTGTGGGAGCAGGCGCTGGACGTTTTGCACTTGGGAGCTGGGCTTTCGGAGGACTGAGAGCGAGCAAGGGCAAGACGTCGGCACCCTGAGGTGGCTGGCAAGCTCAGAGGGGCAGTGTCTGTGGGGCTGTGGAAGGGCTGCCAAGGGAAGGTGAGGGCCAGCAACAGCCTGCAGTCCTGGCCCCTTTGGTGTGGGAGCAGGCGCTGGACGTTTTCCATTTGGGAGCTGGGCTTTCGGAGGACTGAGAGCGAGCAAGGGCAAGACGTCGGCACCCTGAGGTGGCTGGCAAGCTCAGAGCGCCAGTGTCTGTGGGGCTGTGGAAGGGCTGCCAAGGGAAGGTGAGGGCCAGCAACAGCTTGCAGTCCTGGCCCCTTTGGTGTGGGAGCAGGCGCTGGACGTTTTCCTTTTGGGAGCAGGGCTTTATGAGCAGTGAGAGCGAGCAAGGGCAAGACGTCGGCACCCTGAGGTGGCTGGCAAGCTCAGAGGGGCAGTGTCTGTGGGGCTGTGGAAGGGCTGCCAAGGGAAGGTGAGGGCCAGCAACAGCTTGCAGTCCTGGCCCCTTTGGTGTGGGAGCAGGCGCTGGACGTTTTCCATTTGGGAGCTGGTCTCTGGCAGTGCTGAGAGCGAGCAAGGGCAAGACGTCGGCACCCTGAGGTGGCTGGCAAGCTCAGAGGGGCAGTGTCTGTGGGGCTGTGGAAGGGCTGCCAAGGGAAGGTGAGGGCCAGCAACAGCTTGCAGTCCTGGCCCCTTTGGTGTGGGAGCAGGCGCTGGACGTTTTCCATTTGGGAGCTGGGCTTTCGGAGGACTGAGAGCGAGCAAGGGCAAGACGTCGGCACCCTGAGGTGGCTGGCAAGCTCAGAGGGGCAGTGTCTGTGGGGCTGTGGAAGGGCTGCCAAGGGAAGGTGAAGGCCAGCAACAGCTTGCAGTCCTGGCCCCTTTGGTGTGGGAGCAGGCGCTGGACGTTTTCCATTTGGGAGCTGGGCTCTGGCAGTGCTGAGAGCGAGCAAGGGAAAGACGTCGGCACCCTGAGGTGGCTGGCAAGCTCAGAGCGCCAGTGTCTGTGGGGCTGTGGAAGGGCTGCCAAGGGAAGGTGAGGGCCAGCAACAGCTTGCAGTCCTGGCCCCTTTGGTGTGGCAGCAGGCGCTGGACGTTTTCCATTTGGGAGCTGGGCTTTCGGAGGACTGAGAGCGAGCAAGGGCAAGA